>NC_143586.1:158178709-158521079 GCF_048544385.1 Mastigoproctus giganteus | reverse complement strand
CTCAATTTGAATATATGCCCTCTCAGGTGATTATTCTGAGCAAGAGGAAGAATACCATCAGCATTGAGCATGTTCAAACCATTCAAGGCTTTATATGCCTCTATCAGATCACCTCACCAGTGCCTAGTCTCCAGACACAGTATTTTGCAAAATTTAAGCCTTTCTTTGTAAGAGCAACCCTATTCACTAATCTTGTTGCCCTTCTCTGTACTCGTTCCAGCAGCTCTACATCCTTCTTGAAATGAGGCCTCCAGACCTGTATACAGTACTCAAGGTGTGGCCTGACCATTGCCTTATTGCCTTATACAAGGGAATAATCACCTCCTTATCGCTGCTAGAAAAATTACTGTATATCATTGACAAGACACCATGAGCTACTCTCGCAGCCCATTTTCACTGCTCAGAAAACTTCATATCTGCCTGCACAATTACACCCAGGTCCTTTTCATTCTTTACCACTGTCAGTATAGTACCACAGAGTTGATACGTTGCTCTGGGGTTACTGTTTCCCATATGTAGTACTTTACATTTGTCAATGTTAAACTTCATTTGCCACCTTTCAGCCTATCTGCCCAACCTTTCCAGATCCAGATCCTGTTGCAGCAGCATACTGTCAGTAGTGTCCATAACAGCCCTGCCAACTTTTGTATCATCTGCAAACTTGGACATTAAGCTTGATATACCATCATCAGTATCATTTATAAATACAGAAAATAACAATGGACCGAACACTGAACCCTGAGGAACTCCACTAATAGCAATAGTCCACGATGAGCAGTGTCCATTGATTACCACTCTCTGTCTTCTCCCCCTCAACCATCCCTTTATCCATATCAGCAATTTGCCTCCAATGCCACACTGCTCCAGTTTGTGCAGTAGTCTTCCATGTGCAACAGTATCAGAAGCCTTCCTGAGATACAAATATACAATATCAAAGTTATTCCCTGCATCCAGTTCTGCATCCATTATACCATTAAAAAAATACTCCATGAGGAGGGTTCCAAGTTGGATGAATAGTGAAGTTGCCATTTGAGCAGAAAAAGGTTGCATGGAAAGGTTACCGAGCAATAAAAAGTATTGAAGCCTATAACAGCTACAAGGTGATGTGTAATAGAGCCACAGAAAAGGTTCGACAGGCAAAGGCAGTTTATGAGAAATTACTAGCAAACAGAGCAAAGAGGGGGGGATAAAGAATTCTTCACACATATAAATGCCAAGAAGAGCAGGACAAACCAGATCGGACCTTTACGTAAGGGAAAGGGGATAGTATTAAATACACCAGCTGTCGTTGCAGATGAACTCAACAGTTGTTTTGCATCGATATTTACAAATGAAAAACCTTTTGTGGCAATGGGAAATTGTGGGAGCAAAGTCAAAAAATATGTAATTAATGATATTGAAATTTCACAAGATTATTTAATGAAAAAACTTTCGAGCCTACAGACCAGTAAGGCTCCTGGATTTGGTGGAATATACCCTATTATCTTAAGGGAGGTGTCAAGCGAGTGCATTTAAACCATTGAGGCTAATTATGCGAGCATCACTAGACTCTGGGGAGATTCAACTTGGATTGGAAAAGTGCAAATGTATCTCCCATACATAAGGGTGGCTCTAAAAGTGAAGTTGGAAATTATCGACCTGTCAGTCTGACTTCGATAGTAGGGAAAATCATGGAGGCAATGATCAAGGGTGGAATTCAGGATCATTTGGATCAAATTGAAGTTCTCAAGGATACTCAGCATGGTTTTGTAAAGGGAAAATCATGTTTAACAAATCTGGTTCGCTATTTCGAAAGGGTCACTCACGAGTTGGATTTAGGGAATAATTTCGACATTATTTAGATTTCAGCAAAGCTTTTGACTCAGTCCCACATGAGCAGTTGCTTTATAAGTTGGAACAGGTTGGAATCACTGGAAAATCCTTAGATGGACAGAAGGATGTCTTCAGGCCAGGAGGCAGAGGGTTGTGATAAATGGCTATTCCTCAGATTGGGTTGATGTAAGAAGTGGGGTTCCCCAAGGATCAGTATTAGGACCACTGTTGTTTTTAATTTTCATAAACGACATCGATGAAGGGATAGAGGGCGTGATGTCTAAATTTGCAGATGATGTTAAAATTGGTAGAGTAGTTAATGATCACTGTCAAGCTGAGCTTCTTCAGAGAGAGAGATCTAGATAGACTTCAGGAATGGTCAGAAAAATGGCAGCTATGCTTTAATCCAACAAAGTGTAAGGTATTACACCTGGGAAACAGTAATCCCAAAATAACTTATTCACTTGGTGGAGTTCAACTAAACCCAGTTCTGGAGGGAAGGGACTTGGGTGTTACGATACGGTTAGACATGAAATTCTCTGAGCAATTTAAACAGGTTGCAAGGAAGGCCCATGGTGTCCTATCGATGATCTATCGAACTTTTGCAGGTAGAGGTAGGGACGTGATAATCCCATTATATAAGGCTTATGTTAGACCACACTTGGAATACTGTGTTCAAATATGGAGACCACAGCTAAAGAAAGACATCGAGCTTCTTGAAATGGTGCAAAGACGGATAACTCGCCTTGTGAGATCGGCAAAAGGGCGTCCTTACAAAGAAAGACTTCGAATATGTGGGTTGCAGAGTTTGGAAACTAGACACCTTAGAGGAGATTTGATTGAGGTGTTTAAGGCTCTGAAAGGCATCAGTAAAATGAATGAGGACGAAATTTTCAAGATTATAAATGATGCTAGAACTAGGGGACATAAATTCAAGTTACGGGGGGAAATGTTTAGATTGAACTGCAGGAAGTTTTATTTTAGCCAGCGAGTTATAAATTACTGGAATAAGTTGCCTTCATGGGTGGTAGAGGCCGACAGTTTGGGGAAATTCAAAGGACATCTGAATAGTACTTTCGGGTAAGGGAAGCACATAGGATGATAGGTTTAATTTCCTTTTTTTTTTTTTATTAATTATTATTATTTATTTATTTTATTTATTTTATTTATTTATTATTTTTCATTGTTTTGTTCGGATTTTTTTTTTTTTTTTTTTTTTTTTTTTGGCTGGTGCAGCATAAGCCATAGGCTTTCTTGCACCATGCGGCCATTACTAATACTAATACTAATACTTTTGTGACTGCATCATAGTATCCAATCAAGTTTGTGAGGCAAGACTTTCCCTTAACAAAATCATGCTGGGTCCGAGCTATAACTGAAGTCTTGTCTAGATGATCCTGCAGTGCTTCTTTAACCAGTGCCTCCATTAATTTTCCTGGAACAGAAGTTAAACTCACAGGTCTATAATTACTTGTGTCAGCCTTTGATCCTCCTTTGTGAATTGGGGTCACATTTGCACATCTCCAATCTATGGGTACCTCCCCTGAGTCCAGAGAAGCTCTCATAATTATGGCTACGGGTTTGCTTACTTGCTTTGCTGCCTCTTTCAGTATAACTGGATAGATCCCATCCACCTCGGTTGCCTTTTTTATGTTTATCCTCCACAATTTCTCTTCCACTTTCTTCTCAGTAATTACAAAATCATCTAGCTCACTGCCAGAGTTTACTTTACCTCTGGCATTCCCCTTCCTGAATAACTCCTCATGTGTGAATGTAGATGTAAAATACTCGTTTAGTTTGTTAGCCACCTGAGCAGGATCATCAACAGTTGAACCATCAATATCCAGTGGACCAATCTGATTCCTAGAGTTTTCTCCCTTCCTTCTAGAGTTTACATAGGTAAAGAACTCTTTTCTGTTTTTCTTTGCATTCTTTGCCAAGGATTTCTCATAATCTACCTTTACCTGCCTAATCTCTTTTGTGACTTGGTTACAGACCAGCTTATATCTATCATAGGCTTCCATGTCACCCATTAATTTATATGTATCTCATGCATTTTTCTTCTCTGTCATATGTCTCATTAGTTCATCTGACATCCATTTAGGCCTAAACCTTGAACAATATTTCTTAGTTGGTATATAAAGCCTAGTAGCTTCCAGGATAAATTCTTTGAATTCTTCCCATTTAGAATTGGCTGTTGGTAATGTTATCAGTTGGTCCCACTGTATAGAATTTAAATACTGTCTCAGACCATCGTAGTCACCTTTACGAAAGTAAAAACCCTTCCCTTTACCCCTGATGGCAGTTACCTCTTTGAGTAAATACCACTTCAGCACACTGTGATCACTGCCACCTAGTGGTTACTTTATCTGCAGATTCTTAATGCATGAAGAATCCCTACTGATAATCAGATCAAGAGTATTACTCCCTCTAGTTGCCTCCCGAACATGCTGATGTAACAATCATCCAATAAATCCATAAAAGTCTTGCTAGTGTGTGAGTGACTAACCCACAAATTCCAGTCAATATCTGGGAAATTAAAATCCCCCATTATAAGACTCTCTCTGATTTACTCGCCCACTCTATTTCCCTGTACAGTTTCTTATTATACTCATCAGATTCATTAGGCCTATAGCACACTCCTACTCTCAGTTTGATCTCCCAATTTTGCTTATGTCACACCAAACTGACTCGACACTGCACTGTCCAGCGATGTCGACTGGCTTCACTTCCTTAGATTTTATGTGTTTCTTAACTAATAGCATAACCCCTCCTCCCTTCCTATCCTGTCTATCCTTTCTGTACACATTGTACTCCCCAAATTCCAATTCTGCATTCCTTATATCTGTGTAACACCACATCTCTGATATCCCAACAATATCTGCTTTTGATGTTTTGAGCAATACCTCAAATTCATCAAATTTATTTACCAAACTCCTTGCATTGGTGTACATGCAAGTATACATACACCTGTTCCTGTTCTTAGCTACCCTAACATAAGCCAGGTGTTTACTTTTATCGCAATGACTCCCAGCAGTCTCTGAAATACCCTGCATCTTGTTTTCCAGGCTGCTGCTCATCATGTTAAGCTACAAAAGCCATCTCTATTGATTGCCAAGGAGAGCTCCCTTCATACTTATTACAAGCATACCATGGGTGGAAGGAAGAAAAAGAAATACAAAATCTTAACGTTGTTATTTTGGTTTTTAGGAGCATTAGCAACTAAAGCCATATTTCTCCGGGAATGTGCAGTGGTCATTCCTTGACCTTTCCGCATCCTCTGTATTTGGTGGTCACGGGCTCGAACCCCAGTCTAATCAAGAAGCATGTGCTACGCACTGCTGCTCCTGCCCACCTGGCTATAGAGGCATCAAGTTTTAAGGACTAAAGAGCAAACATTTCATACCAGGAGGCAAGAAAAGCAATGAAACCAGTAAATAGCAATATTCCGACTTATGCTGAAAGGTTGTTCAAGAAATGTTCTATTGGGACTCAAACAGAGATGACTATACCACTAGAAGAACCATTGGTTAATCTTTAAAACTAGGCCCTTACTGGATATTTTCGACAACAAGTGAGGGACAGTTCTAGCTCCACCCACTGCTTCGCAGTGATTGGAATATCTAGTCCTGTAACTTACCATTACTTTGTATTAGAACCCATTTTATAGGTTATTATTTACTGCTCAATTACTGTGGAATGTGCTTAATTCACATAATCTTTAGTATACAGTATCGTTAAAAAAGGTCAGGTTAGTTTATGCCATCAAATCAGGACAAAAACTTCTTTTGCTTTTGCTTGAACAATCCAATGCTAAGGAAAGAAAAAGCTTGAATATGTCATTTGGTATGCAAACTAACCTGACCTTTTTTCACTATTCAAAATGAAAAGCTTTTAAAAAACACTGTGTGTACCCTGTATGCATGAAAGATGTTTTGTTTTATGTGAAAACATCCTTGGCTTGGATGAGGTTAAAGGGGTTTAGTATGAAAAGAATCCAAGCATGTTTAACATTTTAAAGCATTTATTTTTTTTTTCAACAGTTTCATGAATTTGAGGTTGCAATACATGTTCAATAGGTAATTTACTTACAATGGGTTTGTGATATGTTAAAATATGCTACATACACTTGAGAGGGCGTCTCCGTAGCCAGGTGGGAAGGAGCAGCAGTGCGTAGCACACGCTTCTTGATTAGACCGGGGTTCGAGCCCGTCACCACCAAATATGGAGGATGCGGAAAGGTCAAGGGAATGACCACCGCATATTCCCGGAGCAATATGGCCTTAGTTGCTAATGCTCCTAAAAACCAAACAAACAAACAACAACATACACTTGAGAATGTAAAGAGTGTAAATGTCTCTGAAACACAGCATCAATTATAGTTCCATGATTAGTAGTCAATACAGAGCTAGAAGTATTTAACATTAGTCCAAATTTATTTTCTAAGAAATCAGTCAAAGATTTGGATTGAGTATTTGCAAAATTAATGTTGAAATCTCCACTAAGTATCATTGGTATTCAGTTGCATTTCTTGTGAAAAAATTGTCTTAGCAATGCAGCTCCTCCAATTGTGCAAGGAAGTAAAATGAAATGGATGAATTCAATGATGTGTTTGATTTTTTGGTTAGGTGAAATGTAAATGACTACCAACAATATCATTTGACAGTCAGGAAGAAGGCATTCAGCTGCACAAATGTTTCAGCTAGAAGTGCAACAGGTCTAACACTCACGTTGCCAACATTTAGTCGATAAATCACTTCGATATGAGAAGTAACAACATGAGTACGATTTTCTCTCTTATGATAAACTGTAACACCACCAGTTTGTTAATCTTCTCATTTGAATTGAATGACATAATCAAAGTTAGGTATTCATACTTCTTTGATATTTAGCCACTTTTCAGAAAGTAGAAGTAAATTGGATTGTTGTGTAACTGCATCAGTGAGATCATCACTGTGAGCATGTAAACTTTAACATTAGAATAACATAACTTTAACATAATTTAACATTAGAATGGAAAGATCTTGTCATTTACTGATGAACTCGTATAAAGTATCTTGCATGGTAAATAGAGGATTACTCAACAACGTGGTCATTTCAGCTAGAAGTGCAAGAGTGGATGTAGCATTTCTCAGTCCATGATAAAATTTCTTTTCTCCATTTGCAGCAATAATGTAAAGATCATTGACGTCGGTAACTCGAGATAATGCAACATAAACTAGTTGTTCTTGACATTTCTCATATTCATAAATTACGGAATCAAAAGTACCTCCCTGAGATTTATGGATATTAATAGCACAAGCCGGTATTAGTGGAAAATGATTTTGTTTAAGCCAAGATCGTTCTGTTGTTATTCAGTGAAATACTCATACTTCTTGCAATCGGTATGGCTTCTAAATCAATTTCTCTAGCCATAGCAAGCCGACAAGCCTTTGTTCCAGCAAGTCGACCCACAGCAGATGATCCTGGAAATTTCAACCAAAGACGTTTAATTAGTCTAGAATATGACGAAGAGACAATTAGTCTCTTCATCATATTCAATACATGCCAATTTTCCTAAAGTTCCGTTAGCCAGACAATTGGGCACATCAGTATTAGCGGTTATCAAATGGTCAGGAGCTAGAGTGCATAGCACTCTAGCTCCTGACCACTCTGCTACGTCAGGCCTGTCTTTTGAGGTTATTCATCATAACCTCAAAAGACATAAATCATACTGCATGATGGAAGAGATGGGGATGGGTTGACCGGAACTCAGCTCTGGAGGCTAAACATGGGTTCCACCACTTCAAGCCTCCAATAAGCAAAGTGATGATATTGCACCGGTTGATGAGAGTCATCTACCACCTAGTATTGCGCCTGGTGACACAGAGGGTTGCCATTCTTCCGTGTAATATGGGTGCATCACCCCCCCCCTTACGTTGGTTCACACCTGGGTGGTCACCCACAGTATGCTTGTGCATGGGGGTTATACCCAGGATTACTAACAGTCCCACCATCACGAAGGTATAAGCAGAGGATTTCGCTGTCATAGACCATCTGGACTTTGCCATAATTGGGTCCACTTGACTTGAGTGTCACCCAAGTATCAGTTCCATCTTTTTTTTAGACTCCCAGACTCAATCAGATCACCTGCAAGGCGATCTGATTGAGTCTCTAGACACTGCAATTTGCAGAACTTAAGCCTTTCTTAGTAGAGCAACCCTTTTTTCCACTCACTAATCTCGTTGCCCTTCTCTGTACTCATTCCAGCATCTACATCCATCCCAAAATGAGGCCTCCAGACCTGTATACATACTCAAGGTGTGGCCTGACCATTGCCTTATACAAGCGGATAATTACCTCTTTATTCCTGCTATAAAAATTGCTGTATATCATTGACAAGACACCATGAACTACTCTTGCAGATTGTCTGCACTGCTCAGAAAACTTTCAGAAAACTGCACTACTTCAGAAAACTGGGGGTAATTGTGACTGTACAATTACCCCCAGATTCTCAAAAAAAGAAAGCGGAAATCTTAACAGTCAACACTTCATGCTTTCTTCAAAAAAAGGGAAGATCCTCAACCAGGGACAATCAGAGAAATAAAATCTCTACATTACGCCACTCTCAAAAAAGATCAATGCAAGGGCCTTACAGTGACAATTACAAAAATGTTTGGTCTGGACTTCAAACACATCAAAGTAAATGTACAAAATTTTATTTTATTATTTAAATAAATTTAGTTTGATTATTTTATACTGTATTACATTTAATTGATTTATATTCAAAAAAATACTGTTTTTACATTCATAGCATTCATTTCAGAGCTTTAAATATAATGATATTATATTATTTTATGTAAATTTTGAGAGAGTCTGGAATATAATTGACTTCTCATTGACTTATATTATATAATTAGGTTCATTTTACACCAATTTTTTTGCCACAGTTCCTTCATGAACGGAACCCCATCATAAACCGAGGGCTACCTGTATTCATTTCTGAGTATTATTTAGAGAACTATCTTCAAAATATTGTCTTTCCATGCCTGCCCTTTCTGGGATTACTGCTACCCATATGCAGTACATTGTATTTGACAGTATTACACTTCAGCTGCCATTCTCAGTCCTTCTGCCTAATTTTTATATATCTTCTTGCAGTAGCTTTCCTTTATTATTGTGATTAACCACCTTGCAAACCTTTGTATCAGCTACAAACTTAAACATCAAGCATTATATACCTTTATCAATATCATTAATAAATATAGAAAACAGCAATGGACCCAGCACTGAAATCTGGGCAACTCTACTAATAACATTATGCAAGAAGCGGAACAGTTTTCATTAATAACCACTCCCTGTCTTCACACTCAAGCATTCCTTTATCGATAGCAGTAACCTGCTCTTAATGCCACACTGCTCCAGTTTATATAGCAGTCTTTTATGTGCAACAGTATATCAAATGTTTTCCTGAAATTGAAGGGGATGATATATCAAAATTAATTTTTATTCAGTTCCATTGCTGCTGCATCATGTATCTAATCAGATTAGTCAGACAAGATGACTCCTTAACAAATCCATGCTGCACCTGCAGTATAACTGCATTCCAATCTGGCTGGTCCTGCATTATTTCTTTAACCAGTGACTCCATCACTTTTCCTGTAACCAAAGTTAAGCTAACAGGTCTGTAATTACTCATGCCACATTTTGATCATTTTGAATACATTTGATATACATTTGCACGTCTCCTGGCCATAGGGATCTGATAATTATGGCTAAGACTGCTTACCTCTTCTGTTAACTCCCTTAACATAACTGGATAGATTCCATCCACCCAAGGTGCCTTTTTTATATTTATCTTCAACAATTTCTCTTCCAATTTCTTCTCAGTTATCACAGAATAATTTAGCTGCCTGTTAAAGTTTGAGGTATGAGGCATGATTTCTGTTTAAAACCTTCAGTAGCCTTTTCCTTGAAAAATTCCTCATGTGTGAATGTAGATGCAGAATACCTATTCAGTTTGTTAGCAACCTGAACAGAATCATCGACAGTGAAACCATCAATATCAAGTGGACCAGGGCATTCTGCCTTGGGCATCACCCATCAGATTGCTATGTTTGCGCTTAATTTTCTCATATTCTTCTCACCACACACACACACACACACACACACACACACACACATCTGCCTTGGCCGTATCATATCACATTCCAGTTCATCCGAAAACATTAAATAAGTAACACATTTTGTAAGGCCATGATTCATAGGAAAATTTCCCCTTCAATTCTTTACCAATCATGCTGCTCTGGTATGAGGCATGATTTCTGTTTAAATTCAGTTTAATGTGAGAATACTACACTAAACTAATAGATACCCACATACTATAATAACACTCTTCTATATAATAAAGATAGGATAATTGCAACATATCACTAATACAATAGCTCTACAAATATTAAGTCATAACTTAAAAATCTCTAGTTAGATTTAAAAATGAGTTAACAAACATGACTAGGGCTAGTGAACACAATTTAATGTTTAGTCAAAAAAAACCGGCACATTTTTTTGAAAAAACTTATATCCATTTTCAAGAGCTTAAAATTCTTTAGCTGCACAGTTTTTAGCCTCAAACCAAGTCATATTTATTTACATTTAGCAGAAGGTTGCTAATTGAGTCCACCCACTATCTAATGAGACTCCACCAAGCTTCAAAACAGCTGTAACAGTAATCTCTTTAATTTTTAATTAATAGTGGATTTTTTTTGCCCTAGGTGATATTACTAAATTATAAATGATAGTAACTTTATGTCAAATTATTAATAACAATGTTATTTATAAAGTTGGACATAGCCCAATCTTTATCACTGTTACTAGAAGAGCAGTACACCTTGGCCAGAGAGAGAGAGAGAAAAAAGCAATGCAGAGTAGTGCTCTTTTCTCATACTATATCAATGCCCACATTCAAATAGTACCCTGCTTCAGTCATATCTATATTGAAGGTATATCAGGCTTAATGTCTAAGTTTTCAGATGATACAAAGGTTGGCAGGATGACTGTAATGATAAAAATAATCTAGAAAAATTAGGCAGATGAGCACAGAAATGGCAACCGAAATTTAACATTGACAAATGAAAAATACTGCATACTGCCAAAGTAACATACCAACTGGATGGTACTAAACTCAGGGTAGTGGAGGGGGGAAAAAAAAACCTGAGGGTAATTGTGCAGTCAGATATGAAGTTCTCTGAGCAGTGCTGCCAAGATGGCTCAGGGATAAGGAGGTGATTATCCCATTATATAAGGCAATCCTCACGCCACATCTCGAGTACTGCATACAGGTCTGGAGGCCTCATTTTAGGAAGGCTGTAGACTGCTGGAACGAGTACAGAGAAGGGCAATGAGATTGATGAAGGAACAAAAGAGTGCCCTTATCGTAAAAGGCTTCAGTTCTGCAAATTGCAGAATCTGAAGATCCTCAATCAGATTACCTGCAAGGTAATCAGATTGAGGTGTTTAAGGCTTTCAATAAATTGAGAGTCCATGCTGATGGGATTCTTCCTCTTGCTCAGACTACACATAAATTCCATTTGAGGAAAGATGGCTGCAAAATAAATATGTGAAGTTTGCTTTTAGCCAGTGGGTGGTTGATTGTGGGGACAAACTTTCATCCACTGTTGTTGGAAGTGGATAGCTTGAATAAATTCAAGGAGAACTAGGCAGACTATTGGATGTGATGAATAGATGAAATGGGAAGGGTGGTTTTTTTTTTTTTTTTTGTGGCTGATGCTGTATAAGCTTGCTTTCTTGTGTTATTTTCCACTACTAATACTAATTTATGGCTCTCTATTTCAAATGAGCTTCAGTGGCAGATACCATTTCAGGGACTCACTACAACAGTAGTTACTGTCAGCTTGTTTCACAACTAGGCACCCAAATCCCTTCTAACCTTTTAGTACCAAAAGTTTGAAAAAAGTTTGGATGTTTGTTTGGAAATGCTGCTCATTACTTTCTGCTCAACTCTCCTACATAACAAAGTACTCCAGTTTAAGTCACTCTGTTTATTTTTCTTTTATGAAATCATTAACATTTGTTTGACCACCCCTAATGTTCATCATACCCAATTAAATTAGTGCATCCTAACATTTTAGTTGACACCTGCCTCCTTTCACTACATATTTATGAATGGCCCTACATAAGTGTGTGTGTGTGTGTGTGTGCGTGTGCGCGTGCGTGCGTGTGTGTGTGTGTGTGTGTGTGTAAAAATAATTATTTCAATTTACCTTAGTGAAAGAGCTACTACAGTTTCATTAGGTAAATATCTTTGTTTCTTTAACTTCAGATATCTCTTGGGAAAATGGCAGTAAAAATTGGATATTTTCTTATTGCTTGTTTTATAATCATGTTCTCCTTTGCTTTGGTAATGACCAGATTATATCAGTATTATGAGGGAATGACACAGATCGATAAAAGTGGAACAAGAAAAGATCAAATGCACTCATTTGTGAAGTAAGTTTAATTGTAATGCTGCCTTATTTGTATATTCTTGTATATTGATTGATAATAAATATTTTTTGAGAACATTAGTTAAATATAGATTTTTGCCTTTGGTTGTAACATGTGAGTGGTAAACAGATGGAAAATTTTATGGTTATCATGGCTTTCACAATATAGTTATATATATTCTAAGGTATTGTAGTGAAAAGTGCTGTTCTGTCTTTGTCTGGGAAATTTATTTGTTTCTAGAAAAATCAGGTTACTAGGGGAAAGAGACAAACATTAAACTGTGTGGCAGTCAATTTTAATATTTATGAAATACAATGTAACATTATAAATTTCACATTTTTTGAAAGTTTTGCAAAAAATAAATAAATATATAAAAATTATAATGATCCATGAATTTGCAAGTTACATGTTTTGTCAAGTGATATTGCTCCTTGCCTGTTGTAAGTTAGGTAGCCTTGCAACTACAGAAAACCTTGCTGTATCCTCCTGAGCAGTATGTAACACAACTCCTTATTAATTGTATATGATATAAATATGAAAAATTTGGCCATTTTTGTTAAGGCTTAAAATGGGATGCTGCTAATCACTTTATTATGTATGCAATTCTTTGTTTTGGGTTTAGTAATTAGACTGTGGCAAACATTCTCATGACTATTGAATCAGTAACCATAGGAGAGTTTCTGATTGTCACATTTCTAAGCCTTAAGTCAAAAAAAAAAAAAAATTATATATATATATATAGTGAATAACAGTAAATGACTATCATGCAGAGGAGCAACCAATGACAGACATGGCACAGAGTTTGATTATTAATGAATATTCTTATCATATCATAGAGTGAATTTCATTAATGTCAGGAAACTTGATTTGAGAAGCTATACAGTTTTATGTGATCATATTTAATTCACAATTGCAACCATCACCATTATTATTTATTTATTATTAATTTTTTTAATAATAAATAAATAAGGAAAAGGAAAAGTTGATTCTGTGAGTTTGGAGTTGAATGGATGATCGTTGTGGCATGCATTCAAATAGGTTTGAAAGAGATTGGAGAAATTACAGGTGCCAATTCAGAAGAAAAGCACCCATGGCAGTATCTATAGAAAAGACATGCAGCAGAAACAGAGAGTGGAGAGACTTTGTAAGAGGTGGGTTATTAATTAACTTGACTTCTCTCTTAAACGGCAAAATTTTTAAAAAACTTATCCATTTCCTTGAGCTGAAAATTCTTTGACTAGTACATGGATGCTCTCATCCGTGGACTGACACTGACAAAATCCATATTGATGATCATTGATATGAAGGAAGGTTTGATGATAGTTTAAGAGTTGGTGGTTGATGGATTTCTCCATTACTATTGAAAGAGTAGAGGTAAGTGCAATGGGGTGATATTTTTAAGGGAGAGATTTGTCACCATTTTTAAGATTGGTTGGATATGAGAAAATTTCTGATTTGAATATACACAAACTGGTTGGATCTGAGCAGATTTCCAAGAAGAAGGAAAAATACCAGTGGAATAAGAAATTGGAAAAAAGGTGACACAGAATAACAGCATTATGTGTATATTAATGATAAAAATAGATTAATATGTCTAACCTATATCAGGTATTGAGTTACTATCCTCTAGCAGGTATTGATATACAGGCAACTCCCGTATAACACGCTACTTCTATAATATGGTTTCGCTCTAGCACGATTGATAAATTGCGGCAATTCTCGCACAATGAAATACTTATATAACATGGTTTCGCTCTAATACGGTTAGAGAATTGCAGAAAACCTCACATAACAGGATATTTTTGAGCTTTCACACAGGAAAAACCCTACTCATTTCTATTCTTTTTTTTTGTGCATCTTTGCTGTTGACATGCTAGTTGTTATGCAAAAAAAAAAAAATTATTGGGAAATTCTCGTATTTTCTATTGTTGGGAAATCCCCGTGTTTAGTTTCTGTGCTATTGAATTTGTGATTGCTTGAGACCATAAAAAATTGTGACTTTTAAGGTTTTTGTAAGGATATTTTGGTGTTTATTTGTTCGTTTACAAATTTTTCCAGGTATGTATTACTTAAGCTTTGTTACCATATTGGAATGATTTCTTTGTTATGAATTAAATTCCAGCCCTAAATTATGCCTAAGGAACTTAGCATAATTTGGGTAACTTGCGATTTATTTAAAGAATGGTTTCTAAATTGTTTTGTGCCAGCTGTAGAAAACTATTTAAACTAGAAAAATCTAGATTTCAAAGTTTTATTACTATTGGATAATGCACCAGGATAATGTACCATCCAAAAGCTTTAAGTCATACAAACGTTGAAGTAATGTTCCTACCACCTAATACAACTCCTTTAATTCAGCCATTAGATCAGGGCATTATAACTACCTTTAAAACTCATTACATCAAAAAATCGTTACAATGGATTTTTGAAAAAATGGATTCCGAATCTATTGAAGTGATGGAGGCATGAAGACATTTTTCAGTTGTGGACTCTATCGGAATCATAGCTGTATCACCATCAACATTAAATGTATATTGGAAAAATGTACGGCCAGAATCAGTTCATTCAGGAAATATGGTCGAACCGGTAGAAAATGGAATCAGTGCAATAGTAGAACTTGCTAATTCGGTAAGAGGGGAAGGTTTTGATGATATGACTACTGAAGACATTCAAGAATTACTGGAAGAAAAAGAGGCTGTCAAAGTGGATTTGGGGGAAATGACATTGGAGGTAAACCAAATAAATTCAGAGGATGATAGTGCAGATGAAAATTTTGAAGTTCCAAATTTCACACTAAAAAGCATACGAGAATGCATAAACTTAGCCAAGCAATTAGAATCTTATTTTTTGAATGCAGATCCTTTGACTGAAAGGAGCACAAAGTTCAAAAGGGAGCTTCAAAAATACTTAGCTCCATACCATGAAATTTGCAAAGATTTATCAAGCAAAAGCAAACAAACCCAGATTACTGATTTTTTAGAGAGAGCAGAAGGTACACAAAATCTAGATGCTGCAGAAGAAAGTTCAGAAGGTAAAGATATTCTGCAACAGAGAAAACGTTCTTGTTTGATTGTACTTAGCAGCGGTGAAGAGGAAGAAAATTAAATGAACGTGCATTAGCATTAGTAGAGGCATACAATGCAAGAAAGCAAGCTTATGCAGCATTAGCCAAAAAAAAAAAAAAAATCCTCCCATTTTGCCCCTCCATTCATTCCAAATGCCTGTCCAGCTCAGCCTTAAATTTATTTAGACTATCAACTTCCACAACAAAAGATGGAAGTATGTTCCACCAATCAACTACCTGCTGGCTAAAGGCAAATTTCCACACATCTATTCTACAACTTTCCTCAGTTTGAATCTTTGTTCCCTCAGGTTCTTAATCTGAGCAAAAGGAAGAATCCCATCAGCATTCAGCTTGCTCAACCCATTCAAGGCCTTATACACCTCAATCAGATAACCTCGCATGTGCCTACTCTCCAGGTGCTGCAATTTGCAGACCTTAAGCCTTTCTTGGTAAGAGCACACCTCTGTTCCATTCACCAATCTTGTTGCCCTTCTTTGTACTCATTCTAGTAACTCTACATACTTCCTAAAATGAGGCCTCCAGACCTGTACACAGTACTCAAGGTGTAGCCTGACCATTGCCTTGCACAAAGGGATAATCACCTTCCTGTCCCTGCTAGCAAAATTCCTATATATCATTGACAAGACTCCATGACCTGCCCTGGCAGCCTGTCTGCACTGCTCAGCGCACTTTGTATCTGACTGCACAATTTCCCCCAGGTCTATTTCACTCTCCGCTTTCCTGAGTGTACCACACAGTTGGTACATTTCTCTTGGGTTATTGCTACCCATATGCAGTACTTTGCATTTGTCAATGTTAAACTTCAGTTGCCACTTATCCGCCCATTTGCCCAACTTATCTAGATCCAGTTGGAGTAGTACAAAGGGTACTAGAAAAGTTTTGCAATATGACGCAACAACGAATCACAGGAAGCTGCTTGTTGCTGCATGTTGAGACATGTTCATACGTGCATAGTAGCCGCCGCGCCAAGTCGATGGGCTCAGTTATTCATTAGTAGTGAGAGTGTAAAGTGCTTGCGATGGCATCGTGGTCACGAAATGAGATAAGGACAGTTTTGCAGTATAATTTCGTGCGTGGTTTAACCATAGACCAGTGCTTAGAAGAAATGACTCTTGCACTAGATGATGATTGTCCATATCGTACAACGATATAGAGAATTCCAAAGGGGAAATTTCACTCTGGAGGATTCTGAGAGGCCGGGAAGGCCACGAACGTCAGTTACGGAGGAAAACGTTACTGCTGTGAGGAAAATGCTTGACGAAAACAGGCGAGTGACCTACCAACAGATAGAGGATACTTTGGGCCTAAATGCACCAGCAATTCGTTCGATTCTGCAAGATCATTTGCACGTGAAGAAACTTTGTTCTCTCTGGGTGCCGCATCAATTGACTGAAGAGCAGATGACACGACGTGTGACTTGGTGCCGGGAGATGTTAAAAAAGTTTGATAAGGAACAATCTCGGTATGTGAACAACATCGTGACAGGTGACGAGACTTGGCTGTACTATTACGATCTGCCGACCAAGGCTCAAAACAAAGTTTGGATCTTTGATGATGACGACACACCCGTAATTGTCAGAAAATCCCGATCTGTAGAGCAGAAAATGATAGCTGTATTTTTCAAATCGAGTGGAATTTCAAATCGAGTGGAATTTCAAATCGAGAGCTGTATTTTTCAAATTGAGTCACAGCTAAGTGGTATACTGAACAATGCCTGCCTAAAGTCATTGGATCTGTGAAGAACCTGCGGCCAAAGTCAAGAATGGACACCTGGTACCTCCATCACGATAATGCTGCAGCTCATCGCGCCAAAGCCTGCACCGAATATTTGACCACGACAGGACTGAAACTTCTCGAGCACCCTCCCTACAGTCCAGACCTTGCTCCCTGCGACTTTGCACTGTTCCCGCATGTGAAAATGAAGCTAAAAGGGAGGCGGTTTTCCAGTGATGAGGACCTTCTACGGGCTTGGGACAACGAGTGTGCTTTACTCCCTAGTGAAACTTGGCAGAACTGGTTTAAAGATTAGTAGAGGAAAGATGTAGAGGAAATTACTTTAAAAAAATTAAATAAACAAAGCTGTATTGCAAAACTTTCCTAGTACCCTTTGTATACTATCTTTACTGATGTTAACAACCCAACCTTTATATCATCTGCAAACTTGGACATTAAGCCTGATATACTTTCATCAATATCATTTATGAATACACAAAACAACAATGGGCCCAGCACTGAACTCTGTTCTAATAACATTCATCCATGAATTCACCCACTAATGACATTCGTCCATGCACAGTGTCCATATGGCTATCGCAGTTTGTAAGACGTTTGTTCAGTTATTACTATTTTAAATAAAAATTAAGTTTCCGATAGTTATAAAAAAATGGCATATTTTTGTTAGGTTTTGGAACATAACCTCCTTTTTGTATTGGTTCTTAGTGTATAACACGGTTTTGCACTACACGAGATTTTATAGGAACCAAACTACCATGTTATACGAGTGTTACCTGTACTCAACAAAAAAAACTGGTTAGAAAAAAGAAATATTTAATATTGAATATCACCATCATGGTCTCTAATGACATGAATAACCCTTTTGGAGATACTTTATTTTGGTTTTTTTTTAGGAGCATTAGCAACTAAGTCCATATTGCTCCAGGATGTGCGATGGTCATTTCCTGACCTTTCCACATCCTCCATATTTGCATTCCATGATTTCATCAGTGGTGATCAGTTCACCAAATGCAAATCACATAAAACAGTCCCATAACCATCACAGTAGTATCACTTTACTTTGTTGTTGGTGCAAACAGTCTGGATGAAACCAATCTTTTGAAGCATGCCACACCCAGAATTCATATGATGCCTGAGTGTGATGTATAGTCTGATTTAGCATGCCATGTCATATTCTGGCACTGTCCAATGTCCATTCTCTGCACCAGGATAGACAGCTGAGGGTATTGCTGAGAAACTGAGAAAACTCTTTTCTTACAGCTGCATATCTATTGCAACCCATTCATTGAAGTTTTTACCTGATGGTTGTTGATCTTGATCGATCATCCTTTTCTTGTGCTGTTCTATTCTATCCACCTGTAATAATGTATGCATGCCTCTTTTTTTATCTTACTTTTAAATAGTATTGCTATTTAAAGGTAATGTATATAATATAGATTACACATACCACACACAATCATATTGTATTACTGGAATTACTGAAATCTATTTATCAGAATTTACTGAAGTTTCTGCTGTTATGCTCCAAGGCAGCAGCTGTGGTCTTTTCACAGTGCAAAGTGAAACCGAGAATTGAATGAGTTTGAATTGTAGTCCGTTTGGTAGAGAATATTAGATTTTTGTTATTAATATAGTAAATTATTACAATAAATTATTACTATTTATTTATTATATTAATTCTAATTCTGTTAAAAATTCTGTTGGACCGTTCACAATGGGGAAAAGAACTCTTTTTCTGAAGATCTTATAAAAACTACGACTTCCAGGCATTTAATTCTTACTCAGACTTTAGAAATTTGCAGCTACCCCTGAAAAGGTTACTCCTTATTCCACTTTAAATTCCTAAAATGTCTCCTGTTCAAATGGGAATTAGTAGTAGTAGTGACATGTGATGCAAGGAAGCAAGTGTATGAGCTAAGGCAGTATCTGCCAAAAAAAAAAAAAAACATCACGCCATTCCCTCCAAATGCCTGTCCAGTTTCTCCTTAAATTTATTTAACCTATCAACTTCCACAACGACAGATGGAAGTTTGTTCCAGCATTTAACCACCTGCTGGCTAAAGGCAAATTTCCGCACATCTATTCTACATCTGTCTTTTCTTAATTTCAATTTATGCCCCTTAGGTTCGTAATCTGAACAGGTTGAAGAATCCCATCAGAATTCAGCGTGCTCAACCCATTCAAGGCTTTATACACCTCAATCAGAACTTAAGCCTCTCTTGGTAAGAAGATCCCTTCATTCCCCTCACAAATCTTCTTGCCCTTCTCTCTACACGCTCAAGCAAATCTACATCCTTTCTAAAATGAGGCCTCCAGACCTGTATGCAGTACTCAAGGCGTGGCCTGACCATTGCCTTATACAGAGGGACAATCACCTCCTTTTCCCTGCTAGCAAAATTCCTATATATCATTGACAAAACCCCATGACCTGCCCTGGCAACCTGACAGAGAATTTGTCAAGGTTAAACTTCAGTTTAACCTTGACAAATTATCTACATCCTGTTGCAGTAGCACACTGCCATTACTGTCATTAAGAACCCTGCCAACCTTTGTATCATCTGCAAACTTCGACACTAAGCCAGATATACCTTCATTATCATTGATAAATATACAAAACAACAGAGGACCCAACACCAAACCCTGTGGGACTCCACTAATAACATTAGTCCACGAAGAGCAGCATCCATTAATTACCACCCTCTGTCTTCTCCCACTCAACCATCCTTTTATCCATTGTAGCAACTTACCCTTAATACCATTCTGCTCCAATTTGTACAATAGTCTTCCGTGCGCAACAGTGTCAAAAGCTTTCCTGAAATCCAAATATATGATATCAAAATTATTTTTTGCATCCAGTTCCTTTGTAACCACATCATAATATCCTTTCAAATTTGTCAGACAAGACTTTCTCTTAACAAACCCATGCTATGTCTGAATTATTGTTGTAGTCTAGTCTAGTTGATCCTACAATGCATCTTTAACCAGTGACTCCATTATGTTACCCAGAACAGAAGTTAAACTAACTGGTCTGTAATTACTCGTGTCACCATTCGATTCCCCTTTGTGAATTGGGGATACATTTGCACATCTCCAGTCCGTGGGGACATCCCCTGAGTCCAAGGATGCTCTCATAATTATGGCTAAGGGTTTGCTTAGTTGCTTTGCCACCACCTTTAATATAACTGGATAGATCCCATCCACCCCAGGTGCCTTTCTTATGTTTAACTTCAACAATTTCTCCTCCACTTTGCTCTCAGTTATTACAAAATCATTAAGAACCCTGCAACAATTTGATAACCTTCTGCCATTTTCAAACCTTAATAACTCCTCATGTGTGAATATAGAATCAAAATACTCATTCAGTTTGTTTCCTATCTGAGCAGGATCATCAACAGTCTAACCATCGATATCAAGTGGACCAATCAGATTCATCCCCTTCCTTTTAGAGTTTATATAAGTAAAGAAATCCTTGCTATTTTTCTTCCATCCATGATTAATTCCTTGAATGCTTCCCATCAGTTGATCCCACTGTACAGAATTTAAAAACTGTCTGAAACCACTGTACTCACCTTTACGGAAGCAAAAACTCTTTCCTTTACACCTGATGGTAATTATATATTTAAGTAAATCCCACATCAGTACACTGTGATCACTGCCACCTAGTGGTTCCTTTATCTGCAAATTCTTAATGCACAAATGGTCATGCTGGTAACCAGATCAAGAGTATTACCCTCTCTGGTTGCCTCTCGAACATGCTGCTGTAACGTTGATAAGATGTTCTGAGGGTAGCAAATGAGAGGGAAGATGAAGCTTGAGATAAATAACTACAAGGGATGTTCTATAGTAAACTATAGAACATTACTTAGTCTCAACTGTGTCTACAGTAATGCCTGAATTTGAATTCCTGGTTAGGGAAACTAATGTTGATATAATAGGGCTAACAGAAACATGGTGCCACCCAGAAATTTTTTATTATTATTATTATTATTATTATTAATAGCTACATGGTGCATGGAAGCCTGAGGCTCATGCTGAACCAGCCAAAAAAAAAAATTCCCGAGTTACCCTGAGAGACAGTCGAAGGGAATCACCAAGAAACAGAAGAATTACCATTTTAGTATTAGCATTAGTAGAGGCATATGATGCAAGAAAGCAAGCTTATGCAGCATCAGCCAAAAAAAAAAAAAAAAACCACTTCCACTTCACCCCTTTCTTCGTTCGAAATACCTGTCCAGCTGAGCCTTAAATTTATTTAGGCTATCAACTTCCACGACAAGGAATGGAAGTCTGCTCCACCAACCAACTACCTGCTGGCTAAAGGCAAATTTCCACACGTCTATCCTGAATCTATCTTTCCTCAATTTGAATTTATACCCTCTCAGGTGATTATTCTGAGCAAGAGGAAGAATCCCATCAGCATTGAGCATGCTCAGACCATTCAAGGCTTTATACACCTCTGTCAGATCACCTCGCTGGTGCCTAGTCTCCAGACACTGTAATTTGCAAAACTTAACACTTTCTTCATAAGAATACCCCTTTGTTCCATTCACTAATCTTGTTGCCCTTCTCTGTTCTCGTTCCAGCAGCTCTACATCCTTCTTGAAATAGGCCTCCAGATCTGTATACAGTACTCAAGATGTGTCCTGACCATTGCCTTATACAAGGGAATAATCACCTCCTTATCCCTGCTAGAAAAATTCCTGTATATCATTCACAAGACACCATGAGCTACTCTTGCAACCCGTCTGCACTGCTCAGAGAACTTCATATCTGCTTGCACAATTACCCCAAGGTCCTTTTCATTCTCTACCACTGTCAGTGTAGTACCACAGAGTTGATACATTGCTCTGGGATTGCTGTTTCCCATATGTTTACCATAACTTGGACATTAAGCTTGATATACCATCATCAATATCATTTATAAATACCAAAACAATAATGGACCCAACACTGAAGCCTGAGGGACTCCACTAATAACATTAGTCCACGATGAGCAGTGTCCATTGATTACCAATCTCTGTCTTCCCCCCCTCAACCACCCCTTTATCCATAGCAACAGTTTGCCTCCAATGCCACACTGCTCCAATCTGTGCAGCAGTCTTCCATGTGCAACAATATCAAAAGCCTTTCTAACCAAGTATATAATATTAAAGTTATTCCCTGCATCCAGTTCTTTTGTGACTGCATCATAGTATCCAATCACATTGGTCAGGCAAGACTTCCCCTTAACAAAACCATGCTGTGTCTGAGCTATAACTGAAGTCTTGTCTAGATCATCGGGCAGTGCTCCTTTAACCAGTGCCTCCATTAATTTTCCTGGAACAGAAGTTAAACTCACAGGTCTATAATTACCTGTGTCGGCCTTTATTCCTCCTTTGTGAATTGGAGTCATATTTGCACATCTCTAGTCTGTGGGTACCTCCCCTGAGTCCAAGGAAGCTCTCATAATTATGGCTAAGGGTTTGCTTACTTCCTTTGCTGCCTCCTCCTTTAATATAACTGGATAGATCCCATCCACCCCAGGTGCCTTTCTTGCATTTACTTCAACAATTTCTCCTCCACTTCACTTTCAGTTATTACAAGATTATCTAGCTTATTGCCAGAGTTGAATACACCTCTGGTATTCTGTGTGAATGTCGATGCAAAATATTTATTTAGTTTGTTAGCTACCTGAGCAGGATCATTAACAGTTGACCCATCGATATCAAGTGGACCAATCTGATTCATCCCCCTTCATTCTAGAGTTTACATAAGTAAAGAACTCTTTGCTGTTTTTCCTTGCATCCCTTGCCAAAGATTTCTCATAATCTGCTTTCGCCTGCCTAACCTCCTTTGTAACTTGGTTACAGATCAACTTATATCTATCATAGGCTTCTGTGTCACGTGTTAATTTATATGTGTCCCATGCATTTTTCTTCTCCGCCATATGTCTCATTAGTTCATCTGGTATCCATTCAGGCCTAAACCTTGAACAATATTTCTTAACTGGTATGTAAAGCCTAGTAGCTTCGAAGATAAGTTCTTTGAATGCTTCCCATTTTGAATTTGCTGTTGGTAACATCATCAGTTGGTCCCACTGTATAGAATTTAAATACTGTCTCAGACCATCGTAGTCACCTTTATGAAAGCAATAACCCTTCCCTTTACCCCTGATGGTAGTTACCTCTTTGAGTAAATCCCACTTCTGCACACTGTGATCACTGCCAGCTAGTGGTTCATTTATCTGCAGATTCTTAATGCATGAAGAATCACTACTGATAATCAAATCAAGAGTATTACTCCTTCTAGTTGCCTCCCGAACATGCTGATGTAGAAAACAATCATCCAATAAATCCACAAAAGCTTTGCTAGTGTGTGAGTGACCAACCCACAAATTCCAGTCAATATCTGGGAAATTAAAATCCCCCATTATAAGACTCTCTGATTTACTGGCCCACTCTATTTCCCTGTACAGTTTCTTATTATACTCATCAGAGTCATTAGGCCTATAGCACACTCGTACTCTCAATTTTGATCTCCCAATGCTCATGTCACACCAAACTGACTCGACACTGCACTGTCCAGTGATGTCAACTGGCTTCACTTCCTTGGATTTTATGTGTTTCTTAACTAATAGTATATCCCCTCCTCCCTTCCTATCCTGTCTATCCTTTCTGTAGACGATGTACTTCACAAATTCCAGTTCTGGATTCCTTATATCTGTGTTACACCATGCCTCTGATATTCCAACAATATCCGCCTTTGATACTTTGAACAATACCTCAAATTCATCAAATTTATTTACCAAACTTATCAATTGGAACTTGTCATTGCCAATTTACCAATTGGCAATGACAAGTTCCATTTCAGTATGTATAATGTATTTAGGAAATATAGGGAAGATAGGAGTGGAGGGGTCACACTTCTTATCAAAAGCAAACTGAGCATGAAAAGGGCTTTTGCCGAGTCTGAAGTTATGTCTTCCAGCATAGAATCTGTGTGGTGTCAGTTAGTTGGAAGCAAAGGAACAATGAGAGTGGGCGTAATATACAGACTAGAAGATTGTGAAAAATATGACGAGATTCTTTACATGAAGATGGAATGGGCAAGTGAGCGTGAATGTCTTATTATGGGTGACTTTAATCTGCCCCAGATTGATTAGAATAAGTGGGAAAAACTTATGATAGAGAAATATTTTTTTAAATAAATTAGATGATTATTATTTGTACCAGCATATTAGAGAAAGTACTGGGGCAAGAATATTCTTGGCTTCATCATTACTAAAATATCAGATGACATCACAGGGCTTAAAAGTACAGGAACCATTGTCAGGAAGTGATTGTTGTCAGCTGGATGATGGAGAAAGATGTTGCAGTAGTTAAAGGTAAAGACATGGGTTTTAACTTCAAAAGAGGGGACTTTGACCACTTAAGGTGCTATATGGCATTGGTCTCCGTAGCCGAGTGGGCAGGAGCGGGAGTGCAGTAGCACACGCTCTTTGAGTAGACCGGGGTTCAAGCCCCTGACTGCTGAATACGGTCGATCTGCCAACCCGCACTGGACCAGCGTGGCAGATTATGGTCCATTTCCCTCAACATGAATTGTTGAGGAGGCTTCCATCCTGCAGTGGGTTGATAATGGCTGCACTTTACTTTACTTTACTTTTATGGCATTGGTGAACTGAGCGGATTGCCGAGGGATGGCGAATACATTTGAATTATGGAATACTTTTTAAGCAAAAATCACAGAAGCAATGAATGCATGCGTACCTTTAAGAAACTATTGCAGGAGGAGGATGCTGAAATGGATGACTGCAGAGCTGACTGGTCAAATGGAACAGGAAAAAGATGAAAAGTACTGAAGCCTACAACAGGTACAAGTTGGTCCACAAATACGGTCAGGGAGACCAAGGCTCCATATGAGAAAGCATTGCCTAAGAGAGCAAAGGATAGGGACAAGGAATTTTTCATGTATGTGAATTCAACAAAAAAGAAAACTAATCAGATCAGACCCTTAGTGATGTCGTAATTACGAATGATTGTTTATTAGAAAAATTTTGAGCATAAAGTAAGACTTCCAGAGTTGATGGCATATAGTAGTTTTGAGGGAGAGTGCAAGGAAGTGTATTGAACTGTTGAGGCTAATTATGAGGGCATTTCATAATTAACCTCGATAAGTGCCCTCACAGGTAATTGAGGCTGAGAGTTTGAATAAATTCAAAGATCAACTGGTAGTTACCTGTGTGAGGAGGGAAGCACATAATTTGTATTGTCTTATCTACCTGTTTTTTATTTTTTTTTTAGCCAGTGCAGCAAAAGCCTGTGGCTTCATTGCACTATATGGTGAATACTGTTACCATAATTTGTTTTTAATAGTAATATTTCACTTTTCAATTTTATTCATAACATTAAAGTGGGTATTTCAGCTTTTTTCATCTATCATAAAATTATCTGCTGTTTGCAATTTCTGCTTCAGGTAATTATCAGATCAGTAAAGCTATTAATAATGACTAGATAGGCATAGTCAGATGATTAATAATCTATTACTTCAGTAATCAAAATAATCAGTTATGCAAATCATTCAATTATGAAAACAGCAAAATTTTAAAATAAAAAAAATAATTATGGAGGGGTTCAAACTGAGGTTGGTAAAGGGTATAATTGGCTAAGTGGTATAATACAATGTTGCAGTTCCTTCTCTTCTATATGCACTCTCACATAAAATTTGGAACCACATTTAATTTTTATTAATTTTCAAAGTTTTTATTAAAATATTTTCTAGTATGTATAAAAATCAAAAAAACTTCTACACTTTTCCAGAATATTTGCAGAAAGGTGTAGAAGACTCCTGAATGTGGTAGAACATTATAGAAGATTCCTGAACACTGTAGATTATTCTAGAATATTCTAGAAAGTGGGAGTATTGTTTCAATATTATAGAAGATTGTAGATGATTCTAGAGTATTTTTCATTAATATAAATTGAGGAGTAAATGCTGTAAATTATAAAATCAAACATGTCAACTTGTTATTTTATATTGTACTTTATACGTAGTCTTATAGTTATTGTTACGCTGGTTATTTTTATTTTTAATTTAGATAAAGAGTTTTTGTAGATTACTACTTAATATACGTAAAACCATTATTTCGTTTGAATCTTGCAACCATTGTTTTTGTATAGAGTAGCAGGGAATTCAAATTTTTAATTGTGGTAACTAGGCAGCTCTAACGTATAATTATATAGCGTAATACACATCACTGGATTTAGGATTCTATTAGATGGCATAGTATTGACAATTGATTAATTAAATTTATTGATCTTATTAATTTAAAATATCATGTCCCAGACTAGAGCAGCAAAGCAACAGGCAGGAGTGCTGTGACTCAGGGGAGAACTGAGGGGGGCAATTCTCCAACGCATCACAGCCTAAAAAAATGTGCAACTTTTGAAATGTTTGCCGAACTCTCTGGAACAGAACATGATCTAGCCAATGAGGATGTCTTTGTGTGTATGCCAGGTGCAGAGAGTGCCTAGAAATTAGGCATCAACTCAGCGTTCTACTGGGCGTCTATGAGAGCTTGAGGTGTAGGGTAGATGCCCTCAAAGAAATTAATATGAAGGGCCCATCAAGCTCTCAGCTGCCCAACTCAACGCCAGAGCTCACTCCTGGGCATCAGGTAACACTGCGGCAATCTTGAAGGCAGAAAGCGCTGGTCCCAAAGAAACTAGTTATTGTTGGTGACTCTATTGTCAGGGAGACGGGGAATATATTGTTTAAAAAGGATAGATGGAACAGAACCAGGGTATGTCTGCCACGGGGAAACGTTGATGACGTTATAAAGCATATATCATCTTTTAAGGGCACAAAAGGTGATATTGTTGTACACATTTGCACCAATGACATTAAGAGTAGGAGATCTGCAGATTTACTTAACAAGTACAGGTCAATGTTGCAAAAAAGTCATGAGTCAGAGTTAAATTTGAAAGTGTCTGCAATTCTGCTCAAACACGATAGGAGGAAATACATGATGAGAGCCTTGTCAATCAATTCGGCCCTGGAGGGAATGTGCAAGGCTCAAGGGGTAGAATTTTTTTCAGCGTGGTCTGTGCTTGTTAACAGGAGAGACTGCTTCTACAGGGATGCGATACACTTAAATAGGAAGGGTGCAAGAATATTTGCTGATGCTATCGAGGCAGTGTTAGGTGGGTCGGAAAACTGCTAGCTTGGGGGGGGGATTCACAGACTAAAAGGTTAAAAGTAGCCACAGGCAGAGGTGAAGGCAATTCTTGCACAACTTCTATTAGAATAAGTAGCGAGCTGGAGTGAGGGGTGCGAGGGGTTTCAGGGACTGATGGCAGTCATTGTGAAACAGGTGGGTATATGGGATGCGTTAGGGTAACTAATAATAAGGATAGGTACATGTATACTTGCATGTATATCAATGCTAGAAGTATAGTAAATAAATTTGATGAATTTGAAGTGTTGGTCAAGACATCAAAGGCAGATATTGTTGGGATAGCAGAGTCATGGTGTCACACTGATATAAGGAATGCTGAACTGGAATTTGGGGAGTACAATGTGTACAGAAAGGATAGACAGGATAGGAAGGGAAGAGGTGTTATTCTGTTAATTAAGAAAAACATAAAATCAAAAAAAGTGCATCCAGTTGATATAGATGAACAGTGCACTGTTGAGTCAGTTTGGTGTGACATAAGCACTGCGAAAGCAAAAATAAGAGTAGGAGTCTGTTATAGGCCTAATGACTCGAATGAGTACAATGAACAATTGTACAGAGAAATAGAGTGGGCTAGTAAATCAGAATGTCTTATAATGGGGGATTTTAACTTCCCAGATATTGACTGGAACTTGTGGGTTGGTCACTCACACACTAGAAACACTTTTGTGGATTTATTGGATAATTGTTTTCTGCTGCAGCATGTTCGAGACGCAACCAGAGAGGGTAATACTCTTGATCTGGTTATCAGCAGTGATCATTCGTGTATTAAGAATTTGCAGATAAAGGAACCACTAGGTGGCAGTGATCACAGTGTAGGTAAAGGAAAGGGTTTTTACTTCCGTAAAGGTGAGTACAGTGGTCTCAGACAGTTTTTAAATTCTGTACAGTGGGATCAACTGATGATGTTACTAACAGTAAATTATAAGTGGGAAGCATTCAAGGAATTAATCATGGATGCTACTAAAAGTTTCATACCTATTAAGAAATATTCAATGTTTAGGCCTAAATGGTTATCAAATGAACTAATGAGACTCGTGACAGAAAAGGAAAATGCATGGGATGCATATAAATTATCAAGCGACTCAGAAGCTTATAGCAGAAATAAGCTAGTCTGTAATCAGGTCACAATGGAGGTTAGCAGGCGAAGGCAGATTACGAGAAATCTTTTGCAAAAGATGCTAAGAAAAACAGCAAGGATTTCTTTACTTATATAAACTCTAAAAGGAAGGGGATGAATCAGATTGGTCCACTTGATATCGATGGTTCGACTGTTGATTATCCTGCTCAGATAGGAAACAAACTGAATGAGTATTTTGTATCTACATTCACACATGAGGAGTTATTAAGGTTATCAAATTGTAGCAGGGTGCTTAATGATTTTGTAATAACTGAGAGCAAAATGGAGGAGAAATTGTTGAAGTTAAACATAAGAAAGGCACCTGGGGTGGATGGGATCTATCCAGTTATATTAAAGGATGCAGCAAAGCAACTAAGCAAACCCTTAGCCATAATTATGAGAGCATCCTTGGACTCAGGGGAGGTCCCCACGGACTGGAGATGTGCAAATGTATCCCCAATTCACAAAAGAGCATCGAAGGGTGACACGAATAATTACAGACCAGTTAGTTTAACTTCTGTTCCAGGTAAAATTATGGAGTCACTGGTTAAAGATGTATTGCAGGATCATCTAGACAAGACTGCAGCAATAATTCAGACACAGCATGGGTTTGTTAAGGGAAAGTCTTGTCTGACAAATTTGATTGGTTATTATGATGTGGTCACAAAGGAACTGGATGCAAAAAATAATTTTGATATCATATATTTGGATTTCAGGAAAGCTTTTGACATGGTTGCGCATGGAAGATTACTGTACAAATTGGAGCAGAATGGTATTAAGGGTAAGTTGCTACAATGGATAAAAGGATGTTTAAGTGGGAGAAGACAGAGGGTGGTAATTAATGGGTGCTACTCTTTTCGTGGACTAATGTTATTAGTGGAGTCCCACAGAGCTCGGTGTTGGGTCCTCTGATGTTTTGTATATTTATCAATGATATTGATGAAGGTATATCAGGCTTAGTGTCAAAATTTTCAGATGATACAAAGTTTGGCAGGGTTGTTAATGACAGTAATGGCAGTATGCTACTGGAACAGGATCTTGATAATTTGGGCAGATGGGCTAAGAAGTGGCAACTGAAGTTTAACCTTGACAAATGCAAAGTACTGCATATGGGTAGAAGTAACCCCAGAGAAACGTACCAACTGTGTGGTACTACACTTAAGGTGGTAGAAAATGAAAAAGACCTGGGAGTAATTGTGCAGTCAGATATGAAGTTTTCTGAGCAGTGCAGACAGGCTGCCAGGGCAGATCATTACCTGCCCGGCAACCCAAAGGTCGCGGGTTCGATTCCCGCCTCGGGCTTGGATCAAAGTACTGCAAAAACCTTGGGAGGTGCAATATGGCCACAGAAGCCGATGCACCAATAACTACCAAATCAAAAAAAAAAAAAAAAAAAAAAAAAAAAAGGGCAGATCATGGGGTTTTTTCAATGATATATAGGAATTTTGCTAGCAGGGAAAAGGAGGTGATTGTCCCTTTTGGTCAGGCTATGCCTTGAGTACTGCGTACAGGTCTGGAGGCCTCATTTTAGGAAGGATGTAGATTTGCTTGAGCGTGTAGAGAGAAGGGCAACAAGATTGGTGAGGGGAATGAAGGGATCCTCTTACCAAGAGAGGCTTAAGTTCTGCAATTTGCAGTGGCTGGAGACTAGGCATCTGCGCAGTGATCTGATTGAGGTGTATAATGGGTTGAGCATGCTGAATTCTGATGGGATCCTTCCACTTGTTCAGATTACAAACCTAAGGGGGCATAAATTCAAATTATGAAAAGACAGATGTAGAATAGATGTGCGGAAATTTGCCTTTAGCCAGTGGGTAGCTAATTGCTGGAACAAACTTCCATCTGTCGTGGAAGTTGATAGGTTAAATAAATTTAAGGAGGAACTGGACAGGCATTTGGAGGGGATGGTGTGATTTTTTTTGGCTGATTCTGCATAAGCTCACACACTTGCTTTCTTGCATCACATGCCACTACTACTACTACTGCTATTTCATTTAAAGAGTACAAACTACCATTTGATGATTAAAAATAAGACCATAACAGATTTCTAAAAACATTCGATGACTTACTACACCTGAAATCTGAGCTGAGTTGAATAGGAATAGAGAAACTCCCTTGTCTACATCCACTGTAAAACTTCATCTTAAATAAGCAGGACTTCGTAGTGGTCCAAAAACCTATATTAAAACTGGAAAATTGAAAGAAACAGTTGGTGTGAGCTAAGAGCCATCAACATTGTTCTGTTGAAGAGTGGAAAAATGTGCTGTGGATGGATGAATCCAAATTTGAAATTTTTGGATCCAAGTACAGAGTTTATGTGAGATGATCAATTTAAGAAAAAATTGTGCCACATTGTTTAGTGCCTACACTCAAGCTCAAGCATGTTACTGTTTCCATCATGAGCTGACGTTGCTTTTTTTTTTTTTTTTTCTTTTTCAAGTGGGTGACAGCATTAGAATTGAAGGAATTTTAAGAAAAGAAGACTAAAAACATTTTGAGCATAATGCAGTATCCTCTGAACTTTGACTTGGTGCAAGAAATTTTAAATTACAACAAAACATTGACCCAAAGCATATCTCTAAGTTGTGCAGGGACTTTCTAGCAACTAAACAACAAGAGGGAGTATTGCAAATTATGGTGTGGCCACCCAATAGAGCTTTTATGGAATCATCTAGACCAGTGGTTTTCACTTAATTTGGATTTAAGTTACTTAAACTTATTATTTTTTTAAAATTTATATGTTTATTTCATTATAAAAAGGTGTACAGTATCTTTTTAATTTTATAGTGATCTATAATTTATGTTTACTTAGTACCTCTATATAAAGAATAAAATTATTATATACTGTATATATATAATTTGTATTATGAAATGTAATTTTATAATTATATTATTGTAATAACTATCATATATAATATATATATTTTTTTAATATTATATATATATATATATATATATATATATATATATATATATATATATATATATACAGAGAGAGAGAATCGGATCTAACAGGCAGAAAATTAAGTAGGGGTGACGCAAAATAAAATAAATGACTTAGTGGTGCCGTTATTAAAAAAAGGTTGAAAACACTGATCTAGTGGTTTTCAACCTTTTTTTAACCTTTTTGATAGTCTAGCCCATCAAGTCTGTGAAGTCTGCCCATCTTCATAAAATATATGGGAAACCTTGCAGAATGCTTGGAATAATATTAGTCCACACACTATTATAAAATTAATAAACCAGAATGCCATGTCTGCCTAAGGCAGTGATAAAATCTCATGGTGGATATTTTGATGAAAAATCAGTACAGTTGTTAATATTAATCATTTCAATAATTTTTGACTGTTAAGGGAAGATGGTAAATTTAGAAGGAGACTGTAAATTTTTCAATATTTAATAAAAAAATCTTAAAATACTTTGTAGCGCATTGTTTTTTATGTTAAACCTTACATTGTCGTAGCTAATTTCAAAAAAATTAATGAAAACTGTGGTCATATGTTACACTTCGAAACTTTTAGGTGGCTGTGTGTGTGTGTGTGTGCATGAGCATAGTACTTTTTTTGTAAAAAAGTAGGTACTCATTCTTTGCAAAAAAAAAAATTTTAAATTAAAACAATATGAAAAGTAAACTAAAAAATTATTTCCTGATGTTACTTCAGTAGTAATTTTTTTGAAATAAGAACAACAAATTAAGTATATTAACACACAGTTTATTAAGCCTAAATTTATTATACAAGTATATAAAAAAATAAGTAAAATGTATAAAAAATAAGTAAAAAATAATAAGTAAAATAAGTAAAAATAATTTCATAATAAAGTTTTTCTTACTGTGTCTGTTGCAGAATTACGTTTCCGAACCAGCCACAAATCGACATATTTTGCTGGATCGAAGTGGGTCAACAGTGGGCCTACAAATTTAAGAAATAGTAGTGAAGAAATTGTTTTTGTCATCAAGGGAGCTCTGGTTGGTATGACAATCAGATTCGTTTCTGGAAATCCTCATTCACATTCACTTGATGAAATTGGTATCATACCAGAGTGTTCATCAAATGCTTCAATTCTTCCGAAACCCTCTTTTCAATTAGATATTCCCGAAATCCACGAATTGTATCTCTTTCATTTAAGTGAAATCTAATTTACAATTTTCTAACTTCATTCTCACCAAATGTCACTTGAGAGTTAATAATATCTTCAGGCCAGTGTTTCCTATCAAGTACTCGGACTGACGCTGCCAAATCAGCATTTTTACTATCAAGCAGCCTGCTTTCTGCTGATTGTTTCAAAGTTCTGCAGAAAGCTTCCAGATCGATTGGAGAATAATTTCTGTAATCTGTCCCACAAAGCGAAATTCCTTGAAATCGTAGATTTTCAGCAGGTTCGGCTGCATTTTTTTTTTTTTTTTTTTTTTTTTGAAACTGTCCAAAATGTCGGAGTTGTTCGGATATTCAGGTACTGTGACCGTGTAAACAGAGAATGATTTTCAAACAGGGTGCTTACAGTAGTTGACCACAGCCCATTGCCCATGTTTCTACCTGTCCCCAAGGTCAGGGAATGACCACCGCATATCCTCGGAGCAATATGGCCTTAGTTACTAATGCTCCTAAAAACCAAATAACAACATCTACCTGTCCCCCCTCCTTCAGACTCTACCCCTACTCTAACTTGTCGCATTTTTTTATATATAATTTTTTATTTATTTATTTTTTTTTTTTTTAGACCCTTTCCACTGAAATCTTTGGAAATTAGGTGTCAGGGCCTGTCAGAGTTCTTAAGCAATCCCTCAACTGCCTGACCTGCCTCCTTGGGGCTAAGTGTGGGCAATGGGGGGTCCCACTAGGGGCCCAACGGCTAAATGTTCAGAAGAACAACATAACATCCCACATGTAGCTAACACCCACATTACACTTTTTAAACCTCTGGCCTTCCAGAGTTCTGTGATACACAAATAGAGTACACAATGCGAAGATGGAGAAACCCCTGGGGCATTAGAGATCAAACACTTTACACTTTTTTTTTGTCCACATCGGGAATACCCCTTGATCTGCTCACTGTTGACCACTGCAACTTCTCAATATGTGGGATAGGTGGTCAGATAGGCTTTACGAGTACTGTCAATCCTCGTATAATACATGTTTACACTACACGAATTCGATCATACACAATTTATAAATAGGGGAACGATATCATGTATAACACGAACCGAATTCGCTTATGCATGATTCGCCTGTGTTTATAAGAAATGGCAATCGAACGCGGAATCACCCCAACTGAACGCAACACTAATGGAATGTAGAGAAGATTCTGAAAATGTATTTATGTTTTTTATATCAGTGAAGGGGAAACATATTTCACCATAATAGCGTAGAAACCCACACAATTCCAGCTATCGGTATTATCGCAAATGCAATTAGATTGAGTTTACTACCCGTTTATAACAGATTCCACTAACAGGAACACCATTGGAAATTGTTTTTATTATTTTATGGTAGTAACCCCCAGAAATGTACTTTAGTAAAATGTGAGCTAGTGAGGTGTCAATAGTGTGTCTCTGCCTTTACGGTGTTGTTTATTCAGTTGCTACACACGTGCAGCTTTGTTTATGTGTATCAAGTGCCTCCTCATTTTGTAATTGTGCTTTATTCCCTAAAAACGAGTAAAATACTTATAAGGTGTGAAAAGGAAGCATCCTGGTGAAGACACTACAGATTCAGAGAGAAAAAGAAAAGCAATATCAATAGACAGAGGTGGACTGGGTCAAAAATTCTTACACAGGAAAATTTGTAGCAGCCTCATACTAGCGTTTATGGCCAAAATCACACTGGCCTACATCGTCTTCTGGCCTCCGGCCCACCAGGGTTCCCCCAGTAAGGCTTATGGCCAGTCTTCCTCTGTCGATAGAGAAGAAATATGAAATTGTGAAATACTTTGAGAAAATGAAATATTGCACGTGCTACATGCATTTAGGCCTGTAGCACGTGCTACAGGCCTAAATAACAATTAGAAAGAATGCAGAGAAAATAAAAACAGCTTTCATAGCAGGAACAACTCAAATTGTAATAAAATCCATTAGATCAAGACACACAAAGAATTGGAAGAGATGGAACTGCTGTCATCTGTTTGTTTGCATAGAAAATCAAACAAAGAACAAGTTTGCTTACAATAGAAGCAAAAGCATTAGTAATATTTTATTATGTAATAGTCGTAATAAAATACGTATTTTATTACGACTATTACGTTAGCAAACACAATAAATAATTGTGATAAAATACATAAGTATTTTATTACAATTATTTATTGTGTTCACTAACGTTTTGATTACAAATGTATGCTCAATCTTGGGTGGTCGGCACCTAACCCTATTTTCCCCATAGGGCCTGTTATTTATATTGCATAATTTTGCATTGCATGAGAGTTTCTAACACAACTATCGTGCTATACGAGGACTGACTGTACCACTAAATTTTAGAATGGTAATCCCTTTAGCTCTTTTAATTCATGCAGCAGCACTAATTGCCTGAAGACCAGAAGTGCAAACAGTGCTTACCAAGTTAAGTCTCTCCTAATCCATTCATTATATGAAAATTTTCTTCACTCAACAGAAACTATGTATTTTAAATGCAATTTCCAAGGGGAATTCAAAAAACTTCGTTATAAAGGAGTTTGTTAAATAGAGGTCCCACTGAGTAATTTAAAATTCTAAAAATGGTTATAAAGTTTTATATAGAAAATATCATAACAACAGACAGTGAAAAACTTAGTTAAATAACTTTAAGCTTATTTCAGTAGTAGGTAAACATGGGAATAAAATTTATTGAATATTACAAATTTCGAAAGGTACTGCATCCAAATGTCACACTTCACTATTAATAAAGGTGTTGGTATGCTGTACCATTGCATACCATCCCAAAAAAAAAAGCACTAGATATATATATATATAAAATTATTTTAGAATTCTTTTAATGTGATTGTTTAAATTGGCTGTATCCCCCTCCCATGTTAATAACTCTTGAATTCAGGAATATAGTTGGCTGAACATGTAATTTCTTTCAACATTTGGTATTTCATTTAGTTCTGCCAGATTTTCTTGTTCTAATATTACTTCTTATTGTTTCCTTTTATTTTATCAATCATAGATTTTCTTCTTCAATAAGTACTCTGTTCTGGGCATTATTTACTATGGCACCAGTAGAATCAGCTAATGTGGTAGTTTCCAACCTAGAAAACAATTTAACAAATCCAAATATTACAGATCATTTTTTCACAGAGGCTGTAGGACAAGCATTGTATGGCTTCTACCATGTTTTAATGATAATAGCACTCATCAATACCTTGGTGGCAATTCTTACAAATGCATTCCAGAAAGTTGTGGTAAGTTCACCTGAATTTTATTGAAAATTTAATTTTTTAAATTTTTATATAGACCAGGAGTGGCCAATCTGTGGCACAACACTTGTCAGTGGCTTGCCTCTCTAATTGGAAAAAAATTATGTAAAAAATTATACAACTGATTTTAAAAATCAGAAATGAAGATAAATGCATACAGATAAATTTCACTTTTACTTCTCAAAATTATTGCCAGTTTCAACTTTAAGGAACCTATGGTTCATATTTACCTCCTTTTAGTGTTAATTTAGTGCAGATAAGACAGGAGGGAGTTGGGTGCTCTTCATAACATTGATTCTGTATGGAAGACTATTCATCCATTAATCTGTATTAAATTTAAAAAAAAAAAAAAAAAAAAAAAAAACTAAAAAAAAAAAACTTTTTTACCTTAAAATTTTATCCCCCGCCCACACAAATGTTTGGAATGAAATTTCCCTATGAGTTACCAAGAACATTTAGTGACCACTAAACATTAACTAGTGCAAATCAGTGGAGAGGGGGATGTGGCTCTTGATTTCAGTAGCTTCTAGATCTGTCCTTGGGTGGCATGCTGCAGGAAAAGGCTGGCCATCCTCTGGTACAAACTAATGATACCGTACTAATTGTGAGCACCTTTGAATAAAGAATGTTAACTTAAATTATCCCCTGTGCAATAATTATAAAATAAATCAATATTTGCATTAGTAAAGTGTTAGTATTAGTGAATGAGCATAATAAAAAGTTAACATTAGTAAATTTAGTAATTTTGGCATACTAAATTACTAAATATGCATAAAAAGACTAAAGAATTAAAAAAAGAAATTTTCTGATTTACAAAAGGAAGATAAATTTTTACCAAAAATGGTATTACTAATAAGAATATTTACTTAACAATATTTGCCATATCATAAAAAAAGAAACCACTCCACTTACTAATGTTTCTGAAATTATACTAAAGTATACATCCTATAAACTTTCTAAAGTTTATAAAATTGTTATAAGTAATGAGCAGCTTTAGGAACAGCTGCATAGATACATAACTGCCAATTCTCTGAATTTATGATTGTGATTTTTTTTTTTCCTTTTTTTTACCCATTTTTTTTACTTGCCATCCTAAAATAGTTTTTTATCCTCTTTTTCACAAAAAAAAAAAAAAAATGTGTGTATTTTTCAAATTTCTAAGAATTTGCAAAATTTCATCTGTGATTAACAAATTAGTCATCAGGTATGCTAGATTATGTTGCATAGAATATGCTAAATGAAACATTTAGATGTGCTGTATAACAATTAAACTGTATTGTCTTTGTATGTGTGATACAAATCTAAGTTTGATTTAACAATATCCTACAGTAAGATGCCAAATAAATATGTTGGGGTGTTAAAGAAGGCATATACCAAAGATGATTTTTTTTTTTTTTTTTTTTTTGTATTATACAATTTGGTATAGGTAATGTGTTTGCTATGTATACTGTATGAAGTACACAAAGTTTGTATATTATATGTGATTTTCAATTTCATGTGGCAGGATATGTTATAATTAGACTTTGCATTATATGCAATTGCATATGCAAATGCATATTGTGGCATTTTAGAGGTTAGTGCATAGAAATGCATAAAATACAAATATTACAAGCAGGTACTGCATATTCCTTAACTTGATAATTTTTCAAATGTTGATCTTGAACTACATAACAAGTCACTATATTGTAATTAAATTAAAATGGGATATTTCACTTATGTGGGAAAGTTTTCTCAAATCGGCATAGGAAATATTTTAATGCTATTTTGCAATTTTCTCATGCTGTCGACTACATCAGATGAAACATTTTTGTTAAACATGCCAAAAATTAAATCTGTTACAAAACTTCATATGAAATTGTGGATTGCCAATCACAGAAAAGATTTTATTACAGATAGCATTATTATGTTCTGTGTTGTTTACAAAAAGAATATTCCATCCAAGAAAAAATTCCAGATCAACTAACGTGTGAAAACAGCACCACACATTATGGCTAAGCAAAGGAAAAGCAAGGAAAAATTTCCAGAGCAGTCACTTTTAACTAAGCAGTGAGACATGAATCCTTTGAAAAATCACTTTTCTCTTCAAAAGAAGAGAAAAGTGATTTTTCAAAGGATTCATGTCTCACTCTGGTAAGTAGCAATATCCCTTTCAATATGTTAATTTGTTTTCAAAAATTTAGCAATTTTTGAAAAAATATTGTATAAATCAAAATATTCCAAATGGATCTACCTTGAGAAAGAATTACCTTAACACTATATATGATGACATTATTCTCAAAAGTCACCAAGATATTAGAGAAAACCACATTTGGATGTCCATCTGTGATATCCAAATGTAGACATTTGGATATCATTTGTGGCCACTATATTGAACATTTTATATGTAGAAAATTAGATTCAGAATCATTGTGTCTGAATTTACTAGCTCGTAAGGCCCTCGAAACAGTGACTTACTCTACAGTAGCAAGATTTTGTAATGATTCTAATAAGTTCTTCAAATTGCAGTGTCTGGAGACTAGTCAACTGTGAGGTGATCTGACTGAGGAGTGTAAAGCCTTGAATGGTTTGAGCTAGTTCAATGCTGATGCAATTCTTCCTCTTGCTCCGGTTATGCACCTGAGGGGGGGGGGCCTAAATTAAAATTGAGGAAAGACAGTTGTAGAATGGATGTGCAGAAATTTGCCTTTAGCCAGTGGTAGTTGATTGCTGGAACAAGCTTCTATCTGTTGCTGTGGAAGTTGGCAACTTAAATAAATTCAAGGCAGAACTAGATAAACGTTTGGAGTGAATGGGCTGACCGGGCTAGCCGGGTGGGTAAAGTGCCTGTCTGGCAACCCAAAGGTCGCAGGTTCCAATCCCGCCTCAGGCTTGGATCAAAGTACTGCAAAAAAAAAAAAAAAAAAAAAAAACCTTGGGAGGTGCACTATGGCCACAGAAGCAACTACCAAAAAAAAAAAAAAAAGAGAGAATGGGTGGATGAAATGGGAAGGGTTTTTTTTTTTTTTTTTTTTTGGCTGATGCTGTATAAGCATGCTTTCTTTCACAATTTTCACAAACAGTTTTATTACTTTAGCATGTTGAATACAAAGAAATTGTGGTTCAATTCATTCTAATAAATGTAAAAATTGTAGTGCATATATTAGCATTTTGCATTAGTAAAGTGTTAGCATTAGTGAATGAGCATAATAAAAAGTTGACATTAGTAAATTTAGTAATTTTGGCATACTAAATTACTAAATATGCATAAAAAGTGCATATTTATATAAAAAGTGTTACATAATTTTCCCTATAATATAATACTCTGAACTGTGCTGATCATACAGAGGTGCATTGTTCATAAATATATTTCTTGATAGTGAAATAGCAAAAAAAATTTGAATGTGTAACAAAAAAAAAAAATAAATAAAAAAACAACAGCCATTATTATTGAATAGAGAAGGAATTAACAGGTAGTAATGGAATGTGCCATTTTTTGATTACTGCATATGGTAGTAATCAAAGTAGTTCCAAGTTATATTCCATCATGGTGGTGCCTACCATTGTGCTAACAAAAAACATGATTGAATTGAAAGAAACTTTCTCTCAGTGCTATTGTCGGAAGGGCACAACATTGGACATCTTCTTCTTGCCAATCTGAAAGCATGTAGGATTCCTTTGACATAGTTATATTTTTAAATAAATCCCAAGATCTCATACCAATGTATTATGATCACTGCCTCCTAGTTGTTCCTTTAGCACCAGATAAAAGAACACCTAGGTGGCAGTGATCATACAGTGAAATCTCATTAATACAAACTTGGTTTATACAAAGTACTCATTTATATGAAGTACATACCATTCCCCTGTGAAAGGATAAGCTTTTCTATGTAAATATATTCGTTTATTACAAAATTCGGTTAATATGTATTACAAAGTTCGTTTTTACGCTGTGAGAAATAAATATTGTTATTTTGTATGTTTAAAACAAATCTTGGCACAGATGTCCAATTATTGTCCCTATTATTGTCTCTAGCCACCCAGTTCCCTGCTTCTCAACATGTTGGAAATTACTTTTGTGTAAACAAAACCAGTTTATGGTAGCTACAACTTAAGTGCACTCTGAAAAACATCTTTGTGAAGGATGAGCTGTTAAATTAACAAAAGAATAAAAACAGTTTTTCTAAGTTATGAAGTTGTTTACATACACTCCCTCGCTCTCCATGGGATCTTCATGCTAGTTCAAAAAGTCTTTTGCTACAGTACAGTATAATCTATTTTTTGTGCCATTTTATTTGAGATGATTTTTTTTTTTTTTTTTTTGAAACTTGTGTCTTTAAATTAATTTAAAGTTTGTTTATATTAAATCTCACCTAGGAGTGTTATGGCGACAAAACATGAATGGACTGAATTAAGCCTGGAAATTAAACCAAAAATTATACAAGAGGCTGATAGAATGGATCAAAGTAAAACAGACATTGCAAAGGAATGCAACATCCCTTCAACTACAATACTGAAAAACCAAAAAAACTTGAAGTGCATGACACTGGAGCTGTGATAAAAAACAGGAAACGAATTTGTGGTGCAAAACACAAGGAGCTGGAAACTAAATTTTTTGAGTGGTACCAACAAATGCTTGCATCTAATTTTCCAATATTGGTCTGATTTTGCAAGAAAAGGCAAATTATCTAGTTCAGCAACATGGAATTAGTGACTTCAAATGCAGCAGTGGCTGGCTCCAAAGATTTTAAAACAGGAATAACTTGGTTTGGTTTCATGTGAAATGTTTGTGGCAAGTCTGGATTAGTTGACAAAGAAAAGGCTACAGACTGGTTGTGTTCTGTACGGTTCATTCTTGAAAAAATATGAGGCAAAGGATATTTTTAATCTTGATGAGACAGGTTTATTTTATAATTTTCTGACAAACAAAACATTTAAAGAGAGTCTTATCATAGTGGAAAATTAAGTAAACAGAGACTCACTTCTGTTATGCTGCAATTCAAATGGCAGTACAACACTACACCCACTTGTGATTGGTAAGTTTTCCAAGCCAAAATATTTTAAAGAAGTTAACTAACTTCTCTGTGATTATGGGGCCAATAGAAGTGCTTGGCTTACGGTCAAAATTTTTCAGTCTTGGTTATCAAAAGTGGACAGAAGAATGGCTTCAGAAAAAAAGGAACATTTTGATGATTCTAGATTGTACAAAAATATACGGCTGGTCTTTTTACCTCCCAATACCACCAGTTTTATGCAGCCGCTGGATCAAGGAATTATTTATAATTCCTTGATCCTCAAGAGAGCATATAGAGCCCATCTGATAAGGTATTTGATCCGCAACATTAAAGGAGGGAACAATTTATGCCAGGGGACAATATCTGCCAGGGGCAAAGGTTGATGACGTAGAGCGAATATCATCTTTTAAGGGCACAAAAGGTGATATAGTTGTACACGTTGGCACTAATAATATTAAGAGTAGGAGACCGGCAGAATTACTTAACAAGTACAGGTCACTGTTGAACAAAAGCCGAGAATTAGGGTTGAATTTGAAAGTGTCTGCAATTCTGCCCAGACACGATAGGAGGGAGTATATGATGAGAGCCTTGTCGATCAGTTCGGCCCTGGAAAGATTGTGCAAGGCTAAGGGGTAGAATTTTTTTCAGCCTGGACTGTACTTGTTAACAGGAGAGATTGCTTCTACAGGGATGGGATACACTTAAATAGAAAGGGTGCAAGAATATTTGCTGATGCTATCGAGGCAGTGTTAGGTGGGTCAGAAAACTGCTAGCTTGGGGGGAGACAAAGGCCAATAGATTGACAGTAGCCATTGGCAGAGGTGAAAGAGATTCTTGCACTGCTTCTATTAGAATGAGCAGAAGCCTGGAAAACAAGATGCATGGTATTTCAGAGACTGCTGGGAGCCGTTGCGGTACAAGTAAACACATGGGTTGTGTTAGGGTAGCTAAGAATAGAAACAGGTGCAGGTATACTTGCGTGTACACCAATGCTAGGAGTTTAGTAAATAAATTTGATGAATTTGAGGTATTGCTCAAAACATCAAAGGCAGATATTGTTGGGATATCAGAGACGTGGTGTCACACAGATATAAGGGATGCAGAACTGCAATTTGGGGAGTACAACGTCTACAGAAAGGATAGACAGGATAGGAAGGGGGGAGGAGCTATGCTATTAGTTAAGAAACACATAAAAACCAAGGAAGTGAAGCCAGTCGACATCGCCGGACAGTGCAGTGTTGAGTCAGTTTGGTGTGACATAAGCATTGGGAGATCAAAATTAAGAGTACGAGTGTGCTATAGGCCTAATGACTCTGATGAGTATAATAAGGAACTGTACAGGGAAATAGAGTGGGCCAGTAAATCAGAGAGTCTTATAATGAGAGATTTTAATTTCCCAGATATTGACTGAAATTTGGGGGCTGGTTACTCACACACTAGCAGGGCTTTTGTGGATTTATTGGATGATTGTTTTCTACATCAGCATGTTCAGGAGGCAACTAGAGGGAGTAATACTCTTGATTTGATTATCAGCAGTGATTCTTCATGCATTAAGAATCTGCAGATAAACGAACCACTAGTTGGCAGTGATCACATTGTGCTGAAGTGGGATTTACTCAAAGAGGTAACTACCATTAGGGGTAAAGGGAAGAGTTATTGCTTCCGTAAAGGCGACTACGATGGACTGAGACAGTATTTAAATTCTATACAGTGGGACCAACTGATGATGTTACCAACAGCAAATTCAAAATGGGAAGCATTCAAAGAACTTATCTTGGAAGCTACTAGGCTTTACATACCAACTAAGAAATATTGTTCAAGGTTTAGGCCAAAATGGATGTCAGATGAACTAATGAGGCATATGGCAGAGAAGAAAAATGCATGGGATACTTACAAATTAACACATGACACAGAAGCCTATGATAGATACAAGTTGATATGCAACCAAGTTACAAAGGAGGTTAGGCAGGCAAAGGCAGATTACGAGAAATCCTTGGCAAGGGATGCAAAGAAAAACAGCAAAGAGTTCTTTACTTATGTTAACTCTAGAAGGAAGGGGATGAATCAGATTGGTCCACTTGATATTGATGGGTCAACTGTTGATGATCCTGCTCAGGTAGCTAACAAACTAAATGAATATTTTGCATCGACATTCATACATGAGGAGTTATTCAGCAAGGGGAATGCCAGAGGTGTATTCAACTCTAGCAGTAAGATACAGAATCTTGAAATAACTGGGAGTAAAGTGGAGGAGAAACTGTTGAAGATAAACACAAGAAAGGCACCCGGGGTGGATGGGATCTATCCAGTTATATTAAAGGAGGCAGCAAAGGAAGTAAGCAAACCCTTAGCCATAATTATGAGAGCTTCCTTGGACTCAGGGGAGGTACCCATAGACTGGAAATGTGCAAATGTGACCCCAATTCACAAAGGAGGATCAAAGGCTGACACAAGTAATTATAGACCTGTGAGCTTAACTTTTGTTCCAGGAAAATTAATGGAGGCACTGGTTAAAGAAGCACTGCAGGATCATTTAGACAAGACTTCAGTTATAGCTCAGACACAGGTTTTGTTAAGGGGAAGTCTTGCCTGACCAACTTGATTGGATATTATGATGCAGTCACAAAAGAACTGGATGCAGGCAATAACTTTGATATTATATACTTGGATCTTAGATAGGATTTTGATACTGTTGCACATGGAAGACTGCTACACAAATTGGAACAGTGTGACATTGGAGGCAAATTGCTGCTATGGATAAAGGAGTGGTTGAGGGGGAGAAGACAGAGAGTGGTAATCAATGGACACTGCTCATCGTGGACTAATGTTATTAGTGGAGTCCCTCCGGGCTCAGTGTTGAGTCCATTATTGTTTTCTGTATTTATAAATGATATTGATGATGGTATATCAAGCTTAATGTCCAAGTTTGCAGATGATACAAAGGTTGGCAGGGTTGTCAAGGACACTACTGACACTATGCTGCTGCAACAGGATCTGGAAAGGTTGAGCAGATGGGCTGAGAGGGGCAAATGAAGTTTAACATTGACAAATGTAAAGTGGGAAACAGCAACCCCAGAGCAACGTATCAACTCTGTGGTACTACACTGACAGTGGTAGAGAATGAAAGGGACTTGGGGGTGGTTGTGCAGGCAGATATGAAGTTCTCTGAGCAGTGCAGACGGGCTGCAAGAGTAGCTCATGGAGTATTGTCAATGATATACAGGAATTTTTCCAGCAGGAATAAGGAGGTGATTATTCCATTGTATAAGGCAATGGTCAGGCCACACCTAGAGTACTGTATACAGGTCTGGAGGCCTCATTTCAAGAACGATGTAGAGCTGCTGGAACGAGTACAGAGAAGGGCAACAAGATTAGTGAATGGAACAAAGGGGTGCTCTTACGAAGAAAGGCTTAAGTTTTGCAAATTACAGTGTCTGGAGACTAGGCACCAGCGAGGTGATCTGATAGAGGTGTATAAAGCCTTGAATGGTTTAAGCATGCTCAATGCTGATGGGATATTTCCTCTAGCTCAGAAAAATCACCTGAGAGGGCATAAATTCAAATTGAGGAAAGACAGATGTAGGATAGACATGCGGAAATTAGCCTTTAGCCAGCGGGTGGTTGGTTGGTGGAACAGACTTCCATCCCTTGTGGTGGAGGTTGATAGCCTAAATAAGTTTAAGGCTCAGCTGGACAGATATTTGGAACGAACAGAGGGGTGAAGTGGAAGTGGGTTTTTTTTTTTTTTTTTTTTTTTTGGCTGATGCTGCATAAGCTTGCTTTCTTGCATCAAATGCCTCTACTAATGCTAATGCTAATGCTAATTTTCAGCCAAATTAATTTAAAAGGTAGTAATTAAAAGGTAATGGATAGGGACTACCCTACTTTCTGCAGAACTAACATACCACACCTAATTGGTATATTAGTGATGGAGAACCAAAAAAATAGAACTGGTGGTATTTTTACGTTATGATATGATGTTTTGTGAGGCTGCTGTAACAGCTCGTGAGTTATTTTCAATAATATACAGGAATTTTACAAGTACATAGAGACAAGGAGGGGATTATCCCATTGTATAAGGCAATGGTTAGCTCACATCTTGAATAGCATTAGCATTAGCATTAGCATAGGCATATGATGCAAGAAAGCAAGCTTATTCAGCATCAGCCAAAAAAAAAAAAAAACCACTCCCATTTCACCCCTCCGTTCGTTCGAAATACCTGTCCAGTTGAGCTTTAAATTTGTTTAGGCTATCAACTTCAACAACAAGTGATGGAAGTCGGTTCCACCAACCAACCACCCGCTGGCCAAAGGCAAATTTCCGCACATCTATCCGACATCCGTCCTTCCTCAATTTGAATTTATGCCCTCTGAGGTGATTATTCTGAGAAAGATGAAGAATCCCATTGGCATTGAGCATGCTCAAACCATTCAAAGCCTTATACACCTCTATCAGATCACCTCGCCGGTGCCTAGTCTCCAAACTCTGTAATTTGCAAAACTTAAGCCTTTCTTCGTAAGAGCAACCCTTTGTTCCATTTACTAATCTTGTTGCCCATCTCTGTACCCGTTCCAGCAGCTCTACATCCTTCTTGAAATGAGGCCTCCAGACCTGTACACAGTACTCAAGATGTGGCCTTACCATTGCCTTATACAAGGGAATAATCACCTCCTTATCCCTGCTAGAAAAATTCCTGTATATCATTGACAAGACACCATGAGCTACTCTTGCAGCTCGTCTGCACTGCTCAGAGAACTTCATATCTGCCTGCACAATTACCCCCAGGTCCTTTTCATTCTCCACCACTGTCAGTGTAGTACCGCAGAGTTGATACGTTGCTCTGGGGTTACTGTTTCCCATATGCAGCACTTTACATTTGTCGATGTTAAACCTCATTTGCCACCTCTCAGCCCATCTGTTCAACCTTTCCAGATCCTGTTGCAGCAGCATAGCATCAGTATTGTCCTTAACGACCCTGCCAACCTTTGTATCATCTGCAAACTTGGACATTAAACTTGATATCCCATCATCAATATCATTCATAAACACCGAAAACAACAACGGACCCAACACTGAACCTTGAGGAACTCCACTAATAACATTAGTCCACGTTGAGCAGTGTCCATTGATTACCACTCTCTGTCTTCTGCCACTCAACCATCCCCTTATCCATAGCAGCAATTTGCCTCCAATGCCACACAATACTGCATACAAGTCTGGAATCCTGATTTTAAGAAGGATGTGGATCTCTTGGAATGGGTGGTGAGAAGGAGAGGGAGATTAATGTGGGGGGAAAAGGGTATTCTTACCATAAGACTTCAGTTCTGCAAATTGCAGTGCTGAGAAACTAGGTGCCTGCCTGGAGCTTTCTCGGACAACATACATCAGGATAGATATGCAAAAATTTGCTTTCAGTCAGAAAGTAAGTTGATTGTCAGAACAAACTACCATCTGATGTTGTGGATATAGATAATTTGAATAAATTGAAGGAAGAATTAGACAAATTATTAGAGGAAATGGGTGGATAAGGTGGGGTTTTTTTTTTTTTTTTTTTTACTGATGCTATGAACTTGCTTTCTCGCATCATTGGCTGCTCCTGATACTACTAATACCTGGTGGTAAATAGGGTGCATCTGATATGCACTGAAAAGGAGGCTAATGTGGATAGTGTTTACTACTTTCTGAAAAATGAAGTGCTAAAAGGAAAGATAAATTGAAACAATTTTTATTAAGGCATGCCAGTGAAGTGAAGTAAAAAAAAATATTTTTTTTTAAGCATGCATGTATACATGTTGGCTGTCTTTGGATAAGTGTTTAACTAGATTGGTAGAACATTTGGAACCTCTGTTAAGTCTGTTTAAAGAAGAGATTACAAGTGATGAGAAAACTGTACACTTTCAAAGTTACCAAATTGAAAAATGCAATGTGTAAATTTGTTAGATCAATGTTTGTTAAATCTCAATGGCAATTCTGATGAGAGGAGAAGATTTCATTCTTTAATCTGACAAAGAATAATTTATTGCTGCATATGATTACAAGGTGCACAAGTTCCACTTAAAAATTTTCTTATGAGTGCTGAGGTGGCACAAATTTCAAATGGCAGTATCATTGAAGATAAAATATATATATATATATATATATGAAGCAACAGATGTTTCCTGGTAGAAGTTAATTTCAGAGTGTGACCCTACCAGAAGTTATGAAAAGAAGAAAGAATTGATATGCCAGTCCTTGGTTTGGGGAAACTAAGTACAGAAGAAAATTTGAAATGTAACAAATTATCTGAAGTCATGCTTGTCATTTTAACAGTTCCTCGTATTAGTGCTGAATGTGAGAGGATATTCAGCCAGGTGAAAAAAATCAAATACTCAGTTCAGATCTCTTTCTGATAAACTTTGGAAGTGCTCCTGTTAGCCAAATCTAGACAGCAAGATCATCATTATAAATCAAATATTGACTACATTTCTAATTTCAATCCTTGAAGCAATGGTTAATCAGTTGCTAGTGTCTAACAGATAATCTACAGACAGAAAATTCTGGGTGTATTAACGTTCATTGTTTCAAAGTACAGTACACTGAGTGGACAGAAATCATGGGATACCTACCTAGTAACAGGTAGGCCTACCTTTCGCCCGGATAAGGGCAGTCACATGGCAAGGCGTTGAGTCCACTAGTTCATGAAAGTGGCATTCCACAGGTCTCCATGCTTGCTGCACTGCTGTCCATAATTCCGTCACATTCCTAGGTGGAGGATCCAAAGCTCGAACAGACCTTTCCAAAGATGCTCCACAGGGTTCATGTTTGGTGAATGGGGAGGCCATTCTATGGTGATAAAATCTGCAGAATGCTCTTCAAACCACGTTCTAGTCACCACAGCTCTGTGGGGAGCACATTGTCCTGCTGGAAGAGTCCATTGCCTGTGGATGCACGATGAAGATGCAGATGGCCTGCAAGGATGGACACGTAACCTGGACCATTCAGAGATATGTCTAGATGTACCAGAGGTCCCAACATGTGCCAGTTGAACATGCCCCAGGCCATTACTGACTGTCCACATATCTGAACAGTTCCTCGTTGACGTGGCAGGTGTATAGCTTCCTGTGGTTTATGCCAGATACGCGCCGTCCTGTCTGCTCGAAAAAACTGAAAACGGGACTCGCCAGACCAGGAGACCCATCTCCAATCATCCAAGGTCCAGTGCCGATGTTCTTTCGCCCAGTCGAGCCATAGAGTCGTGGCGTTAGCAATGGGACTCTGGTGGATCGGGGGGGGCTTCCATAGCCTATTGCAGCTAATAATTGCCTGATGGGCTTGGTGGAGACATTTCTGGCACCTCCCTCATTGAAGTCGGCGGTGATTTGTGCCACTGTTGCTCTCCGGTTGGCTGAAACAATGCAAGACATACGTTGACAGCCACGTTCATCCATCACCTTTCTCTGCCCACAGCGCTGTCCACGATGAGACGTTATTCCGGAAATGGCATATTCCCGATACACTCTCATTACTGTTGAACAGGAATAGTGCAATTTCTCTACCACCTCCATGATATCTGCATCTGGCACCCACTGCCATCCCTCTTTAAAAGTCAGTTAACCCATGATATTTATCCATACTGACATCGAATTACCGTCTACATGAATGCAGTGTACCTATATACCTGCCAATATGGGTTCGTCCACTAGCAAGAGGGGTGACAGCGTTGCATTGCCTGGGAACCAGGTACCCCATGAATTCTGTCCTTTCAGCGTACAGTGTTTCAAAGCACACTGTACTGGTAAACAATTCTGTGGCTGTATCTTAATATAAAATGTTTATGTTTTCAGTGAAAACATAATTAAATTTAAATTGATTTGCAAAGATTGGCAGCTGCATATATATCAACAGGACATTAATAATGTCCTGTTGATATATTGTAAACCACAATTATAATTGCATTCCAAGGCTTGGAATGCTTTATGCCTCAGAAAAGATGCATACTCCATAGCCTTTTCTTTTATTAATGGCCCTGATTGTTGGCATGTTTTGGTCATGAATCAACTTCATCCACTTAAAAACTGCTTCATCTACATCTTTACAAAGGCATAATTTTGCATGCTTCTGATTGGGTCTCATATCCTCAGTTTGAAAATCGAAACAGTTTTTCAGAATGGTTAACATACTACTGGCAGGAATACCAAATTTTAAGCAATGTTTTTTTTTTTTTTTTTTTTTCCAGTAGAAAACAGGTTGATCAGAGCCAATGTCTGCGTCAAGAATATGCCTTAAATCTTTGCTAATGGCTGTGGACACATACAAAGTATTTTCAGATCTAACGGCACCAGGGATTTACCACATCTCCGCGTATGTTCTTTGTATCGAGGACAGTATGCTGTCAAGGCCAGAGTTTAAAAGTGTGTGGGTCATGTGTTGTGTAATATGTTGTGCCCCTTGTTCGTCTGGCTTGTTAGCTGCCAGGCCCCTGATGGGACCTGACGTTTACGTACTCTGCCACATGGAGGCCCTTCAAGTTTGCTCTGGCAGGTCCTGCCACCTACTTTCCTGAGATTTCAGTGGCTAGGACCTAAAAAAAAAAAAAAATTCTTCTTTTCTTTTGGGCACAGATGGTATATTATACACTGTTTAGAGGGGCTATAAGGGATTTGCGCTGGAAGTTATAAGATTTCTTAATAGGTTCGGCATGAAATTTGGTGTTTTAAATTTGGACGTGTGGGGCAGGTGCTGTGTAAGGGGAAAGAGATGGGGGAAGGTGGAAGACTGGGGGGTTGGAAATTGGAAGTAAGGGGTCGATAAGGAAGATGACCCCTGTTGAAATAGTGGGTATGCCCATGCCCCACCAGAGGAGAAAGAGTTATGATGCCATACAGCCATATGGCATCATAAGATGCAATCTTCATCTTTGCATTAGTCTGGTGGAGGTCCAAGTTCAGAAGACAGGTCCAGTTCATCACATTCATGTGTTGTATCTACTTCAGGTGGTCACTAGTTCAGAGTTTTGCAGTCATTTCAGGTAGTCACATCTGTGTTTTCATAGGTTATTGATGATGTGGCAGGGATCTTTGTCTTTCAAAGAGTTTGTGGGCAAAGACGGTGAAAGCCTGGTAGTTATCTTCTTCTTGCAATATTATTTCTTCTCGGTTCCTTAGCAAGGAGTTGATGCATGTGTATAGCTGACATCTGAGAGAGAGAGAGAGAGAGAGAGAAAATCTTTATTGTACAGTAAAGATACAGATACAATAATGTGCCCGCCACAGCCAGGAGGCCAGGGGCTTGACAATGATATAGGGTAATATAAAAATATGTACAGTATAAAAATTTGTGCAGTATAAAAGATTACATAACAATTAAAAACGTAGCATTAGCCATTCAATAGATATGAGTATGTACATAGTTGTGAGGCAGACAGTACACCAAGGTATGTGCACGTTCATATGTACAAAGCACATATTTAAGCATATTCACACAAGTCAGAATATTTCACAGTGCCAAATTGATGTTCAGTATTGCATTTTCTTGTGAGACAGTTCGTCGATTTGCCTGCAACGTGCCGTTATGTGCCTCATAGGAGATAGGAGATGGAGATATCAGTATGAGTCGACATCAGGGGCCAAACAAAAGGGGAACAAGTTCGGCCAACGAGCGCCTGTAATTGCGATCAGAAGCGAATTTCTGCAGGTCAACTCCGATCATTAGCAGGGCTTGTACTGTAGGAAGTACTTGTCCAGGTAGGAATCTGTCACTGATCTTCAGCCTGTTCTGTTGTAGCTGAAGAAGAATGGTGGCTCGTAAGGAAGGAAGTGGAACATGCCACTGGCATATATCCCAGAAGTCAGGGGAGTTGATTTTGCCAACCAGCATTTTGACTGTGGTCACAGTTCTCCTCATGCTGATTATTTGAGGCAGCCGCGGGATTTGGAGTTGGTCGGCCATGCTGGTGGTCCTCTGCTGAGGGGGGAGTCGATGTTTGTGGGTTGCCCACTTCAATATCCAGTATTCACTGGCGAAGATGGGCTTCATGAGAGAAGGTACTGCGGATGCCCATATTTCAGAGGCATACAGAAAGGTAGGATACACAATGGTTTCCAGATATCTGATTGTGGTTCTTGTGTCTGTGTTATGAAGAAGATGTTGACGGGCAATCCAGCGCATTCGGTTGATCTTGCATAGAACACATTCGATGTGACAGTTGAACCTAAGGTTTGGGTCGAAGGTTACACCGAGATCTTTGTGTTTAGTAACACTTGGAATAACTGCACCCTGCAGTGAGGGTTATATGGATGTGGGACACTTCTTCAGAGAAAAAACCATAATAACGGATTTTTGGGGGTTCAGTTTGAGACCGAAATGGTTGAGATGGCTAGAGAAAGCTGTGATCTTATTACAGATTTCCGATGTGATCACTCCCCTGTCTGCTGATGGTGGTATTTCCGTTAGGAACTTTATATCGTCGGCGTAGGTAATGACATCATCTCTGTTACACACAAACGGAATAAGGAGGGCGGTAAAAAGTAACCCCGATAAAACGCCACCTTGCGGCACACCAGCATTGATGGATCGGGTGTAGCAGAGGTTACGATGAGTGAGGTACACTGTTCTATTCCGGAGGAGCGAGTGCAGAAAAGCGAAAACGTCACCTTTGATCCGAAAGAAATTGGTTAGGAGATTCAGAAGGGCTGAGATGTTGAGGCTATCAAAAGCAGCTTCAATATCGGCATAAACAACCGCCATTTCTGATTTGGCCTCAAATGCATTTAAAATTTCCATTTGGACTGCCGGAAGGTTGGAGACAGTTGATCTATTAGGGAGAACATAATGGAGTTGTTTTGATGATTGTAGAAGAAGATGGCATGTTATATGTGGAAGAAGGACTTTTTCCAGTAGCTTTAGGAGCGTGGATGCAGTGGAAATCGGTCTATAGTGCTTCGGCTGGCTTGGTAGTTGAACTTTAGGTAGTGGGGCAAGACTGTATTTGCTCCAGGATGCAGGAAACACTCTATGAGAGAGGATGGAGTTGAACAAGTAGAGCAGAGGATCAAGGATATATGGACTGAGGCACTTTTCGATGAAATGCGGGACTTTATCGATGCCAGCGGTGCATGACGGACGCAGCGAGTTGATGGCTTGACGAAGCTGCTGTCGATCGATTTGAATGGAAAACAGCTCATCAACTGGACTAGAAATGGGGTCTGGTTGGTAATCATATGGTTGTGTGATGTTGTCTTGGAATCTGGCTATATAGTTGATCCATTCAACTGGATTGAAATTGGAATCTGGTTCAGAGTTACGGGTATATGGCACTTTGCCTTTGGATAAGGTCTTGTCAGTATATTCTTTAGGCGCCTCCGTAGCCAGGTGGGAAGGAGCAGTAGTGCGTAGCACACGCTTCTTGATTAGACCGGGGTTCGAGCCCGTCACCACCAAATGTGGAGGATGCGGAAAGGTCAGGGAATGACCACCGCATATCCCGGAGCAATATGGCCTTAGTTGCTAATGCTCCTAAAAACCAAATAACAACAACAACAAGTATATTCTTTAATGGCTTGCGATTTCAGTCTGTTAAACAGTGCTCTAGCTTTGGAGTACTGAGTTCGGTCATATGCTGTACCAGACTGTTTCCATTGTTTATGGAGGGACTGTTTGCACTTGAAACTGTAATTTAGCTCCGAAGACCACCAAGCATTAGTTCTAGCGGAGATACTGACCTGTTTAGCTGCTGAGAACATAGTAACAGTGAGCAACCATCCAGTTAATATGTCTAGAGCCAGTTCCGAATCTCCTGATTCGAGAACTTCCCAGGGAATTAATCTTGTTGCATAAAGGCATCTGTTCGGTTGTAGGAAGGTGGGAGAGATGATGATCTTCCTTTTGACGTAGTGGGAGACATTAAAGTTGGGCGTTGGGAGCTGCAATAGGATTATGATGGGTTCATGATCGGATTCAAAGTGAGTTTCGGGTTTAATGTTGACACTACAGGAACCAGACAATAATATGAGATCCAGGCGATGAAGACCTCTAGTTGGGCCTTCATTTATGATCCTGAGGCCACTAGGTGCAATCTTAGCCATAAGTGACTCATGAAGATGTTGGAGATTTGGTGGTAAGTTAAAATCTCCACAGATGAGGTGGATAGCAGATGTGTGAAGCGTATTTATTAGCCAGGATGCAATATCATTGATTGTCTGAGCATCGGGGGTTGGGGGTGTATATATTGCACCGAGATCTAATAAGCAAGAGTTGATCTTGACCGTTACTATCAATGCTTCGAATAGATTGGATTTGCTGGAGACTACATGTACGAACTCAAGTCTACTGGCATTTATGATAACAGCAACGCCCCACAGGTATGAGAGCGGGAGGTGAAGAAAGATTTGTAACCAGCAGCTTGGGCGGAGGCAATTGATTCTTGTTGTGGTTCCAGCCAGGTTTCAGACATGCAGATGACATCAGCCATTTGGGACAGAAGCATCTGCTCAAGTGTCTCGAGCTTATTCCGAATACTACGAACATTTTGATAAAAAATCTTGAGTATAAGGTGACACGAGACCTTCACGAGTGCTGATTCGAGGACATTATTTATTTTCTTTGTTGGCTTTTTAGCACGGTTGGTTACAATAGTTGGTATAAGCTGAGGGTGGATTTCATTGTAGCTGTGGTATTGCAGAGATTGATCAGAGGTTTTGTCATCGGGGTATGTATAGGGCTCATCATCGTGTGACCCTGATTCCTGGTTTTGGGGCTTCTGAGAATAGGAATGTCTATGAAACTGTCACGCTTGGGAGCAGTCTTGGTGGGATAGCGCATTAGCCATGGCTAGGCGTGGGGTGATATTGGATTTAGGTTCATAGTATGGCCTGAGTAGTGATCCAGACGGCCAGAGAGCAGTCGCTGATATGGAGCTGAAATTCTGTGCATCGCACTCAACTTTGAACGATGTATGCAGGGGTGTTTTCTTAAGAAGTGTGACGGACACAGTAAAGTGCAGCTCATGCATTATGTATGACTCTATATCATCTGGAGTTGTATTTGGGGCCAGTCAGGAAACGAATAGACTTCGTCGAAGACGGATAGTTGGTGGATTCATTGCCTGCAACCTGGAGGTGGCCGAGGTGCCCATTTTAAATGATCGCCTTCTCTTTAGTACATTTGGGGTTGCCATTTTACCCCTGAGGACCTGAGGTCCTCATAGTCATGGATAAGGTGTTCCCAGGTTTCCTCTTGCCCTCAGTTACAGCTCTGGTTGTTGGAGATTCCCGGCTCGTGGAGTTTCCCTCTAAAGGAGCAGTGTCCCGTAAGAAAGAAGGTGGTGTGCAAGCCTGGAGCACATGGGTGCTCACCGTGCAGCAGGCTCTAGTTGTTGTCAATAGTATGGATCGGTGGATCGACTCCAGCTTTTTCTTGTTGACTGCTGTGTTTGCTTTCTGATACCAGGTGTCTGCACCATAGGCAAGGATAGGGATGAACAGAGCTTTGTATAGAAGGGAGAGGACCCTCTTCTTTAGTTCCCCAGACCTTCCTGATGATTTTGGTTATCAGGGCCAAGAGCCTCCTTGTTTTGGTTCTGAGGTAACAGAGATGAGATGTGAAGTTCAAGTTTCGGTCTAGTATTATTCCTAAATATTTTAGTTCCTTTTTGAGTTTGATGGTCACTCCATTTATTTTGATTAATGGAGGTCTACCAGGGTCAAGAGCACCCCTGAGGAGTATTGAGTTTGTTTTTTCCGTTGAGCTCATTAGAAGATTCCTCTTGACCCAATCCTGTAGCATGTGTGTGGCATGATTGCCTATAGCCTCCAGTTGAGCCCTGCTGTCTGCTTGAAGCATCATAATCAGATTATCAGCATATGCCTGTGTAGTGACATTTGGAATATCCAGATTTAAAAACTCATCAAGCACCAGGTTCCACAGGAGCTGTCCCCAGGACGAATCCCTGGGGGCAGCCCCTGTAAACCAGTCTAGATACAGAGTTAAAGGGATTGCTGATTGTGATTCTCTGGTTTTCCAGGTAAGATTTCAGGCAGTGAAATAGATTTGATGGGATTTGAGCCCACTGGGCCACCAGAGGGAGTCAAAGGCTCCAGCAAAGTCAATTGAGATGAGGAGGAAATATTTCCTGTTACAGTTTCTGACTGCATCAATGATCCTCTCGAGGGTGGAGCATCCCCTCCTGAAACCGAATTGGTTTCTTGACATCAATTGAGCATTCTGCTATCGGTTTTCAATTCTGTGGTTGATGAGTCGCTCAAAGAGCTTGCTCAGCATTGACAGCAGAGCGATAGGCCTGTATGAGCCTGGCATGTCCTGGGGTTTAGTGGGATTTTTCAGGATAAGTCTGACTCAGGCTGTCTTCCACAAAGTTGGAAAGAAATCCTCCGTGAGGCATTGATTTGCTAGGTTTAATATAGTATCCAGTATCATTTCCACTGCCTTTTTTAGTATTTCTGGTTCTATTTGATCTTCGCCAGGAGTTTTCCTGTTTTGCATTTTGGCTGCAGCTGTGTTGAGTTCCATTATCATGAAAGGAGGCTCCACTGTTTGGGTGGAATATTTATCATTCCCCTTGCAGAGAGTTCTCTGTTCCTGCTTGTGTGGAGTTATTGAAGGTAGGAAGGTATGGTCCAATATGTTATTAATGGAAGAATGCCAGGATCTGGTGTGTGTGCTGTGGATACATAGATAGAAGTTGACCAGCATGACTTTTCAGCACAGTAGTAGGTTTTATAGGTTTTTACTTCTTCTTTTTAGCCATTGCTGACCCACTGCCAGGCAAAAGCCTCTCTCAAAACCTTCCATCTTTTTCTATTCCATGTCTTGGTTGGCCAGTTTCCTCCCTCAGGATTTTATGGGAACCACTGAATTGTAAAATATTTTAGATCTTAATTCATGAAATTAATCCCTTCAGCTCTTAAAAGCTAAAGGGATTAATTCTTAATCCTTTTAGCTCTTAATTCTTGCTTTCTACAGCATCAGCTTTATTGCCAGAAGTGCAAACAATGTATACCCAGGGGCTCTCGAAATCGGTTTGTTATATGGAAATTTTCTTCGTTATACGGAAACTATTTTCAATGTAGTGACCAAGGAGAAATCAAAAAGTTCGCTATATGGAAGTCCGTTAAAGAGAGTTTTGATGTATTAGGTTTTAATGTAATTATTACATATAACGTTAAAACATAAATATCATCATCATCAACCATTTTCAATCCACTGCAGGATGAAGGCCTCTCCAGCAACTTTCCAGTTTCTTCTGGCCATCCATTTACTACCCACAAACTCATGGATTTCATCTATCCATCTCTGCCATTGTCTTCCAGGTTTTCTTCTAGCTCCTCTTGGGTACCATTCTGTTATTTTCTTAGTCCATCTGTCATCATGTCTTCGACCTATGTATCCTGCCCAAGACAATTTTAGTTCTTTAGTTTTGATAAGAATGTCCTTTACTTGAATTTGCTAAGTTTACTTGAGTTTGCTGCCTAATCCATGTGTTTCTCTTCTTATCTAACAGTCTGATTCCCAATATAATTTGTTCTATTCTTCGCTGTGTAGTTCTCAGCCTCTTCCATTCTTTTGGTGAGTGCCCAAGTTTCACTTCCATAAGTCATGGTGGGGAGTATACATTGGTTCATTATTTTATGTTTCAGACAAACTGGGATATTGTTCTTCAGTATGTGACTATATTTCCTGAATGCTATCCATCCAAAATTTATTCTTCTCTTGACTTCCAGCCATTTATCATTATTACAGCTAATAACTTGTCCCAGATAAGTATATGACTCCACCTTTTCAATTACTGCTCCTTCAATCATTATTTCCCTTTTTGTGGCATACTTGTTCATCATTACTTTTGTTTTAGCCATATTCATCTTTAGTCCAAAATCCTTACTAACTGTGCATAACTGATTAAGATTTTCCTCTAATTCTTTGGGATCATGGCTTATGACCACAAGGTTATCTGCAAATCGTAGAATTGCTCGCATCTTTGATGGATTTTGAACCATGGCCTTTTCTATCCAGTGTGGGAATGACAGTAATTATACTAATTGTGCTACCCACGAAGGCAAAATCCACACAGGGTGAAAAAGACCCTCGAATCCCGCCAATGACACGAGGAACTGTTATATACAGTACATTAATGTACCATATTATATATTAATAATAGAGTACATTAACTGTATTATTAATATACAGGGTGTTTCAAAAATGATGGTCGATAATTTAAAGGTGAAAATTACAAACTAAAATAAGCAAAAAAATCCCAGTGAACATCAGGCTGCAAATGAACTGTTTTTGAAATAATTCACATTTTCTGTTAAGATCTACCACTGACTATTGGAGCACTAGTTTAGCAAAAAGCTGTGAATCCTTTGCTAAGGGTGGTTTTATTAAACATAAGATAATACATTTTTAATTTTTGGTTTCAACACCACAGGATTTTACAGATGTTACAAAAGGGGTTCAAAATGCTGTCCTTGCCATATGCAGCTTTGTAGTCTTCGCTGCATTGAGTTGCAAATCCTCTCAGGCATTCCTAGGTCATTTCTGATTTGCTGAAAGGCTCCTTCAACCCAATGCTGCAATTCCTTAACTGTGTTAATGTCAGAAGTGTACACCAAGCTTTTTACATGACCCCAGATACAAAAATCCATAGGGTTTAAATCTGGTGATCTAGGAGGCCACATTACAGGCCCACCTCTACTCTGTGACTCAGTACATGCTCTTGCAGACCAATCGTCATTGTCGAAATTCCTGGATTTTGTTCTATTCTTTCTAACACCCTTTCCTCAACATCAGGTGTTATGCTCCTGGGCCTACCTACTTGTACTCCATGTGTGAAACACCCATGTTCTCTAAGGTGTTGATGTACCCTGATGAATATGTGTCTGCTGGGCTGCCTTCGGTGGGGAAATGATTCTTGGTACAAAAGTCCAGCCTTGAGTGCACTGCCTTTGGCTTTACCATACATGAAGTACATGTCCGCATACTCTTCGTTGATGTAACTTCTTTCCATGTTGACTATCCTTTGACAAGTATTAGTATGCCTGCTATGTCTCAGAACATTGAGAGAGGGGAAAGGGAGAGAATGAGCATAACCTAACCTAAACAAACAAGTCAGTGGTGGATTCCAACTCTGTACAGTTCACCTTGTCAGTGGGGGATCCCAACTAGAAATGTGCAATATCTCGAAAACGATTCACTTAAGGATCCATGTTTACTAGGCTTTTTTTTTTTTTTTTAATATTGTGGTCAGTACTTCACCTTTAAATTATTGCCCATCACTTTTGAAACACTGTATAATCATTAATAGTTAGCATTAGCATCAGTTAAGGCATATGATGCAAGAAATCAAGCTTATATAGCACCAACCAAAAAAAAAAAAAACCTTCCCATTTCACCCATCTAGTCACTCAAAATGTTTGTCTAGCTCAGCCTTAAATTTATTTAAGCTATCAGCTTCCACAACAACAGATGGAAGTTTGTACCACTTAATCTGAACAAGTGAAAGTATCCCATCCGCATTGAGCATGCTCAAACTATTCAAGGCCTTATACACATCAATCAGATCACCTCATAGGTACCTAGTCTCCAGATGCTGCACTTGCAGACCTTAAGTCTTTCTTCGTAAGCACACACCCCTTTGTTCCTCTCACCAATCTTGTTGCCCTTCTCTGTACTTGTTCTAGAAACTCTACATCCTTCCTAAAATTAGGCCTCCAGACCTATATAAAGTACTCAAGATGTGGCCTGATCATTGCCTTATACAAAGGGATAATCACCTCCTTGTCTCTGCTAGCAAAATTCTTATATATATTGACAAAACTCCATGACTTGCTCTGGCAGCCCGTCTGCACTGATGAGAAAACTTTATATCTGACTGCACAATTATTCCCAGGTCTTTTTCATTCTCCACCTCCTTGAGTGTACCCAAGAGAAACCTACCACAAAGTTGGTAGGTTTCTCTTGGGTTACTGCTACCCATATGCAGTACTTCATCATCATCATCAGCCATTTTCAATCCACTGCAGGATGAAGGCCTCTCCAGCAACTTTCCAGTTCCTTCTGTTTTGAGCACTAGCCATCCATTTACTACTCAAAAACTCATGAATTTCATCTATCCATCTCCGCCTTTGTCTTCCAGGTTTTCTTCTAGCTCCTCTTGGGTACCATTCTGTTATTTTCTTAGTCCATCTGTCATCATGTCTTCGAGCTATGTGTCCTGCCCAAGACCATTTTAGTTCTTTAGTTTTGATAAGAATGTCCTTTACTTGAGTTTGCTGCCTAATCCATGTGTTTTTCTTCTTATCTAACAGTCTGATTCCCAATATAATTCTTCGAGCCCGTCACCACCAAATACGGAGGATGCGGAAAGGTCAAAGGAATGACCACCGCATATCCCGGAGCAATATGGCCTTAGCTGCTAATGCTCCTAAAAACCAAATAACAAACAAACAAACCAATATAATTCGTTCCATTCTTCGCTGTGTAGTTCTTAGCTTCTCTTCCATTCTTTTGGTGAGTGCCCAAGTTTCACTTCCATAAGTCATGGTGGGGAGTATACATTGATTCATTATTTTACGTTTCAGACAAACTGGGATATTGCTCTTCAGTATGTGACTATATTTCCTGAATGCTGTCCATCCAAAATTTATTCTTCTCTTGACTTCCAGCCATTTATCATTATTACAGCTAATAACTTGTCCCAGATAAGTATATGACTCCACCTTTTCAATTATTGCTCCTTCAATCATTATTTCCCTTTCCGTGGCATACTTGTTCATCATTACTTTTGTTTTAGCCATATTCATCTTTAGTCCAAAATCCTTACTAACTGTGCATAACTGATTAAGATTTTCCTCTAATTCTTTGGGATCGTGGCTTATGACCACAATGTCATCTGCAAATCGTAAATGGTTTAGGTACTCTCCGTTCACATTGACTCCTTTCTGCGACCAGTCCAATCTTCTGAAGGCTTCCTCAAGGGCAGCAGTAAACAGCTTCGGAGATATTGTGTCTCCTTGTCGAACTCCTTTCTCGATTTTAAATTTGCTACTGTCTTTGTCTAGTCTAATAAAGGATGTAGCACTCTCATATATTTTCTTCAAAATCATAATATATGGAGTATCTATGCCTTGTCTTTCCAGTGCCCGAAACATTGCCTTATGCTGTATGGAGTCAAATGCCTTTTCATAATCCACAAACGCCAGGCCTAATGGTGTTTTATATTCATTTGCTTTCTCCATTAGCTGTGATATTACGTGAAGGTGATCCATAGTTGAGAATCCTGTCCTAAAGCCAGCTTGCTCTTTCGGTTGATTCTCATCAAGTATTCTTTCTAATCTGTTAGTAATGACCCTTGTGAACAACTTGTAGATATGGGATAACAAGCTAATTGGTCTATAATTTCCAATTTCTGATTTATCTCCTTTCTTATGCAGCAAAACTATGACTGCATTATTCCACTGCTTAGGCATCACACCTTTTCTAATGCACTTTGTGAAAAGCCTTGCCAGTTTTTGTGTTATGTCTCTTCCTCCCAATTTTAACAACTCTACAGTAACTTCATCTTCCCCCGGGGCTTTCCGATTCTTCATTTTCTTCAATGCATGTTCTACCTCATCAGGAAGAATATCGGGTATGTCGTATGTGTTGCTACTTTGCAATCTATCTTCCCCACTGCTGGTATCATTCCCTCGCTCCATGTATAATTCTCTATAGTAGTCTTCTGCTATTTGAATTATGCCTTCTCTGCTGTTTATAAGTACACCATCGCTATTCTTCAGTTTCAGTATCATTTGTCTTTCTGTATTACTGCTCATGGCTGCTGATTTAAATCGTTTGTTTTCCCTTAATGCTTGTTCTACTTTTCTTGTGTTAAATCTTCTTATGTCCTCTCTGAGTCTCTTTCTAATGGCTTTGCATAACTCAGTATACTCAATTTTCTCCCTGTCAGTGTTTTTCTTGCTCGTCATTTGTCGTCTTTGGTTCATGTTCATATATGATATCAAAATGCAGTACTTAGCATTTGTCAATGTTAAACTTGAGTTACCACTTATCAGCCCATCTGCCTAACTTTTCTAGATCCTGTTGCAGTAGCATACAGTCATTAACAAGCCTGCCAACTTTTGTATCATCTGCAAAACTTGGACATTAAGCCTGATATACCTTCATCAATATCATTCTTCATTAATTAATATATACACAAAACAACAATGGACCCAGCACCAAAACCTGGGAGACTACACTAATAACATTAGTCCACATAGAGCAGTGTCCATTTATTACCACTCTCTGCCATCTCTCACTCCACCATCCCTTTATCCATTGCAGCAACTTGCTCTTAATGTCATACTGCTCACATTTGTACAGCGGCTTTCTATGTGCAACAGTATCAAAAGCTTTCCTGAAATCCAAATATATGATATCAAAATTATTTTTTGCATCCTGTTCCTTTGTGACCACATCGTAGTATCCAATCACATTGATCATACAAGGCTTCCCCTTAAGAAACCCATGCTGTGTCTGAACATTGCAGTATTATTGCAGTCTTGTCTATGTGAACCTGTGCCACCTCGTTAACTAACGACTCTGTTATTTTCCCCGGAACAGAAGTTAAACTAACAGGTCTATAATTATTTGTGTCACCCCTTTGTGAATTGGGGAGACATTTGCACATCTCCAGTCCACAGGGACATCCCCCTTACTATAAGGATGCTCCTATAATTATGGCTAAGGGTTTGCTTACTTCCCTTGCTGTCTCCTTCAATATAACTGGATAGATTCCAGCTGCCTTTTTTATGTTTAACTTCAATAGTTTCTCCTCCAGTTTGCTCCCAGTTATTATTATTATTATTATTATTAGCCATATGGTGCAAGGAAGTCTGAGGCTTATGCTGCACCAGTCAAAAAAAAAAAAAAATTGATTTACCCTAGGACCCAGAGAGAGAGAGAGAGAGAAGTAGAAGGAAATTACCAAGAAAGAGAAGAATGATGATATCTTGCTCGTGACCTTGGGTGTGCCAAGCCCATACTCACCAGATGTGAGCCCCTGGGGTAAAATATAAAATCACTGAGCTCATTGTTAGAGTTTGATAAACTTCTGGCACTACCTTCCTTGAATAACTCCTCATGTGTGAATGTAGATGCAAAATGCTCATTCAGTTTATCAGCTATTTGAGCAGCATCATCAACAGTCGAACCATTTTTGTTAATTGGACCAATCTGATTCATCCCCTTCCTTCTGGAGTTTGCATAAGTAAATAAATCTTTGCTGTTTTTCTTTGCATCCTTTGCCAAAGACTACTCATAATCTGCATTTGCCTGCCTAACCTCCTTTGTGACTTGATTACAGACTAGCTTATATTTGCCATAGGCTTCTGTGTTGCTTGATAATTTATATGCATCCCATGTATTTTTCTTCTCTGCCACAAGCGTCATTAGTTCATCTGGCATCTATTTAGGCCTGAACCTTGAACAGTACTTCTTAGTTGGTATGAAAAGCCGGCGAAGGTAAAGAAAGTCTGCACGAGAAGCATGCAAAAGTTCGAAGAAATTTACTGTTAAAAGTACTTTGCCGTAATGGCATTTGTATTGTTGCTTGCTTGGGAAACAGACGGTGGGTGTTATCGGTCAATTTCTACTCCTGGCCTGAAGTGGAGGGGGTAACCTGACCTTTTTTCTGTAGATTCACTGGTGGACTAGTGGATAAATTGTTTATTAAGAAAAAAAAAAAAAAGGCAAAGGAAGCCCACACAAGAAGCACGGCAAACATCAAAAAAGTTTACCAGTGAAACTACTTTACGAACATTTTTTACGATGCCAGAACTTCCAATATGACTCTGTTTGTGATTCAATTAGTGATTCTAAAGAAAAAAAGGTCAGGTTACCCCCTCCACTTCGGGAGGGTTTCAAGCTCCCGTGGGATTCAACTTCTACTCCAGACTGATAACACCCACCGTCTGTTTACCGAGTGAGCAACAATACAAATGCCATTACGGAAAAGTACTTTTACCAGTAAATTTCATCGAACTTTTGCATGCTTCTCGTGCAGGCTTTCTTTACCTTAGCCGAAAAGCCTAGTAGCCTCTAAGATTAAGTCCCCGAAGGCTTCCCATTTAGAATTCACCATTGGTAACATCATCAGTTAATCCCACTGTATAGAATTTAAAAACTTTCTGAGACCACTGTAGTCACCTTTACAAAAACAAAACCCTTTCTTTTACCCTTGTTGATAGTTACATCATTAAGTAAATCCTACATCAGTACACTGTGATCACTGTCACCTAGTGGTTCCTTTATCTGCAAATTCTTTATGCAGGAATAATCACTGCTGATAATCAGATCAAGAGTATTACTCCCTCTGGCTGCCTCTTGAACATGTTGCTGTAGAAAACATCTATCCAACAAATCCACAAAAGCCTTGCTAGCATGCGAGTGTCCAATCCACAAGTTCCAGTTGTTAATATCTGGAAAGTTAAAATCTCCCATTACAAGACATTCTGATTTACAGGCTCACTCTATTTCTCTGTACAACTGTTCATTGTACTCATTAGAGTACAATGAACAGTTGTACAGACTATCAGTTGTACAGACTGTAGACTATTAGGCCTATAACATGCTCCCACTCTCATTTTCTCTTTCCCAGTGTTTATATCACACCAAACAGACTCAACATTGCACTGTCCACCCATGTCAACTGGATGCACTTCCTTAGATTTTGCATTTCTTGACTAACAGCAGAACCCCCCTCCTCCCTTCCTACCCCATCTAAACTTTTTGTACACATTGTACTCCTCAACTTCCAACTCTACACTGCTTATATCTGTGTGACACCTGGTCTCTGATATCCCAACAATATCTGCCTTTAATGCCTTGACCAGCACTTCAAATTCATCAAATTTATTTACTGTACTTCTATCATTGGTGTACATGCACCTGTTCTTACTCTTAGTTACCCTAACACAGCCCATGCATTTACTTGTTCCATGATGACTCTCAGCATCTCTTGAAATCCCCATCAGCTTTCTCTCTAAGTTGCTGCTCATTAAAATAGAAGCAGTGCAAGAATCACTTTTGCCTCTGCCTGTGGCTGCTGTTAATCTTTTAGTCCATGAATCCCCCCCAAGCTAGCAGTTTTCCAACCCACCTAACACTGCATCGATAGCATCAGCAAATATTCTTGCACCCTTTCTATTTATATGTATCCCATCCCTGTAGTAGTCTCTTCTGTTAGCAAACATAGACCATGCTGAAAAAAATTCTACCCCATGAGCTTTGCACACTCTCCAGGGTCGAATTGATTTACAAGGTTCTCATCATATACTCCCTCCTATTATGTCTGAGCAGAATTGCAGACACTTTCAAATTTAACCCTAACTTGTGACTTTTTTTCAGCATTGAACTGTACTTGTTAAGTAAATCTGCAGATCTCTTACTCTTAAGGTCATTAGTGCCAACGCGTACAACAGTACACGTTGTACGCGTACAACAGTACAACAGTGGCACTTTTGTGCCCTTGAAAAGATGATATCTGTCCTACAACATCATCAACTTTCACCCCTGGCAGACATATCCTGGTACTGTCTGCCTATCCTTTTTGCATAATATATTTCCCCGTCTCCCTGACAATAGTGTCACTAACAGTAACTACTTCCTGTGGGACCAGTTACATTAATACAGTTCAATACATCTCGTTGAATACAGATTTTCCCAACAATCAAGGAATTTTTTTAAAGAAATTAATTATATTACTTTTTATCCAATTACTTTTTAACAAAAAAGTATACAATACACACTTTAAACTTTTTAGCATTATTTACAGATTGAGGCTGTAGACTATTATAAATTTATGTGCAAGTAAACTTTACTTATATGAGCTATTTATAAAAATAATATTACAATTCTTAATAATGATATAATAATTACATTTTACCATCAGGATAATGCTGATACAGAGTGGAAATTTGCTCGTGCCAAAATGTACACGTTTTATTTCCATGAAGCATCTTTGTTGCCTAGTCCATATAATTTGATTCCTAGTCCTATGAGATTTTTTCAATTATTTCACTGGCTTCAACACCGGTTTAGAAAAAAGCCTGGTGCTAAAGCAGCCTGTTCCTTATCGGTAAGTGATTAATTATACAACATTATTTTAAATTGCCTTTGTTAATACAGTAAACTCCCTTTATTGTATCCCCACTTTTCATGCTTGTTTCTTCTAGTCCCATGATCAATCCTCTGAAGTACTGTGCATTTTTAATGGCTGTAGCCCTCCTGTTTAAATATTTTCCTGCTTGTTTTGCAAATATCACTTTTTTTAAGGTCCCAAGAAGGAATAATCCTGGATACAACCTTCCCTCCTCTTGATTTTGGCTTTGGGAAAGGGATAATAGAGACTAAATTCTAGGAATTGTTAATCATACATTTTGTTTACTTTTGCAGAAATCATTCCTATTGTGGGTGATATTTATGTTATATTTAACTGAAACCTTTGAAGGTATATAGGCCACTCTTCTTAGCATTTTTAAAATTAAATTAAAATTCATCCACTTTCTTTGTTGGTGCAGTAGCTAGTAATTTTGTGTGTGTGCGTGCATATGTGTTCAATATATGAGGAGTAATCATTTAATTCATGGACTGGTTCAAGATTTTATGTTTACCATATGAACTTTCCATAACTGCCACTAGAGGCATTCTCTCTCTCTCTCTCTCTCTCTCTCTCTCTCTCTCTGATCACTACTGATCGGACTCTGTCTGTCTGTGTGCACATGCGTGCCAGTAATTGTTGAGCTAGTGTTGCGTGAAGAGAGCTTTTTTTTTTTTTCCCAGCCATATGTCACTGACAATCATTTTGAAGCAAGTATCATATCGGACATACAGATAGAATAGCAATATGTGATTCATTATTGTGTCAAACAGGATTTAAATGCATCGGAAACAGTTAAAGAGATGAATGAAGCATATGGTATTGAGTGTCTTTGTAGGATGGCCATATTTAAATGGCACAAGCGATTCAATGAAGGCCGTGAGTCTGTTGCAGATGACCCAAGACCTGGTCAGCTTTCTTCCTCAACAACTCCTGAGAAAATCGCAAAAGCCCAGGAAATCTTTGAATGAAGACAGGCAAATTACACTTCATGAATAATAAGCGCTCACAATAATAATATTGTGAAATATCATCTGAAAATGTTGCGAATTGTGCCCACTGGATTCTACACAATTTGACTCCAGAAGAAAAACAGCAAAGAGTAGACTTATGCAAAGAAATGCTTGATTGTTTTGAAACACAGGGTCAAATCTTTTTAAATCGAATAATGACATGATGAAACTTGGATTTTTTTACTATGATCTAGAGACAAACAACAGTCAAATGAGTGGAAGCATTCTGATTCACCAGGACCTAAGAAATTTCGAGCTTCTTGTTCAGCTTACAAACAAATGGTTCTTGTGTTTTTTTGCCATAAAAAGAATTCTTGTTACACATTTTGTGCCTCGTGGAACAACTATGAATAAGGAAGCATACTCTGAGGTTCTTGGAGTCAAACTTCACCATGCTATTTGTGAGAAGCATCAAGAACTTTCCGGTGTGAAATGGTTTCTCCATCAAGACAATACCAGGCCCCATATAGCTAATATTGTGCAGCCAGTGATAACTGCCGTAGGTGCCGAAGTTCTGCCACATCCCCTTTATTCACTGGGATATGATCTTGCACCAGTCCACGAATTAAATTATCACCCCTCATAGCTTTAATAAATTTCTTTAATGACAACATTATTATTATATAATGCAACATTTACCATGTTTGTACAATAATACTCAAGATATGTTTAGTTTAATAAAATCTTTTTAAAAATTTTTATAAAAGGCTAAAAAAACATTAGTTGTCTACCAGACTATTGATAAAAAACAAAATAATAGCCTCCAAAGGGGGGGGGGTGATCCTGCTTATAACTTTTTCATACTATTTCTCTTTGGGGCCAGTTCCTTTGAAAGTGTTATAATGTGAGTTTAATGTATACTTTTATGAAATGAAGAGAGTTTTATCAATGTTTTATATGAAAAATAATTGCTCTGTTTCTCTTGACTAGTTAACGCTGTTTCTGTTGCAATTTAATCACTGAAATTCGTTTTACACAAGTGTGGTCTTTACAGACCTCCATAACATAATTCCAAATGAATGATAGGTGGAAAAACCACCTGTCATTCATTTTGAATTTTGAGAATTAAGGCTTTGGAAATGGAATGAATTTTAAAGGATTCTTAACTTAACTAGAAGATATAGCTGATATGAAGGGAATATGGATTTTTCTGTATTACATTTTTTGCAACCTTCACAATATACAAATTGGCCCACTTATACAGACATTATGTGTAATAAAATACAGAACACATGAATTATCAATTTTGATCTTGCAGCTCGCAAAGTTTGATTGAAATGTTTCAAGGCTTCCCAGATCAAATAATGATAATATAATAATTATTTACTATATGTACATTTTTTACTAAATACTAATAAAACAAACAAATTTCTTTAACTTGCAAAAAAATGGCAAGTTACAAATTACACCAAAAAGAATAACTTAATTGAACTTCAGATTTACTGCGAACTTTCAGAATTGTTAGCCACTTTAATGAGATGAATGTGATTGTATATTTTTTGGCAAAATAAATCAATATCATTTAAATATTTGAAAGGGTAATTCTTAGATTTTTCCTCCAAAGCATGTATTGAAAGGCCATCCAGTGCTAGTTAATAAAGTTTATCAAAGATGTGTTAATGCAAAGGGGATTATGATATCTTAAGCAGCTTTGTATTTTTTGGGTATTCTTATTGTCACCTTATTCAGAAATTTGTACGTTCTCTTTCATAGCATTCTATTTCAAGGATGGAATCCGATTTGTAAGATCAGGAAGACAACATATTCCATGTATAGTTGACGTATGTGCACATAAGAACACAATTAAGAAATTTAGATTTTTATTTCTAATTTAAACACAGTTCAAGATGTACACAAAACTTGTTTACAAACACTTGTTCACTCTCTGAAACACATACAATTAATTCTTGCTTCATGCAGAACCCACTTGTATAAAACCGGTAGAGAAGTTTCTAGAAGGCTCACAACGTTTCTAGTGAATTCCTTTTAAAATTCTAGATCCTTCCAGAAACATCCCGACCTTTCTTCTCTATGTAACAATATTCTAGTGTTCCAGAACATTATAGAATATTGCAGAAAGCTCATGAATGTACTAGAAACAAATTATAAAATAGAATGGAAATGTTGATTAAACTAACTACAGGTGTAAACTAAGGTGTTTGAGAACTTTTTAAGCACATATTTGAGTTTTTGAACATATTTTCTATGAGAATCTGTCGAAATTACTTCAGGGAAGAAATTTATGCCAACCAGTGTAATTGAATATGGTGGCTCAGACAGTGCCAAATTAAAACATCTGGAAAGTTTTCTAAAATTTTGGCTGAGACTCCATACTTTCTCCTGGCATTACACTGCCATTGTCTCTACAAAGTCCAATAAGGTTTTCATGTAAATATTTCTCATTGAAACCATTTACCTCAATCCAATCACTGACCATAAAGTTTGATAAATTATTTCAGCTGTTGTTCCTCCCAGCTCCATGAGATCAGCAATAACCATTTAACTATGTTCAAAGTCTTGAATTTTGCATTTTAAGTAAATGATTAAAACATTTTTATGTGAAACAGTTGAAGCTTCATTGATAATGAGTGAAACATTACTTCCTTGTTTTTTTAAGTTTTCCAAAAAATTTTCTCATTTCAGTAGATTTGTTTTGCAAAGAGACCATAAATCTAGATTGCAATGATACACCCTTATTGATATTATTTATTTATTTTTTTGAAGTTCTATTAAATATTTTATATCTGAAAATGGTTGATTATTCTTAATTATGCAATAGATAGTATAGACCAATGTTTCTCAATCTTTTTACTCTCGTGGCACATTTTCCAAAGAAGAAAAATTTTGCGGCACACCTACGTAGTCATAGAAGAAGAAATTTCTAAATTAAATATATAGAACGAAAAATAATGTGAACAATTTTTTTATTTATACTTATATTATATCTGTGTTATGCAAACAATTCTTACAACCAAAATAAAATTTTCGGACAATGATGTTAAAATAAAAACGACGCTAGTTTTTTTTTGCGATTTCGTGGCACACTTGGAAAATTTTGCGGCACACTAATGTGACACGGCACACCCTTTGAGAAACACTGGTATAGACTATAACAGTATTTTAGCGCAAGAGCCTCATGCTATGTGGTAGAATGACTAGCATATAGGTTAATTCAATTGCATCAGTTTAATTTGTATTGATTTGGCATCATTTTAATTATATCTAATATTGTGAATATTAGATATAATTAAAATGTGAATATTAGAGTTGCCATGGTATTGCACTACTTCAAATAAGTAACTGATGCAGTTGCACTAACCTGTACGCTAGTCATTCTACCATGTAACATGAGGCCCTTGCCCTAAAATACTCTATAGTCTATACTACTGCACACCATCAGGCATCTCTCATATTGTGGAGTTCTGCTTCATAACTGGGTTGTCACTATTGCAACAACCAGAGTACCTGCCCACCCACTGATGAGAAGCCAATAAGCTTCGAAACTGTGCTGAGAATAAGTAACTGTGCATTACTTATTCTCAGTGGTATCCACTGAGAATAAATGACATTTCCACTGGTGAAGCATTTCTTATTCGAGGTAGTGCAATACCATGGAAACTCATTGTGAAGTATTCACAATACGAGATATAATTAAAACGATGCCAACTTAACTACTTTGGTAGGTGACTATGAATTAAACTGATGCAATTGCACTAACCTATACGCTAACAATAGATAGTATTAAAAATTCTCATTGTACTTTCTAAATGTTTTTTGTGAGTTTATTGACAACCTTTGACAAAATATTTTTTTCATGATGTTCTTTTAATTTTTTCCTCATTGATGATTGCAAATTTTCTTTTTATTTGAGTCGTGAGCTTTAACAGAATGTGATTGCCATTCGGATGAAGTATGTAAATGTTTAGCTCTCTGTGGGGGATGTTATGTGTTTTATTATTATTTAATTTAATTCCTATTCTTTTATCAATTCCAATATCCCTTTTATACAATAATTTTATTTTTTTATTATATTTCAACTTCCAACTCCCTTATTCTATAAGTCTTATTTAATTGATTTTTTTCTGAACTTTTCTATGCCTCCCTTTTTCAGTGTCCCCTCCCACATTACACCTGACTTGTTAATCTCCCAGAAGATTCTAGACTCTAGGGGGGGGGGGGGGTCTCAATATTATAAGTATTCCTCCTCTGGACTGGCTGATGTTCAAAATGACTGACAAACTCATATGTGCTAAATATAACAATATTTATTGACACTATTTACATGATAATCAAACAACAACAAATAACTGAATACTTTATTCAGTGGGACCTTGTTATACTGCTAGCAATTAACTGTGTACATATTTTGTAATCAAAACTGCCAATTCTAATATATCATTATGTTTCTTCATGTACCTCAACATTGATTACAACAGATACAGGTATTTATTACATCTCATAATTCACAAATCAGTATCCCTACTGCTTAACTGTCCAAGTAGGTCTCCAAGGGAACATTCTCTCCAACTCTAGAATTCCACAAAGTTCTCACAACAAGTTTTCCCACTACAACTACCATCTCCCCACCACCCAAACTCGACAACAACTCTGCTCAGAATACCACAAAAAAAAACTTCTCTCTCTCTCTCTCTGCTCTCTTCAAAATCCCCCCCCCCCTTTTCTCACTGACCAGTTGCTGACTTGCACATCATCTTCCCCTGTATTCCCATTTGTCTCTTTATTCTACCGTGGGTGTGTCCTCCATCCTTTTAGAGAGAGAACTTCTGGTTTCCAGAGACTTCTCAAATTTTCTAGAAAGATGACCGGAAGTTCCGGCAGTCTAGAAACTTCTAGATCTTCTGTGACCTCAGATCCACACCCTTTATTCGTCGCGCTTCACCTGCTATTAATCACCCCATGAAATTTTTAAGAGTGCACTCTATTACTCGAGTGCCTTCTCTATTGAGTACTGGCCCTTTCTCAAGTGGGTTTGTTTTGGTCTATTGTTTCTTCCGGATTGAGTGCTGCCTATGCTCTGTGTACATCAACTACGAACTGCTCCAGATTGGAGCTCCTATTGTTTTGCGTGTTCGAAACGCTCCCTCCCCTTTGCTACATTAATCCTCACCTTACTTAAAGGTAATAGACGAAAAAAAACAATTACAGTTGGTAATTGCCTGAACTACCATATTCAAATTTATTATTTAGTTTTGACTTGATATATTTCTAAAGACCGACAGTTTTAAAATACTTATAATATTTCCAAAATATTAACAAAACCACTATTAATAATCGTAAAGACTGGTCCTTACAACTTCAAACATTTAAAGACAACTTTTGAGTATCATTTACACCCAATATTTATGTCACTAAGCAATGATAAGTGACTCATATTTTTTGTTGAAATAATCAAGTTTTTTTTTTTTCATTCCAAAAATACAAATTATTTGTTTTATTTTGTTCTGATTCTTGCACAGTATCAAAAGATGTTCCAGGCTTCGGTTTATTATTAATATTGTTTCTTCTTTGTTCTCCTGCAGATTCATGTTTATGATATTTAGAAGGAACATTAAAAAAACTTTTCCAAACTTTGTTGTCTCTTCATTCTGGATGTTCTTTTGTAATATTTTATTATAAATTATTGAATTTATAAACATCAAACCACTGCATAAAAATTAGATCACATTAGTCATATACTACTTAAGCATTGTTTGTGTACTAACAATGAAACCAAAGTAAAAGCTTAATCATTTAGAAGCAGTAGTAGTAGTAGTGGCATGTGATGCAAGAAAGCAAGTGTATGAGCTTATGCAGCATCAGCCAAAAAAAAAAAAAAAAAAATCACACCATTCCCTCCAAATGCCTGTCCAGTTCCTCCTTAAATTTATTCAACCTATCAACTTCCACAACGACAGATGGAAGTTTGTTCCAGCAATTAACCACCCGCTGGCTAAAGGCAAATTTCCGCACATCTATTCTAGACCTGTCCTTTCCTAATTTGAATTTATGCCCCCTTAGGTTCGTAATCTGAACAAGTGGAAGGATCCCATCAGAATTCAGCGTGCTGAACCCATTCAAGGCCTTATACACCTCAATCATATCACCGCACAGGTGCCTAGTCTCCAGCCGCTGCAATTTGCAGAACTTAAGCCTCTCTTGATAAGAGGATCCCTTCATTTCCCTCACCAATCTTGTTGCCCTTCTCTGTACACGCTCAAGCAAATCTACATCCTTCCTAAAATGAGGCCTCCAGACCTGTACGCAGTACTCAAGGCATGGCCTGACCATTGCCTTATACAGAGGGATAATCACCTCCTTTTCCCTGCTAGCAAAATTCCTATATATCATTGACAAAACCCCATGACCTGCCCTGGCAGCCTGTCTGCATTGCTCAGAAAACTTCATATCTGCCTGCACAATTACTCCCAGGTCTTTTTCATTTTCTACCACCTTAAGTGTAGTACCACACAGTTGGTACGTTTCTCTGGGGTTACTTCTACCCATATGCAGTACTTTGCATTTGTCAAGGTTAAACTTCAGTTGCCACTTCTTAGCCCATCTGCCCAAATTATCTAGATCCTGTTGCAGTAGCACACTGCCATTACTGTCATTAACAACCCTGCCAACCTTTGTATCATCTGCATACTTCGACATTAAGCCTGATATACCTTCATCAATATCATTGATAAATATACAAAACAACAGTGGACCTAACACTGAACCCTGTGGGACCCCACTAATAACATTAGTCCAAGAAGAGCAGCACCCATTGATTACCACCCTCTGTCTTCTCCCACTTAACCATCCTTTTATCCATTGTAGCAACTTACCCTTAATACCATTCTGCTCCAATTTGTACAATAGTCTTCCATGCGCAACAGTGTCAAAAGCTTTCCTGAAATCCAAATATATGATATCAAAATTATTTTTTGCATCCAGTTCCTTTGTAACCACATCATAATATCCTATCAAATTTGTCAGACAAGACTTTCCCTTAACAAACCCATGCTGTGTCTGAATTATTGCTGCAGTCTTGTCTAGATGATCCTGCAATGCATCTTTAACCAGTGACTCCATTATTTTACCAGGAACAGAAGTTAAACTAACTGGTCTGTAATTACTCGTGTCACCCTTCGATCCCCCTTTGTGAATTGGGGATACATTTGCACATCTCCAGTCCGTGAGAACCTCCCCTGAGTCCAAGGATGCTCTCATAATTATGGCTAAGGGTTTGCTTAGTTGCTTTGCCGCCTCCTTTAATATAACTGGATAGATCCCATCCACCCCAGGTGCTTTTCTTACGTTTAACTTCAACAATTTCTTTTCCACTTTGCTCTCAGTTATTACAAAATCATTAAGTAACCACATAATTTGAGGTTAATGATAACCTGGTGATTCCACTAAAGAATATGCAGTGCAGCTGCACTGCCAACCATCAGTACACAAATAGCGACACTGCAGCTTAGTTGTGAGCACATTATTATGAGTTTATATTAGAATTTATATTATTAATTAATTTTTCCCTGTATTGGTGTGTTCGAGTTGAATGTCAGCCCTGGTAATCAGGGTTTGCTCCTTCAAAGGGATCTACATAAACTCACCAGACAGGCTGGAAAGGCAATGCAATTTAGCCATGACAAATGCAAGGTACTGCATTTGGGAAGTAGTAGTTCTGATAACATACCATTTGGGTGGGACCACACTCAAGTTACACTTAATGTTCAGTTAATTAATGTACACCTGTTAACATATATCCAATGATAGATACACTCCATAATACATCCTTTGTGTAATATACTTACATATATCTGCAGTTATGTAGTTTCATGTCTTTGGCATACTTAATGTTATCCTTGAAACAACTGCTGTAATTGTATGCTCTTCTGATTCCTGTGATGTCCCAGAGTTAAATGAGAAAATTTAACTCTGGGACATCACAGTTTAGTTATTTATTTATGAAATTAGAAGCTGATATGCCTTATAACTTTGAAAGCAAAACTAAAACTAAAACAAAGGTTTTGGTTTCTCTTTTGGTATCATTTTTGAAATCTTAAGTTGGAGTCTCAAAAATATAGTTACACAGTTTCCATAGTTTTTGTCTTAACAGTAATTTGAAGGAGTGGTTTTTACCATGTGATTGAGATGATTGAAAAGAGAAAACAAAGTGAGGGAGCTCCTAGAACTGGTGTGGTTAAAAAAGCAAAGACATTCAATTACTTTTTGAAGAGAAATTGAAAATAATAAAAAGATTTGAAAATGTTGAATAAACAGTGTCTATCAGCCATGATTTAGAGTTAGCTCACTCAGCAATAAGTACAATAGTGAGGAATGTATTTGAACCCATTTCAGATGTGACATGTGAAAATGAGTGTGAGTAGTAGTCAACAAACATAGTAGTATAATGGAAGAAATGGAAAAACTTGAAAAATGTATGCATAAAAAATCAAATTATTCACAAATCTTTGGGAATATCTCAGCAAGTTATATGAGTTCATATGGGAAATTAATGTTTGGCTAGAGTACATACAGTTTTCTAAGAATGCATTACATATGTTAATCAAGTGTTGGGTATAGTTGATAAGGAAAAAGACCTTTGGGTAATTGTACAGTCCAACATGAAATTCTCTGAACAGTACAAACATTCTGCTAGAATAGTCCATGGGATTCTGTCTGTGATATACAGGGTACTTTGCTAGCAGGAACAAAGAGATTATTATCCCATTGTGTAAGGCAATGGTTAGACCACATCCGAAATACTTCGTACGTTTGAAAACCCCTAACAAATAAATGAAACGATAAATTTTAGAAATGACATGGATCTCTTGGAAAGAGTGTAGAGGAGAGCAATAAGATTAGTTCATGAGGAGGAGGAGAGACAAAAGGATATTCTTTCCAAGAAAGACTCTGTTTCCGTAAATTTTGGTCTCTAGGAATCTGTGTGACCTAATTAAAATTTATAAGGCTTTTAAAAGGGTTAAGTAAATTCTATTGTCAGGGAAACGGGGAACATGCTTTGTAAAAAGGATAGGTGGAATAGGACCAGGATATGTCTGCCAGGGGCAAAGGTTGATGACGTTGTAGAGCGGATATCATCTTTTAAGGGCACAAAAGGTGATATAGTTGTACACGTTGGCACTAATGATATCAAGAGTAGGAGACCGGCGGAATTACTTAGCAAGTACAGGTCACTGTTGAAAAAAAGCCGTGAATTAGGGTTGAATTTGAAAGTGTCTGCAATTCTGCCCCGACACGATAGGAGGGAGTATATGATGAGAGCCTTGTCGATCAATTCGGCCCTGGAAGGATTGTGCAAGGCTCAAGGGGTAGAATTTTTTTCAGCCTGGTCTGTACTTGTTAACAGGAGAGACTGCTTCTACAGGGATGGGATACACTTAAATAGAAAGGGTGCAAGAATTTTTGCTGATGCTGTCGAGGCAGTGTTAGGTGGGTCGGAAAATTGCTAGTTGGGGGGGATACAAGGACTAATAGATTAACAGTAGCCACTGGCAGAGGTGGAAGTGATTCTTGCACTGCTTCTATTGAAATGAGCAGAAGCCTGAAAAACAAGATGCAGGATATTTCAGAGACTGCTGGGAGTCATTGCGGTACAAGTAAACACATGGGTTGTGTTAGGGTAGCTAAGAATAGAAACAGGTGCATGCATACTTGCGTGTATACCAATTCTAGGAGTTTGGTAAATAAATTTGATGAATTTGAGGTATTGCTCAAAACATCAAAGGCAGATATTGTTGGGATATCAGAGACGTAGTGTGACACAGATATAAGTAATGCAGAACTGGAATTTGGGGAATACAATGTGTATAGAAAGGATAGACAGGACAGGAGGGGAGGAGGGGTTATGCTATTAGTTAAGAAACACATAAAATCCAAAGAAGTGAAGCCAGTCGACATCGATGGACAGGGCAGTGTCGAGTCAGTTTGGTGTGACATAAGCATTGGGAGATCAAAATTGAGAGTAGGAGTGTGCTATAGGCCTAATGACTCTGATGAGTATAATAAGATATTGTACAGGGAAATGGAGTGGGCCAGTAAATCAGAGAGTCTTATAATGGGGGATTTTAATTTCCCAGATATTGACTGGAATTTGTAGGTTGGTCACTCACACACTATTAAGGCTTTTGTGGATTTATTGGATGATTGTTTTCTACATCAGCATGTTCATGAGGCAACAAGAGGGAGCAATACTCTTGATCTGATTATCAGTAGTGATTCTTCATGCATTAAGAATCTGCAGATAAATGAACCACTAGGTGGCAGTGATCACAGTGTGTTGAAGTAGGATTTACTCAAGGAGGTAACTACCATCAGAGGTACAGGGAAGGGTTTTTGTTTTCGTAAAGGCGACTATGATGGTCTGAGACAGTATTTAAATTCTATACAGTGGGACCAACTGATGATGTTACCAACAGCAAACTCAAAATGGGAAGCATTCAAGGAACTAATCTTGGAAGCTACCAGGCTTTACATACCAACTAAGAAATATTGTTCAAGGTTTAGGCCTAAATGGTTGTCAGATGAACTAATGAGACATGTGGCAGAGAAGAAAAATGCATGGAATACATACAAATTAATGGGCGACATGAAAGCCTATGATAGATATAAGTTGGTCTGTAACCAAGTCACAAAGGAGATTAGGCAGGCAAAGGCAGACTACGAAAAATCTTTGGCAAAGGATGCAAAGAAAAACAGAAAAGAGTTCTTTACCTATTTAAACTCAAGAAGAAAAGGGATGAATCAGATTGGTCCACTGGATATTGATGGTTCAACAGTTGAGGACCCTGCTCAGGTGGCTAACAATCTAAACGAGTATTTTGCATCTACATTCACGCATGAAGAGTTATTCAGGAAGGAGAATGACGTAGGTAAAGTAGACATTGGCAGAGAGCTAGATGATTTTGTAATAACTGAGAGGAAAGTGGAGGAGAGATTGTTGAGGATAAACATAAAAAAGGCACCTGGGGTGGATGGGATCTATCCAGTTATATTAAAGGAGGCAGCAAAGGAAGTAAGCAAACCCCTAGCCATAATTATGAGAGCTTCTTTGGACTCAGGGGAGGTACCCATAGACTGGAGATGTGCAAATGTAACCCCAATTCACAAAGGAGGATCAAAGGCTGACACAAGTAATTATAGACCTGTTAGTTTAACTTCTGTTCCAGGAAAATTAATGGAGGCACTGGTTAAAGAAACACTGCAGGATCATCTAGACAAGAATTCAGTTATAGCTCAGACGCAGCATGGTTTTGTTAAGGGCAGGTCTTGCCTGACCAATTTGATTGGATACTATGATGTAGTCACAAAAGAACTGGATGCAGGGAATAACTTTGATATTATATATTTGGATCTTAGAAAGGCTTTTGATACTGTTGCACATGGAAGTCTGCTGCACAAATTGGAGCAGTGTGGCATTGGAGGCAAATTGCTGCTATGGATAAGGGGATGGTTGAGTGGCAGAAGAGAGAGAGTGGTAATCAATGGACACTGCTCAACGTGGACTAATGTTATTAGTGGAGTTCCTCAGGGTTCAGTGTTGGGTCCGTTGTTGTTTTCGGTGTTTATGAATGATATTGATGATGGTATATCAAGTTTAATGTCCAAGTTTGCAGATGGTACAAAGGTTGGCAGGGTTGTTAAGGACGCTACTGACGCTATGCTGCTGCAACAGGATCTGGGAAGGTTGAACAGATGGGCTGAGAGGTGGCAAATGAAGTTTAACATTGACAAATGTAAAGTACTACATATGGGAAACAGTAACCCCAGAGCAACGTATCAACTCTGCGGTACTACACTGACAGTGGTGGAGAATGAAAAGGACCTGGGGGTAATTGTGCAGGCAGATATGAAGTTCTCTGAGCAGTGCAGACGAGCTGCAAGAGTAGCTCATGGTGTCTTGTCAATGATATACAGGAATTTTTCTTGCAGGGATAAGGAGGTGATTATTCCCTTGTATAAGGCAATGGTTAGGCCACATCTTGAGTACCGTATACAGGTCTGGAAGCCTCATTTCAAGAAGGATGTAGAGCTGCTGGAACGGGTACAGAGAAGGGCAACAAGATTAGTGAATGGAACAAAGGGTTGCTCTTTAGAAGAAGGCTTAAGTTTTGCAAATTACAGAGTCTGGAGACTAGGCACCGGCGAGGTGATCTGATAGAGGTGTATAAGGCTTTGAATGGTTTGAGCATGCTCAATGCCAATGGGATTCTTCCTCTTGCTCAGAATAATCACCTGAGAGGGCATAAATTCAAATTGAGGAAGGACGGATGTGCGGAAATTTGCCTTTGGCCAGCGGGTGGTTGGTTGGTGGAACCGACTTCCATCATTTGTTGTTGAAGTTGATAGCCTAAACAAATTTAAGGCTCAACTGGACAGGTATTTCGAACGAACGGAGGGGTGAAATGGGAGTGGTGTGTTTTTTTTTTTTTTTTTGGCTGATGCTGAATAAGCTTGCTTTCTTGCATCATATGCCTCTACTAATGCTAATGCTAAACACTGGTGGAATCTTTACCTTTATTCAGATGAAACACACAAGGGGTCATAAAGTTAAATTGGAAAAGGATGGTTGCAGAATAGGTGTGGGAAATGAAGTTTTTTTTTTTGTGGTGCAGTGCTTTGGTTTCATGCATTGTGTTGCTGATACTAAATTGTGGTTCTTGTAATAGTGAGGTATGGTTACTTTTGTGTAAGTACTTGCTTTAACAAAATACAGACTGAAAATTTTTGTGTTTTGTTACTAAACTTAAATGGATACGAACATCTTAAAAATAAGATATTGAAAAGTTAACTACAAGTACTAAGTATTTTTATGATTGCACTATTGGTTATTACGCTTTCAAATTTCTTTTTCTTTTTTTTTTCTCAGAGGTGTTGTTACGTTGAATTTGAAGAATTTGATGATACAGAGCAAGGCCAGTATAACGCAAGTATATTTTTAAATAAATAAAAATCCTTTTTTTGAATATATTGAAAAATAAATATCAGTATATTTATTTATATATATATATATATAGTATAATAGTAATTGATACAGGTATATTTATAAAAGGAATTTTTGAAGGATTATAGACTTTTGGAAGGATTAGAAACAGAGGCCTTACTTCTTGCTGCATTTCCTTTGGTTTTGACAGCTGGCCCTTGAGAAAGATGTTAAAATCATCAAATTTGCAGCATTAAATACTTTTAATATATTGATTTTACTTTTATTTTACAGGTACAATTGTTTTATTATATGACTTCGACCTGGTTTTATTCCATGATTTCGACTTCCAGTTTTATTTCATGATTTCGACTTCCGGTTTTATTATACTACCTAGTCACCACTAGCCACATTCATTACTCTTCTACTTTTATATAAATATATATATATATATATACAGTATATATAAATATTTAGTTATATATATTTATTTATAACTGTATTTATTTATTTAAAACAGATAAAATTACTAGTCAGAACAAATTAATGCCATCAGAAATGATTTAACATTACATTTGCCTAAGAATATACAAATAATTTTTTAATTCAATAGTTATAGCATAAAATGGTACCAATCATAACAAATTAAAATTCAAAAACAAAATTTGCAGTGAATATCTGCAACATTCGAAGGATCCTATCAGCTTCTATATAAAGCAAAGTTAATAATAATCATAATAATTCCATATTTACAAAATACAAATATAAAATACAAAATCTAAAAAACCAAAAATACAAAATTTATCAGTTATTATTGAATAAGGCTTGCATATAAAGGCACATCTTCATAGGGCTAGCACCTCTCAATATATGCCATCAATAACAACCAAAACTATCTGTTTCTGCTAGTTATATGCCAGCCTAACCATTTTTATGATATACTAAATATAGTATGAATCATAGGTTTAAGTTAAGTTGAATTTAACTTGATATAAGTTAATTTAATAAATTATAATAAGTTGTCTAAAATTAAGTTATATGAAATTAACGGCAGACTGGCAAAAATAACTGCTAGCCCTACAGATAGCAAAAACTAAAATAATTAATTAAAACCTTATTAAAAATATATACAAATGTTTCTATAACTTATATGCAAGTGTATCTGTTACTTGTAAAAAGCAAAGCAAATGTATAAACCAATATTAAGGTGAAAAGAATAGGCTGCAAGGATAGAAATATACCTCAATCTGCCTTGAATACTCTAATAGATTTTGAGGCATAAGATATTAGAGTTAGATAGTATACAGATAAGAGCACAGGAAGAAAAAGAATGCCTACTACTTTGGAAAATTAACAGGGGTTTAAAGTCCCATTCATGGTAATTCTTTTCTGTAAAGAAGCATGTACTTATAAGAATTATTAAACGCACATTATGTATCAGAAGTAAAATTAAAAGTCAGTATTAAAAATAACTAAAGTCAAAATTAAAATGATTATTAATAATTAAAAATGCATGTATTAAGAAACATCTATAATGAACCAATTGACATACTTAAAGAACAAAGCAATCCTTACCAATGCATCTGAACTTACAAAAGCGTTGATAAACTCAAGCTGCTGCAGGAAATGAAATAAATTTCAAAGCTCCCTTTCAACCAATTGAGATCACAGTTCCCTCTTCCTCCAATTAAAAACAATGGGGACAGCAGCGACCTCTGAACACAAGTCAAATTGCAGGAATCTTAATTTTTAAAATTACCAATAACTATCCTAATTTTATTTAAAGAATATATTATTAAATTTATGGAATTTTATTTTATTTTATTTTATGACAGACAAAATACAAAAACTTTCTCATTTCCACATAGGAAACCAAAAAACGGACATTAATAAATTTCTGAATTATAGATCCCGATACTGAAATGCAAAAACTGAACCGAAAAAGGCGTAGAAAAAACAACCTATATGAAACCAATTGTGAAATAGAAACTTGAACCAATTACCATATTAGATAATGAAAAACACTAGATATCAATACAAAATATAAACTTACTAACAATTAATAATTAATTCCTTCCCATAGAACAACCATGGGTACAACTTTTTCAGAGCGTAAGACACACATCAACAGTTTTATACATATATTATTACTATGAATTCTATGGGAGATGTTTGAATGCCAATGCATAAAGTTAACTGTCTCAAATTTAAAATCTCTACGTTTATCATATACTTTTGTCTGTATTTTTTCATTTATAATATCCAGTGTTTTTTTTCATTTATAATATCCAATGTTTTTTCATTTATAATATCCATTTCTATATCTAGAAATGTGGCTGCTAACATACTCTGTTTATTAGTACATTCAAGCTGCAATTCAGTAGGATAAAAAATAGCAATATCCTGTAAAAAATTAGACTCATTAATAGCAATAAGGTCATCTATATATCTTTAAAGTACTGTACTTTTACTAAATTTACTTTCATAGTGATACAAATACAGATTGGCTGCAATACACGAACTACACGTTCCCATAGCTATACCCGTATGCTGTCTATATACCGTACTACCATTGATGATATAGAAATTAAGTAAATGTAAGTCTATTAGATTATCCCAGTAATACTTATCACAAGATATAACCCTATAATATGTATTATAATATTCACTGAATACCTTTTTTATGTTGTCATGAGATATACTTGTGAAAAGATTTTTAAAGTCATAAGTACCAATGTCTAATTTCCGCTTTTTTTTTTTTTTTTTTTTTTTTTAATGTTATCCACTGGACAATATATATATATATATTGTCCAGTGGATAACATTAAAAAAAAATATATAATTTTTAAATTGTATTTACTTAAACATCTATATAGGTATTCACCGTAATCCCTAACCATCAATTACAAATTGAATACAGGTTGCCTAATCACAAATTAACCCTCCCTTAAACATATATTATTATTAAAAACAGACCAACCAACAAATCAGACCAGATGGCACCCTGGCCTCCTATAAAGCGGCTCCTGGGCAACTTGCACATCCTTCCTCGCACCAGCCTACAGTCATACTGATCACAGGTAAATACTTATATACTTTTTATATTTACTCTGATGCATACCTGTCGGGCTTTTGGTCTTAATCCCAGTTTGCAGCTAATAATAATTCCAAAATTTAAAACTAAAGTTAACCAAAAATTAACAATCACAGTTTATAAAATGTATTTGATTTACTTGGATTATTAATATAGGACATCCATAACTTAACATGAGTACTTACAAGGCAAAACTGTTATTGAGACTACAGAAACAGGCCTTTGGCATTCTTTTAGTATGTTATCTATCTACTCAAAGCCCCCGAGTAAGTAGCAGAGAGATGGCCATGTAAAAGAAAGTCACCTTCCTAATTTCTCTCTAGCTATATTCCTAACCTTGTTGACTCAATCTGTAATAATTTCCTTTTCTTCCTCTCTCTTCCTTCTTTAAATCTCTAAGTTTTCCAAACTATACATTTATATTTTTGTTAACTTGATCCCATGTTAATAGTTAACATGGAACTATAGGCAATACAACTGCTAGTACAACTACGGCTAGCCAGTTTGTTAGGCCTTAATTACTAGTAATACTTCCCACAAAAAAAAAAAAAATTTCACCATTACTCGCAAACCAAAATCTATTGGGACCTTGACCTAAAATATCAATGCACGTATAATGTTTAATTGTTCATCCTACAATAGTATTAACACCACATAAAGGCAGCATTGTTTTCAACAGAAAATTTAACAAATATAGAACATTGGCTTAAAAGTAGTGTTCAAATATATATATATATATATATATATATATATATATAATATCAAATATAATACTAATGAATTAAAACCTGTAGAAATAGTGGAAAGATAAAATAAACTGGATATGTCAAATGCACCAAAGTGTGCAAAGCAGCAGCAAAGGATGCAAATGTATATATATCTATATTGTAATAAATATGAATTACACGGAAGCCAAAAGGAAAACATGCCCGAAATATGAATAAAAGAAATAATTAAAAGCTGGTGATCTGTAAAATAAAATTGATTACATGAAAAATAAAGGTAATGGCAGCTGGCATCAGATAAGGGTGGGCAAATTTGGATATGGTCAAAAAAAGGGGGAGTAGAGCAAAAATGCAATTAAATCTGATGTCAGCAGAAGTAAAAGTTGATACATGATCAGGTATATCATCAGGGGATTACACCTGACCATGCATCAAAGGACTACATTTCTATACTTGCCCAAAGCTGAGTAAGAGAAGAAAATTTCGAAAATAAAGCACATATAATTATTACAAAGTATGTACAAGGTCATTTATATTTATTACAATATATATATATATATATACAGTCGATTCCGGTTATTTGGGACTAGTGCATTTTGGCCCAATTAAGTGACTGCCCCGATTATCCGAAGTTTCACGTAAATAGTTAAAAATACAAGGGACCCCGCTTACAATTGGTTCACTGTACAATCAAATCATGTTACGATGCACTCACCACAGTAAAGTACCATTCACTATACCAGTGTTTCTCAAAGGGTGTGCCGCAAAATTTTCCAAGTGTGCCGCGAAATTTAGAAATTTCTTCTTCTATGACTACGTAGGTGTGCCGCGAAATTTTTCTTCTTTGGAAAATGTGCCACGAGAGTAAAAAGATTGAGAAACACTGCACTATACGATGTGCAGTAAGCGCCGGTCATTGTGATCACGTTTGTGAATTGAATTTTAATTCTATTAAACAGTGATTCTAATTATCAAAAATAGGAGGAATATTATCCACAGGTATATAAGTAAAGATATATTAAGCACAAATTTACCCTTTATTACCTTACCAATTAAAAAATTAAGTGATACATGAAAATTGGAAGACTATACGTGATAATCAGAATAATTAATACGTACATACTAACTAGCTGACATTTGTGGGTCAGAGTTAAAATTTAAAACAGTAAAAAGATAAGCAATCAATAACAAGGAACACGGCGCACACAAATTGCAAGTAACACGATATGCACAAGTGAGAATGGAGTAACAAGTTATGAAGCTTTAAAAATAGGAATGAAGAGATTATGAAAATTAATTTTTTTTATATGATTGAAGATGTCATGTAAGTATAAACACATTTCACCATAATAACCCGCAGAAGTCCAGCTGTTGGTATTATCGTAAATTCAATAAGATCGAGTTTACTATCTATTTATGATAGATTGCTAACAGAAAAGCCCAATAAACAGGTGACTGCTAATTGTTTTTATTGTTTTATGGTTGCGACCTCCAGAAATCCGACTGAACCATGTAGTATAGTCGGAAACAATCGTAGGGTAATCTCCAGTGCTGCGGTCTCCTGCCCCAATTAAACAGCATGTTTTCCCAATTAAGCAAAGTAAACCTTGGTTATTTTCTCGATTGGGTTCTGTTTTTTTAAGATTTGCCCCGATTAACTGGTGGCCCAAATAACTGGAATCCACTGTGTGTGTGTGTGCGTGTATATATATATATATATATATATATATATATAATGTATGTAAATTAAAGTAAGAAGGGATAAGTGAAAAGAAAAGCGAAGAAACAAGTTCTTAAACTTAGACAAAAAAAATTGAGAGGGAGTATACTGTTGAAAGAATACATAAATAAAATTTAGAATATTTAAAATATTTTTTTTTAAAAAAGGGCCAAAAATGTGAAATATCATGGCTGTGATATGATAAACCAACCAGAAAAGCATGACAAATAAATAAAATAATTAAAAATAGAAAACAGACAGCCATTGAGTCCAATCTCATCAAAGTGCCACTGGATAATAGCAGCAGTCGTTGAAAAATACTGCATTTCAAATGCCATATAAATCCATGCAATGGGAACAAACAATTATCAGCCCATCAAAGCAGTAGAACCATACAACTTAGGCCCTAAAAAAATAAAACCAGCAAAGCTTAAGTACTTACCAAATGAAAAGCCAAACTGCCAACAAGAGAGTGAGTATAAATAAGAAACTGAAAAATGAATAGAATATAGATGACAGCATGAGCAATGTCAAGCAACTCAGCTCACTACAATAAATAGATTATGAAACAAAATATAAAGGGGCAAATGAAATAAATAATAGCAAACATAAGAGGCTACATTAGCATAACTAACAAGATGTTGTCAGGAACATAATGTATGTAAAATAAAGTAGATAAGCAGAAAGGATAAATGAAAAGAAAAGTGAAGAAATAAGTTCTTAAACTAAGACAAAGAAAAAAAAAATTGAGAGAAAGTTTGTTGAAGGAATGTGTAAATAAAATTTAGAATATTTTAAATAAGCCAAGTTAAATTTTAAATAAGTAGCCAAGTTAAAAAAAGCCAATAAAGGATGAATTTAGACCGGACACCCTCATTTTTACTACATTACAGTAAACCAACCAACAATAAGCAAAGAAACAGCTCTAAAAAATAGAGTACTGTGGAAGGAATACATATCTAAAATTTAAAATATTTTAATAAGGGAACAAATGTAGCCAATAAAGAATGAATTTAGACTGTCACCTCACACAAATGCTGAGGCCAAAAATTTAATTATCATGGTTGTGATACAGTAAACCAACCACAAAAGCTTACAAATAAATAGAACAACTAAAAATAGAAAACAGACGATCTTTGAGTACATTCTCGTCAAAGGGATTCTAGACAATATTATTCATGGAAAAATACTGCCTTTCAAATGCCATACAGATCCATGAAAGTGGCAGTGTTGCAATTAGCAATCAGAAATATGTATATATTTATTTATTTCTTCTTCTTTTTCTTTTTTCCATTTGTATTTATTCATTTAGTCCAAATGAATGTGGCAGTCCTTTATCAGTCCATCTGTTTGGGAAGACTTTGTTTAAAAATTGTTGAATATTCTGAGTGCAGTGGTGATGCTCTATCTTAGTTTTTTTTTTTTTTTTTTGGTAGTTGTTGGCACATCAGCTTTAGTGGCCATAATGCACCTCCCAAGGTTTTTCAGTACTTTGATCCAAGCTCGAGGCGGGATTCAAACCCGTGACCTTTGGGTTGCTAGGTTTTACCCACCCGGCTAGCTAGGTCCGCTCTGTCTTAGTGAAAAACCATAGTTTTTTCTTCAATTCTTACTTGTCTTAGTTCAGGAATAAAAAAAAAATCCTGTTGAATTACAAGGTAATCATCACCATTAACCACTGTTTCTTCAAAAAATAAAGGACCAATTATGCAAGTTTTTCCCAGGGTTCACCAGACATTGAGTTTGGGGAATCCTTTTCATGTTCCCAGACTTCTTTCTCTTTCTCCTAAATATGGCACTTATTGTGCCATATTTAGGAGAAACCTTGCCACCAATGTGAAATGCTGCTTCATCATTAAACATTAGATTATCAAGAGATAAGATGCCATTTTCAGCATTTTCATTAAACTCATGACTGAAAGGTAATCTTGCATGGTAGTTCTGTTCCAGCAACATTTGATGCACTTGAATACAGTGAAATTGCTTTTACAATTTCTCTCTAAGAATATTGTTCTAGTGATTTTTATTACTTTGCTGAAAAGTTTCTTCAACAAGAAACTTTTCAGGACATTTCAACAAATGCCATGGCCTCCTCATTTAATGCAGCCTTCCAGTGTGCAGCTTATCATTAACAGGTGGTCCCAATTGATAGTGTCTAAATGATTTTCTTGTGCAATACATAAAGTTATCTTTTTTAAATAATTCATTTAGTTCAGGTGCCTTTCTCTCTTTGGTTTATTGTAATTGGTTCTGTACTTAAAAGGTATAAAATAAGAATTTAGAAGGGAAATCAACATTTCTTTTCTTAGTATATTTATCATTTTCTTTACTAACTAAATGAACTTGTCCAGCACTTGGTCACTGGTGGCACCACTTCTGCCTCCACATGGTGGGGGGGGAGCAGAAACATGGGTGCAAAGACAACATCTGTAGCTAAAAGTAAATCAGATTTCACAACTTATCGACTAATAAAGCTAGCACTCTCTAATCTATATATCATGAAGGAAAAAGCCTTCACGCTAATTTTGGCTTAGAGGTTACTTGTCCCAATTGATACAGAACTTCCTCAACCTCAGGACATTTCCTTTAAGAGAACATTTCCTTCAGACTTCGTTATCCTCCATACATGTTTAAGAACAGGTATGGAGGATAACATACATGTTGAGGTGAACAGTCGGTAGAGCGCCTGCAAAAAGATAAATGTTTTGGATATTAGCATTAGCATTAGTACAGGCATTTGATGCAAGAAAGCAAGCTTATGCCAAAAAGCTTGCCATCAGCCAAAAAAAAAAAAAAAAAACCCATTTCCACTTCACCCCTTTGTTCGTTCAAAATACCTGTCCAGCTGAGCCTTAAACTTATTTAGGCTATCAACCTCCACCACAAGGGATGGAAGTCTGTTCCACCAACCAACCACCCGCTGGCTAAAGGCAAATTTCCGCACGTCTATCCTACATCTGTCTTTCCTCAATTTGAATTTATGCCCTCTCAGGTGATTTTTCTGAGCTAGAGGAAGAATCCCATCAGCATTGAGCATGCTTAAACCATTCAAGGCTTTATACACCTCTATCAGATCACCTCGCTGGTGCCTAGTCTCCAGACACTGTAATTTGCAAAACTTAAGCCTTTCTTCGTAAGAGCACCCCTTTGTTCCATTCACTAATCTTGTTGCCCTTCTCTGTACTCGTTCCAGCAGCTCTACATCCTTCTTGAAATGAAGGATGTAGAGCTGCTGGATATTTTTACCGTATTCTTGATTAATTAACCTTTTCTGTTTTAGAAAGATATTAAATAGGCTAAGTAGCATTTGTTAGCTTATTTTTAAATTTAATTAGTGATTTTTGTAATTTACAACTCGCTGCTCGTACCACTGCTGTATCAGTGTTTTCACGCAAATATTGTAAAACAGAACCAGTAGTGCAGAAGAATAGTAGAGTTTTAATTCTGATAAATAAGTATTTTGAAGGTTTTAGTCACTTGTTGGGCTAAATCTTTTGTATTTAGCTAAGGATATAGCTAATTTAACATTTTGGTCATTACAGTATAGCGTAACTTGATAGCATATATCTCGAACTTTGTAGCATAAGGGATAATGTAAGAACTAGATAGTGTTATACACATCACTGCATTAGCTTAGCACATTATTGTCAATTATATTTATTACCCTTATTAATTTTCATTATTAATCAATTAAATAGTATTTAAACAGAAATCATGAACAAGACTAGAGCAACAAAGCAACAAGCACAAAGTAGTGGGAGTGCTGTGGTTAAGGGAAGAACTAGAGGGGGCGATTATGAAACACGTAACAGCCTAAAAGAATGTGAAAAGTGTGAAATGTTTGCAGACCTTTCTGGAACAGAACATGATCTAACCAAGGAGGATGTCTTTGTGTGTGTGTTAGTGCAGAGAATGTCAAGAAATTAGGCACCAACTGCGCATTCTGATGGGTGTCAATGAGAGTTTGAAGAGTAGGGTAGATGCGCTCAAAGGAATTAAAATAGGGGGTCCATCAGCTGCCCAGGTTAATGGCAGAGCTTTCCTGTGCATTAGACAACACAGCAGCAACCTTCAAAGCAGAATGCGCTGGTCCTACAAAAGCTGGTTATTGTCGGTGACTCTATTGTCAGGGAGACAGGAAATATATTATGCAAAAAGGATAGGTGGAATAGGACCAGGGTATATCTGCCAGGGGCAAAAGTTGATGATATTATAGAGCAGATATCATCTTTTAAAGGCACAAAGGGTAATATTGTTATACATGTTGGCACTAATCACATTAAGAGTAGGAGATCTGCAGACTTACTTAACAAGTACAAGTAAAATGTTGAAAAAAAGTTGCAAGCTAGGGTTAAATTTGAAAGTGTCTGCAATTCTGCCCAGACATGATAGGAGGGGGCATATGATGAGACCCTTCTCAATCAATTCAGCCATGGAGAGATTGTGCGGGGTTCGGGGGGGGTAAAATTTTTCTGAATATAGTCTGTGCTTGTTATCAACAGGAGAGACTACTTCTACAGGGATGGGATACACTTCAATAGAAAGGGTGCAAGAATATTTTCTGATTCTATCAAGGCAGAGTTAGGTGGGTCGAAAAACTGATAGCTTGGGAGGATTCACAGACTAATAGATTAACAGTAGCCACATGCAGAGGTGAAAGAGATTCTTGCACTACCTCTATTGAAATGAGCAGCAGCCTGGAAAGCAAGGTGCTGGGAGTCATCATGGATCAAGTAAATATATGTACTGTCTTACGATAACTAAGAGTAAGTATAGGTGCATGCATACTTGCATGTGCACCAATGCTAGGAGTTTAATAAATAAATTTGATGAAGTTGGGATGCTGGTGAAAACAGCAAATGCAGATAATGTTGGGATATCAGAGACATGGTGCGCACAGATATAAGGATTGCAGAATTGGAATTTGGGGAATGGGTACAGAAAGGATAGACAGGATAGGAAGGGAGGAAGGGTTATACTGTTAGTTCAGAAACATAAAATCTAAGGAAATGCATCCAGCTGACATGGGTGAACAGTGCAATGTTGAGTCAGTTTGGTGTGACATAAGCACTGGGAAAGTGAAATTGAGAGTAGGAGTGTGTTATAGGCCTAATGACTCTGATGAGTATAATATACAACTATACAGAGAAATGGAGTGGGCCATTAAGTCAGATTGTCTTATACTGGAGGATTCTAACTTCCCAGATATTGACTGGAACTTGTGGGTTGTTCACTCACACACTAGCAAGGCTTTTGTGGATTTATTGGATGATTATTTTCTACAGCAGCATGTTCGAGAGGCAACCGGATACTCTTGATCTGATTATTAGAAGTGATTCTTCATGCATTAAAAATCTGCAGAAAAAGGAACCACTAGGTGGCAGGGATCACAGTTTGTGGATTTACTTAAAGATGTAACTACTGTCAGAGATAAAGGGAAGTGTTTTTGTTTCCGTAAAGGTGACTACAGTGGTCTCAGACTGTTTTTAAATTCTGTACAATGGAACCAGCTGATGATGTTACCAACAGCAAATTCTAAATGGGAAGCATTCAAGGAAGTAATCTTGGAAGTTACTAGGCTTTTTGTTTCAACTAATAAACACTGTTCAAGGTTTAGACCTAAATGGATGGTAGATGAACTAACTAATCAGACTCATGCCAGAGAAGAAAAATGAATGGGATATATGTAAATTATCAAATGACAGAGAAGACTATGATAGATATAAGCTAGTCTGTAATCAAATCACAAAGGAGGTTATGCAAGTGAAGGCAGATTATGAGAAATCCTTGGTAAAGGATGCAAATAAAAACAGCAAAAACTTCTTTACTTATGTAAACTCTAGAAGAAAGGATGAACCAAATTGGTTGATATCGATGATTTGATTGTTGATGATCCTGCTGAGGCAGCTGACAAACTGAATGAGTATTTTGCGTCTACATTTGCATATAAAGAAGTCTGTATGGAAGTGGAGGCCAGAAGCTTATCAAACTCTAGCAAGGAGCTAAATGATTTTGTAATAACTGAGAGCAAAGTGGATGAGAAATTGTTGAAGTTAAACACAAGAAAAGCACCAGGTCTGGATGGGATCTATCCAGTTATATTAAAGGAAGCAGCAAATGATGTAAGCAAACCCTTAGCCATAATTATGGCTAAGGGTTTGCGATAGTGCATAACATGCGTTCCTTGAGTGGACCGGGGTTCAAGCCCGTGACTACTAAATATGATAAATATTTGTATTGACGATTTATTGTAAACTCTACTGACTTGGTTGTCGTGCCAGAGTATAAACAGAAAATCTATTGGGTATTGACGTAGCTGAGTGGTCAGGAGCGAGAGTGCATAGTACGCGTTCCTTGAGTGGACCGGGATTCAAGCCCATGATTACTAAATACAATAAATATTTGTATTGACGATTTATTGTAAACTCTGCTGACTTGGTTGTCGTGCCGGAGTATAAACAGAATATTTAAACAGGTCTGGAGGCCTCATTTTAGAAAGGATGTAGAGTTGCTAGAAAGAGTACAAAGAAGGAAACATGACTGCTGAATAGAGTAAGTTCTGCAAATTGCAACATCTCGAGGCTAGGCACCTACTAAGTGATCTAATTGAAGTATACAGGGTGTCTCAAAAATATTGGTACAAACGTTTAGGGTAGGTAGGTAACATCTAAAGGAATGTGAATCGCATAGGAACCCATAACCAGAAACGTCATGGGAAAGTAGTAGCAGAAGCACAAGAAGCAGAATTGAAACAAGACAGTAATTAGTGGCAAACATTTATTTGACATAATATTAACAATGGAGTATGAGATGGATGCATTTCATGATGTTACAACAGATACTCGAAGATTTCACCATGAGATGCGATGCATGCGTGACACCGACGCAGCATGGATTGGCGGACATGGTCAAACACACCTGGAGTTTCTTTGACAGTAGCAGCAGCGCAGACGAGTCTTGCCACAAGATCCATTTCCGTCTCCACAGGCAATTCATACACGATAGATTTCAGGGCCCGCCACAGAAAGAAATCAAGGCTGTTTGTTTGTTCGTTATTTGGTTTTTAGGAGATTAGCAACTAAGGCCATATTGCTCCGGGGATATGCAGCGGTCATTCCCTGACCTTTCCGCATCCTCCATATTTGGTGTAATCAAGAAGCGTGTGCTATGCATTGCTGCTCCTGCCCACCTGGCTACGGAGGCACCAGAAATCAAGGCTCAATAAATCAGGTGAGCATGGGGGCCAGGCAATGGGTCCACCACGGCCAATCCATCAACGCCTGTTCAAATGGTCACGAACACACCTTCCATAATGGGCAGGCACCCCGTCATGTTGAAACCAAATGTTGCGTCTCACATTTGCTGGAACATCATCAAGTAACCCTGGTAGAACTTGTTCAAGAAAAATCCAATATTAGTGGAGTTCATGTGGGATGATAACAGGTATGGGCCGACTGGGCAGTAACTGACCATACCTGCCCACACATTTATTGCGAAGCGATGTTGTGCTTCATGGGGGTGCACACCGTTTGGGTTGTGGTGAGCCAACACATGAGCATTGTGCTGATTGAATAAACCTTCCCGAGTGAAATAAGCCTCATCCGTGACCAAAACATGGCTGGAAAATTCAAGTCTTGAACACTTTCTTGGAGAAACCACTGTGCAAAAGCCACACATGCAGGATGATCATGGGGGAGCAGTAACTGAACCCTTTGGCGATGAAAGGGGTGTAAGGAATCATCGTGCCAGACACACTGTACGCTGCAACGAGACACTCTAAGGCAGAGGCAATGGCATGTGTGCTGGTAGTAGGATTATTCTGGACGGCATTCAACACACTTTCTACCATGGTTGGAGTTCACGTTGAACGTGGTCTGCCCGCACTACTCCTGTTACCTCTAAATGACCCATAATCACACAAATTTTGATGCACATGCGCAAACAAACGGTGGTTCGGTTGTTGTTGTTGTTGTTGTTGTTTGGTTTTTAGGAGCATTAACAACTAAGGCCATATTGCTCCGGGAATATGCGGCGGTCATTCCCTGACCTTTCCGCATCCTCTGTATTTGGTGGGGATGACGGGCTCGAACCCCGGTCTAATCAAGAAGCGTGTGCTACACACTGCTGCTCCTTCCCACCTGGCTATGGAGGCGCCCCGGTGGTTCGGTACATATCTGTCTGGGAATCGTTCTCCATAAATTCGTTGAGTAGCTTGTCCATTGCCCTCTGCTAATCCATACACTAGGTGCATGTCTGCCTGCTCACAGTTCGTATATCGATGCATGCTCTTCGTGCGGCGACTACTGCTTGAATGAGTAAACCAGAAATTTTCCCTCTCACGAACTGACGAACAGTGCCGTGTACCGACTTACGGTAACCTTTCCAGTTATGGGTTCCTTTGCGATTCACATTCCTTTAGATATTACCTACCTCCCCTAAATGTTTGTATTTGAGACACTCTGTATAAGGCTTTGAATGGTTTGAGGAAACTTGATTGAATTCTTTCTCTTGTTGAGATTACTCACCTGAAGGGACATAAAGACAATTGTAGAATAGATGTGTGGAAATTTGCCTTTAGCCAGCGGGTATTTGATAGTTGGAACAAACTTCCATCTGTCATAGTGGAGGTCCACAACTTAAATAAGTTTGAGGCAGAACTAGACAAGCATTTGGAGTGAATGGATGGGTGAAATGGGAATTTTTTTTTTTTTTACTTGGCTGATGCTATATAAGCTTGCTTTCTTGCATCATTACCTCTACTAATGCTAATGCTAAGAAGAAGGTATACCTCAGGGATTCATTCTCAGTGCAACTTTATTCACAACTACAGTAAGCATCATGATCCGAGACATTCCAAGCACAGTTGAAACATACATGTATATAGGTGAGATGATCTCACTATTTCCTGTCACTCTCAAAATATGAGTACCATAAAAAGAAACTCCAATTGGCGATAAATAAGTTGGAATTTTGTACTTTGAAAAATGGATACAAAATATCTGACCAAAAATCTACTGTCATTCATTTTAGCAAATGACATGCATGCACTATACCCTCACCCCAAACTTCAAATAAAGAATAAAGAATAGTCTGATACCAGTTTCTAATATCATCAGTTTTCTTATAAGGGAAACAAACTTTCAGACTCATGTAAAACATCTCTGAGTTGACTGCCTACAGAAACTAAATGTTCTTCTTTTATTGGTATCAGCTACATCCTGGGGCACAGACAGAGACTCTCACTGTTATATCTCTGTAAGTTATTAATCAGGTTGTGCTTAATAGTTGATCTCTGGTAGATCCCTCAGCCAGGAAATGTTTTGCAAACTTAATACCATTCAGCATAATGCTCTTCAGATAGCTATTGGAAATTTTTGAACTTACCCCGTGCACAGTTTGTATACTGAAGCTAACTAACCCCATTGTCTCTTAGAAGGCAAATCCTCCGTTGTTTATATGCTGCAAAAATACAAAGCTTTCCTACTTTTTCTTGATTTCCAGTTGTTACCTTTCTATGAGGCACAGCTTACAGAGCCTTCAACTGCAGAACTTCACCTGAAACAACCACTGCTTAACAAATGGATTTCAGCAGCATCCATCAGGGTACTTACTTGCCTGATCTGCCGAGAATCACTGCAATATCTGATTCCTTTATAGTTTCCAACTGCATGCTATGCATACCTTAGAAATTTCACATGAATACACTGTATACATGATTAGTATGAAATCTACAAATAGCAATACAGGTAAGTACAGCGTGGTTGCCAGATTTTTCCTTCCTTCACAGACAGTATTTCACTACCCCTGGAATGTAGTATACTGACAACTGTGCTGTATGCAATCCACCTAACCTTGATAAAAACCTGTAGGCTTTCCTTATGGCTTGCCATAATTTATATTGATTCACTCAGTCAGTAACAGCTATTCGAAATAATCTTTCCCCGTCTCATCCCATATCAGAAGACACCTTCAACACTGTAAAGAAATAACACTGTGCTGGATACTGGGACACTCTGGTATTCTGGCAGATCAGGAAGATGCAGGAAGATTTGATGCATCAAACCAGGAAGATTTGATGCAGATCAGGAAGCAAAATGAAATTGTCTACTTCTTCTGTAGTTCCATAGTGGATTTTAAGAGCATAATCCAAAAAGCACACAATTTTGAATAGACACAGAAATGGAGTTGTAACAAACTCCATCAAATTAAAATTGAACTGCAAAAATGGATTTCTAGCTCACTTCCAAAACAGATAAGAGAAAGTCATATTAGCATGTTTACGTATCAGCTGCACATGACTTATCCATCTCCATTTACTTATGGGTGAAATTCCTCCTTAGTGCACTTGTAAAACCCAGCACGCTGTCAAAATTGACTGTTCCTGTTACTCAAATATCAAGTCTAGCACTTTTCAGACTCCTTCCAACACTGCAACATCTTACAATCACAATAACATCATTAACGGAGCCAGTCTCTTTATCCAGTTTGAAAATAGAAGAGAAAATAAACTGTGAAAAAGTTTACTTTCTGAAAAAATATCTGTAAAAATTAAAAACAAAATTAGAGTAAATTAACTAATTATTTTTGTGCATAAAAACTAGAATAAATTATCTATCCAATACATTTTACAGATTGCATTTATCTCGTATAGAACCTAAGTTATTGCAGTTTTTAAGTACACAAGGACTTTATGAACACACTGTATAATATAATAACAAAATAATAATTATGGAAATAATACAGTAGACTGTTGAAATAACGGAACATTCAAGCTAACTGCACATTGAGATCGGATATTTACATACAGCGCAGATGTCTGGCAGTAGTGAAAAAATAAAATGACGTCAAGTGATTTGTCTGTATTTGTTTATGTTCACCATTTTGAAAGTAAATTCTTACTGATATCACAGATTATACCGCTGTTTTACATTTATTTTAAATTAACCCCCCCCCCCTCACTAAGGCTCCTAAAGTTAATAAACCTCATACAGGAAAGAAAAGAAGAACAACATTAAAATTTAGTGACAAACTTGATATAATCCAATCTGTTATATTTGGGCCACCCAGAAAGTTAATTCATATACATGTATTGTGTCTGTAAATTGCATGTGTTTTCTGGTCAATTTGCATGTTTTTGTAGGATGAAAAACCCCATTTTCTGGGAAAAAACCTTGCTATCTACCCCTGAGACTGACTAATTCAGCCACAGAGTGAAAAAAGCCCATAAAAGTTCCTTGTGTCATCGATAGAATTCAAACCCGCACCTTTTCCACCCTGTTGTGGGGAGGATGGTGACTATACCACTATGCTACCTGCACAGACTAAACTTGATATAATAAAGAAAATAGAACGAGGCATAAGCAGGAGTGCATTAATGGCAGAATATAATATTGGATCATCAACTTGTTTGTTTTTTATGCGCAGTTAATAAAATTGCATTCTTAATCTCTCTATTTCTTATTTAGCCTCATTATTTCTGCATTTTTAATATATTTAAATTTTTATTTTTAATATATTTAAATATTAAAAATAAAACTTTCTGGATAACGGAAAAGTCAAAATAATGGCACCTTGAATCCCTGAATGTGCCGTTATTCTGAGTCTACTGTATCAATACAATTTTATAATGTAACTGTATCACATAGTACATAAAGTAACAGTAGCATTGCATAGAATGGGAATAGTGTAGCTTTATTATACTATCTTTTAGTTTCATGTGGTATTTTTAAATGAAATTTAGAAAAAAAAAGTCTCAGACTAGAGCAATACAGCAAAAATTTCAACATAGGGAGAATGCATTGACTTGTTAGAGAACTGCCAAACAGTTCCCTTACAAATCAACACTTTATATAGTGCACTGCTTTTTATATGTTTCCTATGTATTTGCAGAGGGACATCATTACAGTCAAAGAGAATGTCTTTGATGTCTTAAATGCAAAAAGTTTGAGGAGATTATGCACATTCAGTATTCTGATGGGTCTATATGAGAGGAACAGGGCTGATGGAAGAAGGCTTGAGGAGCTGGGTTGGCGACCTCAAAGGAATTAAAATGAGAGACCATAAAGCACATTCTGGGAAACAGCCAATATATTGTGTAAAAAGGTTAGGTGAAATAGGACCAGAGTATCTCCCAGAGGCAACAGTTAATAATGTTGTTGAGAAGCTATCACCTTGCACAGAAGGTGATAACTGTTGTACAAGTTGGCACAAAATATATTAAGAATAGAAGAACTCAGGATTTACTTAACATATATAGGGCAATGATGAAAGAAAGTCATGAGTTAGGATTAAATTTGAAATTGTCTACCATTCTGCCCAGACACAATAGTAGGGAGGACATATTGAGAACCTTGTCAATCACTTTGGCCTTGAAGAGACTGAACAAGGCTCTTGGGTTAACATTTTTCTAAGCATGATCTTTGCTTGTTAACAGGAGGATAACTATGAAAAAAGAGGTGCAAGAATATTTACTGATGCTATCAAGGCAGCATTAGATGGGTCAGAAAACTGCTAGTTTGGTGTGGGGGAATACACAGACTAATGGTTTAACAGCAGTTGTAAGCAGAGGTGAAAGTAATTCTTGTGCTGCTTATATTGGGATGTACAATAGCTTTGGAAGCAAAGTGTCACAGATTACAAAGCCTGCTGTGGGTCCTCATGTGACAATCAAATTCATGGGCTGTGTCAAGGTTACCAGGAGCAAAACCAGGCATATACATACTTGCTTGTTCTCCAGTGCTACAGTAAACAAATTTGACATTGGTTGTCATTAAATGCAGACATTATAGGGATATCAGAAACATGGTGCTAGTCATACATAAGGCTGCAGAATTTTATTATAATGAGTACAGAGAGGACAAACAGGAAGAGGGATGTTATGCTCTTGGTTCAGAAGCACATGTTGTTGTTGTTATTTGGTTTTTAGGAGCATTAGCAACTAAGGTCATATTGCTCCGGGAATATGCGGTGGTCATTCCCTGACCTTTCCGCATCCTCCGTGTTTGGTGGTGACGAGCTCGAACCCCGGTCTAATCAAGAAGCGTGTGCTACGCACTGCTGCTCTTTCCCACCTGGCTACGGAGGCACCCTCAGAAGCACATAGAATCTTAGGCAGTGCACCCATTTGATAAGGATGGCTAGTGCAATGTTGAGTTAGTTTGGTGTGACACATACTCCTAATGATGAGTATGCTGAACACCTAGACAGACAAATAGAGTGGGTTAGTAAATCAGAATGTCTTATAATGTGACATTTTAACTGTCCAGATAGTGACTGAACTTGCGGGTTCATCACTCACACAGTATCAAAATTTTTATGGATTTATTGGATCTCTATTTTCTACAGCGGCACATTAGAGGCAAAAAAGGGAAAGTGATACTCTTGATCTGATTATCAGCAGTGACTCTTCATGCATTAAGAATATCCATATAAAGGAACCACTAAGTGGAAGTGATCATAATATATTTTTGTGGGATTTTATTAATGTTGATGATTTCTATTTATTAATATTATTAATTAATATTTATTACTATTTATGTGGAATTTTTCATAATATTTATGATATTAAGAGTAAGAGATCTGAGGACTTAACAAGTACAGGGCAATGCTGGCAAAAAGTCACGAGTTAGGATTGAATTTGAAAGTACAGGTAATCCTCATATAACACGGCAGTTTCATTCCTAAAATCTTGTGTAATGCAAAACCGTGTTATACGGGACTAAGAACCAGTAAAAAAAAGGGGGTTACATTCCAAAAGCTAACAAAAATATGCCATTTTTTTTTTATAACTATCAGAAACTTAATTTTTATAGTAGTAATAACTTAATATTTTAAATTTATTTTTATAATAGTAGTACCTCAAATAGTAATAACTAAACAAACGTTTTACCTTACAAACTGTGATACTTATATGTGGTATAATGTATGTTCATTTAATTTTCTTCCTTTTCATTGCTGCTAAGCACAATCTCTTCTGCAGCATCTAGATTTTGTGTACTTTCTGCTCTCTTTAAAAGTCACAAACTGCACTCTTCAAAGTCACAATTATTTTTTATGGTCTCAAACAAGCACAAGTTCAATAGCACAGAACCTAACCCAGGAATCTCCCAACAAAATACGGTGGACCACCACTTTATATGATACGTGAAAATCGGAAGAATATTTTCCAGTTAGCAAAATAAAAATAAATTTATGCTTACACTGAACTTTTTTTCTTTTTTTTTTTTTTGGTTGTAAAATGTAAAACAGTAAAAATGATAAGCAATTAATAACAAAAAACAGCACGCACAAGTTGCAACAAACATGATACGGAGTAATCAGTTTCTGAAAATTTATTTATGTATTTTATATGATCGAATATTTCATGGAGGAGGAAACACATTTCACCATAATAACATGAAAACCCACAGAATTCCAGCTATTGGTATTACAGCAAATGCAATAAGATCAAGTTTACTACCCGTTTATAATCTATTATAAACGGGTAGTTACACTAAAAGAAAAGCTCAATAAACTGGAAAGTGCAAATTTGTTTTTATTGTTTTATGGTAGTAACCTCCAGAAATGTGCTTTAGAAAATTATCATGAAGGCGATAACAACTAGTGAGTCAACAGCAGGGATTCACAAAAAGGAATAGAAACGTTGAAAATTATATCTAACATTAATAGCGGGGTTTTCCCCAACACAAAAGCTCAAAAATATGTGTTATGCAAGATTTCCGGCAATTCTCAAACTGTATTAGAGCGAAACCTTGTTATAGAAGTACCGTGTGTGAGGATTGCCACAATTTATCAATCATGTTAGAGGGAATCGTGTTGTAGAAGTACCGTGTTATACGGGGGTTGCCTGTTATCTCCAATTCTGCTCAGACACAATAGGAGGGAGTACATAAGTGGGAGGTATAAGGCCTTGAATTGAGAGCCATGTCAATCAGTTTGGCCCTGAACAGAATGTGCCAGGCTCATGGAGTAGAATTTTTCTCAGTGTGGTCTGTGCATTAACAGTAAGGACTGTTTTTACAGAAATGGGATAGACTTGAATAGAAAGGGTGAATAACTACTAGACATTTCATGCCAACTAAGAAATGCTGTTCTAGGTTTAGGCCTAAACGGATGTCAAATGAACTAATGAGACTCATGGCAGAGAAGAAAAATATATGGGATGCATATAAATTATCAGGAGACACAGAAGCCTATAGTACATATAAGCTAGTTTGTAATCAAGTCACAAAGCAGGTTAGGAAAGTGAAGGCAGATTACAAGAAATCTTTGGCAAAGGATGCAAAGAAAAACAGAAAGACTTCTTTACTTATGTAAACTCTAGAAGGAAGGAAGGGGATGAGTCATATTAGTAAACTTAATATCAATGGTTCAATTGTTGATGATCCTGCTCAGGTAGCTAACAAACTGAAAGAGTATTTTGCATTTACATTCACACATGAGGAAGTCTGCAGAGAAGTGAAGGCCAGAAGCTTATCAAACTCAATCATGGAGCTAAATGATTTTGTAATAACTGAAAGCAAAGTGGAGAAGAAATTGTTGAAGTTAAACATAAGAAAGGCACCTTGGGTGGATGGGATCTGTCCAGTTATATTGAAGGAGGCAACAAAGAAAGTAAACAAACCTTAGCCATAATTATAAGAACATCCCTGGATTCAGGGGAAGTACCCATGGACTGGAGATGTGCAAATGTATCTCCATTTCACAAAGGGGGGATTAAAGGGTGATACGACTAATTACAGACCTGTTAGTTTGACTTCTGTTACGGGGAAAAGAATAGAGTCACTGGTTAAACAAGCACTGCAGTTATAGTTCAGACAAGCATGGGTTTGTTAATGGGAAGTCTTTATCTGACCAATTTGATTGGTTACTATGATGTGATCACAAAGGAATTGGATGAAAAAATTAATTTTGATATCATATACTTGGATTTCAGGAAAGCTTTTAATACTTTTCCACATGGAAGACTATTGTACAAACTGAAGCAGTATTACATTAAGGGCAAGTTCCTGCTATGGATAAAGGGTTGGTTGAGTGGGAGAAGACAGAGAGTGGTAATCAGTGGACACTGTTCTTCATGGACTAATGTTGTTAATGGTGTCCCTCAAGATTCAGTGTTGGCTCCATTGTTGTTTTCTATATTTATCAGTGATATATTGTTGAAGGTATATCAGGCTTAATGTCCAAGTGTGCAGACAATATGAAGGTTGATAGGGTTGTTAGCAGTACACTACTGCAACAGGATCTAGAAAAGTTGGGCAGATGGGCTGAGAGGTGGCAACTCAAGTTTAACATTGACAAATGCAAAGTGCTACATACGGGTAGCAGTAACCCATCATAAGCAACCAACTGTGCAGTACTACACTCAGGGTAGTGGAGAATGAAAAATACCTGGGTATAATTGTGCTGTGAGATATGAAGTTTTCTGAGAAGTGCAGGTGGGCTGCCAGAGTGGTTCATGGGGTTCTTGTCAGTGATATACAGGAATTTTGCTAGCAGGATAAGGAGGTGATTATCCCTTTGTATGAGGCAATGGTTAGGCCACAACTTGAGTACTGCATACAGATCTGGAAGCCTCATTTTAGAAAGGATGTAGAGCTGCTGGAACAAGTACAGAGAAGGGCTATGAGATTGGTGAATGGAACAAAGGGTTGCTCTTACGAAGAAAGGCTAAAGTTCTGCAATTTGCAGTGTCTGGAGACTAGGCACCTGTGATATGATCTGATTGAGGTGTATAAGGCCTTGAATTGTTTGAGCAAGCTCAATGCTGGTGGAATTCTTCCTCTTGCTCAGATTACGCATGTGAGAGGGCTTAAATTTTAATTGAAGATAGACAATTGTAGAATAGATGTGCAGAAATTTGTCTTTAGCCAGCAGAGTGGTTGATTGTTGGAACAAATTTCTGTCGTTGTGGAAGTTGATTGCTTTAATAAATTCTAGGAAGAACTATATGGACTTTTGGGGCAAATGGATGTACGAAATGGGAATTTTTTTTTTTTTTGGCTAATGCTTTCTTGCATCATGTGCCTCTGCCAACATTAATGCAATTATATTAAAGGAGACAACAAAGGAGGTAAATAAACCTTTAGGCATAATTATGACAGCATCCTTTTATTCAGGGAAGGTACCTTTGGACTGGAGAAGTGCTAATATATCCCCAATTCCATATTTTAGTTGTTCTTATTAGGTAAATCCATATCAATTCAGCAGCATTCACCATGAAACCATTAGCATTGACAAATGCAAAGTACTACATACAAGTAGCAGTAACCCCACATAAGCAACCAACTGTGCAGTACTACACTCCCCCACCATCTTTAATTTTCATGAAACCTGATAAGGTAGTTGATAGTTTCAGAAACATGGTAATTTAGCATCAAAAGTTGTGCACGTGTAAAACTACAGTTCACTAGGTCAAACTGGTCCAAATTTTTTAAAATTGGGAGTGGGTGAATTTATGATTTTAAACTTACATATCTCAGCCTATAATTATGATTTGCAGTTTGTGTCAATTTGAACCCATTGATATGGTTCTCACAATAATATAATCAAAACTTTATTATATTTATCATAATTGAAAATTATCAAAAGCAAACTATTTTTTTTTTTTTTAAGAATTTGAAAAAAATCACATGTCAATTTTACAGACCACAGTGCATGTATGTTTCATGATTCAACTTTGGACAGTCATGGGACTCATTTTTTCCATTTTAATTAGTTATTTGAAACTGAAATGAATGCTTTTCGGATGAAAAAATCAGAAATATGTAAAGTTTTAAATGTTATTTATAAGTTTCTTAAATGTATCACAAATAATTTGGTACGTTTTCTTGATGTAGCCAAGTGGTAAACACAGGAGTGCAGCAGTAACATATGTTGACCGTGATTTGAGTCCATGCCTGCTAAACACAGTTGTGAACTCAAACTATCCTACACCAATATCATAGTGTCACAGGTTATTATAGTATCACAGCTTTATAAAACCTGTGATACTATAATATTGGTGCAGAATAACTGGATGTAAAATATTGCTAGTTTGAAAAGTTGCTAAAATGGCTTTCTTACATTATTTTTCCATTTCGGTACATTTTGATTTGTGTATCGAGATTTTTTTAAAGCTTTTGTACAAAATGGAATGAGTTAGGTTTACTGAGAAAATTCTTAGGTAAATTGGGGGGGCTGGCTGGAGGATAGTAGATAGAAGGAATTTTTCTTTTGTTACACCTTCATTAATGCAAGGAACACCCAGACATTAGTCTATATTTCCAGTGCAGACTGCTAGGCTTCCTGCTATGTAGCAGAAGAGCCAAGCTTTAACACACCTCTTTGACCCCTGCTTCAACAAGATTAGAGTTCATGGGGTAGCTTGCTCAGTATCAGTCAGCTAGTGGATTTGCTGCAAGGCAAACCCACTAGCCTTGGCATCAACATGGTTGGCCCTGCAAGTTTCACTGTTGCTAACCTTGTCAGTAACAAGCTGTGTGGTTCCATGTGGTAGAGAAATTGTTGAAGTTAAAAGTAAATAAAGCACTTGGAGCTGACGGGTTCTATCCAATTATATTAAAAGAAGCTACAAGAGAGGTAAGAAAATCCTGTAAGCTTGACTTCTGTTCCAGGGGAAAATAATGGAGTCAGTGGTTAAAGAAATACTGAAAGATCATCTTAACAGAATGAATTATACAGAAATCACAGCATGGGTTTGTTAAGATGGGGGATCCTGTCTGACCAACATGATTAGCTACTGTGATGCAGTAACGAAGGAATTAAGTACAAAAAATAATTTTGATATTATATATACTTAAATTTTAGTAACGTTTTAGATGCTGTTCCAAAAAAGTCTGCCATGAAAATTGGAGCAGTATGACATTGGAGCAAGTTACTACTATGATTAAGGGTTAGTTGAGTGGCAGGAGGCAAAGGTTGGTTATAAATGGGCACTGCTCTTCTTGGACTAATGTTTTTGATGTCATCCCCCAGGGTTCAGTGCTGGCCCCTTTGTTGTTTTTAGTGGTTATTAATGATACTGATGATGGCATATCAAGCTTTTTGTCAAATTTTTCAGATGATACAAAGGTTGGTAGGGTGGTTAATGACAGGAATAAAGTTACCGCTGCCACAAGACCTAGAAAAACACAAATTGGCTGAGAAATTGCAATTTAAGTTTAACATTGATAAATGCAGTGTATTGTGGGATTACTGCATATGGGCAACAGTGATCCCAGAATAACATACCAGTGGGTGACATTACATCCAAAGTAGTGAAACACAAAAGTGATGTAGAAGTAATTGATGTTCTTGTCAGCAGTGCAGACAAGCTGCTAGAACTGGTAATCAAGTTCTGTTAATGATATACAAGAATAAGAGACATAAACTTTAACTTAAAATGAAAAAGGATGGTTGGAGGATAGATAAGAAATGGAATCCTTTATTCCACACTCTTCCTTAAAATCTCATCTTTTATCTAAACCTTGGTTTTCCGATAAATGCACCGAGGAAGTTCAAAATAAGATTGTTGCATATCGCAATTGGTTTTCATCCAAATCTCCAGATTCATTTTCTACCTACACCAAGCTTACAACAATTGTAATGTAGTTATTATTCACTGCACACTAAATTTTCAATGGGCTAGAGTAGAAAACTTGTTTCTCATTCAAACAATAGTTGAGCATTCTAGCCTCTTGCTAAAGCTAAGGCTGCAACTTTTCCCCCATCTGTGCCCCCACCTCTGTTAAAACCTGATGGTTCTGTTGCCACCTCAGCTAAAGATAAAGCCAACTTTTTCTCTAATTCTTGTATTGAGATCTGGGTAAATCACCTCCTATCATTCCCTGTACTGTTCTTAATGCCTCTTGTGTCTTCCATCAAAAAGGATGTCAGAAGAATTTTGAACAACATTATTGTTATTCACTTTACTTTTTGAACAACATTATTATTATTCACAAAAAAGCTACAGATCCTGATGATATTTCTCCATTTGTTCTCAAAACCTATGCTCCTGAGCTTGCTCCTCTCCTATGTCACCTTTTTACAGTTTCTAATTCCACTGGTCTTTTTTCTTCTGCTTGGAAATTTGCTCATATCGAGCCAGGTGGGAAGTACTGCAGGGAGGGATCCTTTCCCCCCTTACTGTTAGCTGCAGCTCTTGAACAATGTATCACATTGTATCACAACAGGACTTTGTCTTATGTAAATGACATAAAAATGTACATAACACCATCTAATCCTAATCAAGCACATCCCATCAATCAACTGGCCAATCAAAAAACAAAACAACTAGAATGGTTTCTAGAATCAATCAGTTTAGAAATTAATCATGCTAAATTAACTCAAATGGCCTTTACAAACAAAGGGTTGAGGAACAACATAGAACAACATAGAGGAACCCACAAGAAAAGTCATTATGCATAGGGACATGGGATGAGGGTATCACATTTCAGCAGGATCTAAATGTCACCAGAACAAAGGCCTATGGCAGCAATGTGGCTGCTATGCCAAGAGCCCACAGGAATTTATGACTCTCAGCTTATTATCCGATATGTGCAATGCTGCCGTTATCCGATACCATTGTATTCCTTCATCTAGTCGTCATCCTCAGCACCCAAAACCCACTTCAAAAAATTTCTTGGGTTGAGTATTGTATCCTTAAATTGCTTAATAGAATAACTAGAATACGATTTCTAGATTAGTGCTCTACTTGAATTTAGACATGCCTTGAACACAACAGATTGCTGCCCAAAATATTGAAACACTAGCTAAACTTATAACCAAGGGCATCATTGCCCCAGGAATCGACATTATCATCAGGACACCCAGGAGGCTGATCCCAAGTTCCTCTTCAAGAGGGACTAGACAATACAATCTAGGTTGCCTAAGTAACATTTTTCCCTGGAAGCACAATCCAGCTTATCGACTTACTAGCGATTGACCTAGACAGTTCTGTGAATCAAAAGTATATAGATTTGAAAAACTGCAGGAAACCAGATACTGAGGAGTGTCAAGGTGTACCCCTGCCTTATGTTGGATGGACTGTTAAAGCTTAACCTATCTAAATTTGTAAACATTTCTTATTTATGTCAGTTAATTACGTGAGTTTACCTTGCTAAATATACTGTTTGTAAAAAAAACTTGATTTGTATGTTTGTAGGAGGTTGTATATAATATAAATAATGAATTGTATGATGGATCGTCCTCCTGGCTGAATTCTGTGTAGGGGGTGCAGACCATATTTATTAGTTCAGTAAACTGATTTAATAATAATAGTAACCTTCAACCCATGCATGGTACTAAGTACTATAGGTTATAAGAACTTTCATGTTTGGTGGTTTCATTAAAAAAAAAGAAAAGAAAAACAGCAATGAATTTGTCCACAGACGGGTAACAAATGCCAGTATATAACTAGTGCATCAAGATGGATGGAATCGATATTGGCGATCATTTATCAGATGGAAGGTTTCAAATAATTTAGGAATTATAGCTTAATGGATTTCTTCATTACTTTGGAAAGAGTAGAAGTAAGCACAATGAGATGATAACTGAGATTGGAGGCATTCCACTGGTTGTCTTCCTTCCAAGCAGAAGGAAGAACATTAGTGGAGAAATACCACCAGGACTTGAAGTTTTCTTTGCATCAGAAAGTCTCCTGATATCTTTGATGGAAGACCACAGGAGCCATCAAATGGAGCAGATCATACTAAAATTGTCAATATAAGTTAGAAATATGATGCCAGTAAGTTGGCATTATGTTTAGCTGAGGTGGCAATAGAAACTATCAGGTTTTAACAGAGTTGGGTGTAGAGATGGGCAAAAGTTGCAGCCAGTAGCTTTTGCAAGAGAACAAAATGCTCGACTAACATTTGGACACAAAGCAATTTGAATATATGACACCTCAAGTATTTAATCTGAGCAAGAGGAAGAATGCCATCAGCATAAATCCATTCAAAGCCTTAAACACCTCAATCAGATCACTTCACAGGTGATCTAATTGAGGTACTGCAATTTACAAAACTGAAGCCTTTCTTGTTAAGATCACCCTATGCATCCTTTCGCCAATCTCATTACTCTTCTCTGCACCTGTTCCAGAAGATCTACATCCTTCCTAAAACAGCTGCAGCCTAATCATTGCCTTGTACAATGGGATAATTACCTTGTTATCCCTGTTGGCAAAGTTCCTGTATATCATTGACAGAACCCCCCATGAGCTGGACTGACAGCCTATCTGCACTGCTCAAAGACCTTCATAACCGACTGCTCAATTCCTACCCCCCCGGGTCTTCTTTGTTTTCAACTACCTGAGTGTATTTACCACACACAGTTGGTACATTAATCTGATATTACTTCTAGCGATATGCATTACCTTGCATTTGTTAATGTTAAACTTCAATTGTCATATATGAGTCCATCTGCCTAATTTTTTTACATCTTGGAGAAGCTTACCTTGATTACTATCGTTAACCAACCTGCCAACCTTTGTATCATTTGCAAATTTAGACATTTAATCTGAAATACTTTCATCAGTATCATTAATAGAAATTTATGTCATTAATGGAAATAGAAATCAACAATGGGCCCAGTGCCAAACCCGGTTATACTCCTCTAATAACATTAGTCCATGAAGAGCAGTGTCCATTGATAACCATTCTCTTGTCTTCTCCCACTCAACAGAGCAATATGGCCTTAGTTGCTAATGCTCCTAAAAACCAAATAACAAACAAACAAAAAACTCCCACTCAACCAACCCTTTATCCATAACAGTAATTTTCCCTTAATGCTCCAATTTGTACAGCAGTCTTTTATGTGCAACAATATCAAATGCTTTCCTTAAATCCAAGTATATGATAACAAAATTATTTTTTGCCTCCAGTTCCTTTGTTATCACATCATAGTATCCATGGTGTGAATGCAGTATAATTGCATTCCTGTCTAGATGGCCCTTCATTACTTCTTTAACTAGAGACTCAATTATTTTCTCTAGAACAGAAGTTAACCTAACATGTCTATAATTACTCATGTCAGCTTTTGATCCCCCCTTTGTAAATTGGAAGTACATTTACACATCTCCTACACACCCAGATCCCCTTCCTTCATCCAACAATTCTCTTATAATTATAACTAAGGATTTGCTTATCTCCTTTGCTGCCTCCTTTACATTCATCCCAAAAATCATTTAGATTTTGAACTTCGGCATTCCCCTCTCTAAAGAGCTCCTCATGCATGAAGGCAGATACAAAACCTTTCCAGTTTGTCAATGCCTTGAGCAAGACCAACAGTTAAATCATTGACATCAAGTTGACCAGTGTTGTTAATCAACCCCTTTCTTCTACCATTAATATAAGTAAAGAAGTCTTTGCTAGAGATTTTGCATAGTCTGCCTTAGCTTGTCTAATCTTCTTTGTGACAATTTCAGACTAGTTGTAGGGTTAAATTTGAAATTGTCTGCAATTCTGCCCAGACACAATAGAAGGGAGTATATGATGAGAGCCTTGTGAATCAATTCGGCCCTGGAGAGATTGTTCAAGGCTCAAGGGGTAGAATTTTTCTCATAATGTCTGTGCTTGTTAACAGGAGGGACTGCTTCTACAGGAATGGGATACATTTAAATAGAAAGGGTGAAAGAATATTTGCTGATGCTATCGAGGCAGTGTTAGATGGGTTGAAAAACTGCTAGCTTGCAGGGGATACACGGACTAATAGATTACCAGTAACGCTGGCAGAGGTGAAAGTGATTCTTGGGACTGCTTCTATTGGAATGATCAGCAGGCTGGAAAACAAGGTGCAGGGGATTTCAGAGACTGCTGGGAGTCATCACAGAATAAGTAAATACATGGGCTGCGCTAGGGTTGCTAAGAATAAGAACAGGTGTATGTATACTTGCTAGGAGTTTGGTAAATGAATTTGAGGTATTGGTCAGAACATCAAAAGCAGATATTGTTGGAATATCAGAGTGGTAGTGTCACAGATGTAAGGAATGGAGAATTGGAATCTGGGGAGAACAATATGTACAGGAACGATAGACAGGATAGGAACGAAGAGGTTATGCTGTTAGTTAAAGAAACACATAAAATCTAAGGAAGGAGCCAGTCAACATGGGTGGGCGGTGCAGTGTCGAGTCAGTTTGGTGTGACATAAGCATTGGGAAAACAAAATTGAGAGTAGGAGTGTGTTATAAGCCAAATGACTCTGAATGGTATAATGAACAACAGTACAGAGAAATACAGTGCGCCAATAAATCAGATTGTCTTATAATGGAGGATTTTAATTTCCCAGGTATTGAATGGAACTTGTGGGTTGGTCACTCATACACTAGCAAGGCTTTTGTGGATTTATTGGATGATTGTTTTCTACAGTAGCATGTTCGGGAGGCAAATAGAGGGAGTAACATTCTTCATCTGATTATCAGTATTGATCCTGCATGCATTAAGAATCTGCAGATAAAGGAACCACTAGATGGCAGTGATCACAGTGTACTGATGTGGGATTTACACAAAGAGGTTACTACCATCAGAGGTAAAAAGAAGGGTTTTTGCTTTCTTAAAGGTGACTACAGTGGTCTGAGACATTTTTAAATTCTATACAGTGAGACCAACTGATGATGTTACCAACAGCAAACTCAAAATGGGAAGCATTCAAGGAACTAATCTTGGAAGCTACCAGGCTTTTCACACCAATTAAGAAATATTGATCAAGGTTTAGGCCTAAATGGATATCAGATGAACTAATGAAACATGTGGCAGAGAAGAAAAATGCATGGGATACATATAAATTAACTGGTGACAAAGAAGACTATGGTAGATATAAGCTGAACTGTAATCGAGTCACAAAGGAGGTTAGGCAGGCAAAAGCAGATTATGCGAAATCTTTGGCAAGGGATGCAAAGAAAAACAGCAAAGAATTCTTTACTTATGTAAACTCAAGAGGGAAAGGAATGAATCAGATTAGTCCACTTGATATCAATGGTTCAATTATCCTGCTCAGGTAGCTAACAAACTGAATGAGTAATTTGCATCTACGTTAGGCCCCGAGTGCCAAGCGATAGTGACAAGCGATTTTCTTCCAGTGATTATAGAGTGATCTCCAAAGTGATATAGTTTCTTTATTTTCCAGTGCGGCTGTTATTTTATTTACTTGAAGTGGTTCTGTGCTTTAAAAGTCAAAAGTAAGAACCCAGAAAGGCAATCCACCTTTCTTTTCTTATTCTTTATATATATCACTAACCAAATCCACTAACTTAAACAACTGCTTGGTCACTGGTGGCACCGCTCTTGCCTCCACGTGGCGGGGCCGGTAACCTGGGGGGAAAACCAACCCTCGGGGCGAAAAGGAGCAAAGATGGAAATAAGTGAATTTCCACGTTTAGAGCCGAAGTGCTCTCAACATGAACACGACAATGACACCGACAATGACTTCTCTCTTTCAAAGAGACAAAAAAAGGACACTAGGAAACAGGAATCTCCAGATTTCCTCATAATATACTCTTTGTCATCCCAACCTGTGAGCAAGCTCTCACCTTTCATCATCCAGAGATGCCTAGAAAATGCTGCAGGTTCACCAAAAAAGGTTAAACGTCTCGAATCAGGAGATCTACTAGTAGAGACATCGTACTCAAGACATTCTGAATTACTATTGCAACTTACTTCTTTAAGCGGAATACCAATTCAGGTTACACCACACAACACACTAAACTCTTCCAAAGGAGTGATTTCCGAATGGGATCTATTATATGTTTCTGAGGAAGAAATTGTCCAGGAGCTAAAAGATCAAAATGTGTCTCATGCAAAACGTATCATGATCAGAAAAGACGGCAACTTAACTCCCATGCGAAACATAATCTTGACTTTCAGTACTCCAAATCTACCGGGTTCTGTCAAAGCAGGTTACTTGAATTGCCAAATTAGGCCATATATCCCAAATCCGCTCAGATGCTTTAAATGTCAAAAGTTCGGCCATTCTCAGACAGCATGCCGTGGAGATGCTATATGTCCAATCTGCAGCTGCAAGAATCACACGCAAGCAGAATGCAAAGCTCCAACACCACAGTGTCCTAATTGTAGTGGCAAACATCCAGCCTACTCCAAAGACTGTGAACTATGGAAGATAGGAAAAAAAATACAAAAATATAAAATTGAAAATAAAGTCTCTTACCAAGAAGCGAAAAAACAGATCAATTTAAGTATGCCAAAACGCACTTATGCTTCTACAACTCTCAGACAAGAATCAGTGGCTTGTCAGACGGAAGTATCCATCTCTCCAAAAATATCAATATCAGACTGGGCACGATCAGTACTCTTGATCCAGCATCCATCTAAACCAAATTCAATAGACCAAAGCAATAACACGCCACTCACAATTCCAACCCAGAGACTTCCGCATCGTCAGGCAGCAGAAAATTTGCAAAGATCTTATTCTGCTGAGACGAAAGTATCAGGTCTAACAAGCATGGATACAGATGATTCTATCGGTCAAGAAGAACTGCTTGAAATACACGCAGAAGATGATATGGACGATAGCAATGAATCGGGACGTCCCACTTTTCCCCGAAAAGAAAAACCAAAACCGGACCGTCATAAACAATCAACTTATAAAAAGCAGTCAGATACATCTTCCACGAACAAAACCAAATAATGGAACAAATAATTCAGTGGAATTGTAGAGGTTTTCGCAGCAACATCGATGATATCAATGAACTAATTCACTGCTTCAATCCTGTAGCTATGTGCCTACAGGAAACCAACTTGACACCTCAAGTTTCCACTACAGTCAAAAATTACACTATCTACAGACAAGATAGATCTGACACTAATAGTGCTCATGGAGGAGTAGCCATCCTGTTGGACTCAAGAGTTCCTTCCAGATGCATTCCATTGAAAACCTCTTTAGAAGCTGTTGCCGCACGCGTAGTAATTGGAATCACAGTTACATTGGTCTCAATTTATCTTCCACCTAATCGTCCATATTCTATTCAGGAAATCGAAGGTCTCGTGTTGCAACTACCAGTTCCCTTCTGTCTACTAGGTGACTTTAATGCTCACCACCCATTATGGGGTTCTTCCAGCTTAGACAGGCGTGGAAAACTTGTTGAAATGTTAATAGATAGACAGGATCTAACATTGTTAAATACTGGCTCTCCTACCTATGTTCATTTTCCTACCGGATCAACCTCTGCCATAGACCTTTCCATTTGCTCTCCAGTGCCCTACCCAAGTATCCAGTGGGTAACTCTTAACGACCCTCACAACAGCGATCTTTTCCCAATAATATGCAAAGTTCAAACTTCCTGTTCATTACCAACAGACAATCCAGTAAAATGGAAATTTCCAAAGGCTGACTGGATAAAATATAGCACACTTGTCTCGTTCGACAACCATATCATACAGTGCTCTTCTATCAACCATGTTACTGAACATATAACAAACCAAATTCTAACAGCTGCAACCGCTGCAATTCCACAATACCAAGTCAGGAAAAGGCGAAAATTAAATTATTGGTGGAACGAAGAGTGCAACAATGCAAAAAGAGAGAAAAACAAAGCTTGGAATCAATTCCACAAACATCCAACCACTTCCAATCTTATTAATTATAAACGACTTAGAGCAAGAGCCTGTTTTATCAGACGAAAAGCAAAAAAAGAATCTTGGATTAAATTCGCTTCCTCAGTTAATAAAAATACAGACATCAGACTGATCTGGAATAAGATAAAATTGTTAAATGGCAAAATTCCTCCAACATCTACTCCACTAATTAACTGGAATGGACAGGAACTCTCTACTCTTGCAGAAATCGAAAATGCACTAGGATCCGTATTTTCCCAGTTGTCCTCCTCAACTTCTTATGACCAATCGTTTCAAAAAATTAAAGGTGTAACTGAAAAATCCAAACTGAATTTCACTGACAGATGTGCACTAAAATATAATCAACCATTTACCATGGTTGAACTTCAGCATGCTCTTACCAACACAAGGAACAGCGCTGCTGGCCCTGATGGGATATTTTATATAATGCTCAAAAATTTAAATACAAAGTCACAGTCATCACTGCTGTTCTTCCTCAATCGAATATTCACTGAACATACATACCCAAGCTCCTGGCGTCATTCCTACGTTCTGGCTATCCCAAAACCTGGTAAAGACTATTCTGTTCCTCAAAACTACAGACCAATTTCACCTACCAGCTGTCTGAGCAAAACCCTCGAAAAAATGATTCGCCACCGTCTGACTTGGTATCTTGAGTCCCAAAACTTAATCAATAACAATCAATTTGGTTTCAGAAAAAATCGATCATCATTGGACCTTATGATTAAAGCCGAAGCAAACATCAGAAATGCATTCATCAAAAAGGAGCATCTCGTTACGGTCTGTCTGGATATTGAGAAAGCCTTTGACACCACTTGGCGTTTCGGCATTTTAAAGGATCTACATTCTCTTGGCCTGAGAGGAAATTTGCCATATTTCATCAAAAATTTCTTAGAACAAAGATCCTTTCAAGTTTGTTACCAAGGAATTCTCTCTAAAAACTTTGTTCAGGAAGAAAGAGTCCCTCAAGGGTCCGTTCTGAGCACCACTCTATTCGCAATTAGAATTAACCACTTAACGGAACTTATTCCAAAAACAGTGGACTCATATCTTTATGCCGATGATCTCACAATCTCCTGTCACTCTCAAAACATGAACTACATTGAGAGACAATTGCAGATATCAATAAATCAGATCCAGATTTGGATGACACAAAACGGTTTCAGACTATCCAGCCAGAAATCTACTGCCATTCATTTCTGTACCATACGTAAAATGCATCCTGATCCTGAACTCCAATTAGATAACCATCTTATTCCAATAGCAAATAGTATTCGTCTGCTTGGCTTAATTTTTGACAGTAAGTTAAATTACCAAAAACACATTGAACATCTCCGGACAGCTTGCCAAAAGAAAATGAACATACTCAGAGCCTTACCAGCAACAACCTGGGGAGCAGATCGCTACACCCTGCTTCACTTATATAGATCCATAATTCGATCTCGTCTGGACTATGGCACACCTGTCTTTGATTCTGCTAGGGAAAGTGTCTTATCTCATCTCAACCCTATTCAACATTCAGCTCTAAGAATAGCTCTAGGTGCGTTCAGAACATCTTCAGTGCAAAGTCTCTATGTAGAAGCCTACGAAGTTCCTCTAAACATCAGAAGAAAGATGTTATTATTAAACTATGCAACCAAGATCCAAAGTCAGTCGACCCATCCTAATTGGTCAATATTTAATGATCCGCCACTCATGATGTTTTATAAAAACAAACCACAAGCAACTAGGCCTGCAGGTATTAGATTAATGGAACTAGCAGAAAACTGGAATATACAACTCAATAAAGTCCACCAAGAACCCACAGATCACGTTCCTCCATGGTCTGTCATCATGCCGTGTTGTGACTATTATTTCCACCAATGGGGGAAACACTCTTTAACGGGTATTAACATCCAGCAGCTCCACACTGCACATTTACAAAGTTATCCCGACTTTGCGAAAATATATACTGACGGCTCAAAGTCTGAGAATGGATCAGGTGCAGCAGTGGTATTCCATGACACTATCACTTCCGTGTCACTTCCGACAGAATGCAGCAGTTACACCACTGAATTATATGCCATAAAACTTGCTCTGGAAAACATTTCCCATCTCTCAATCAAAAAGAGTATAATCTACACAGACTCGCAAAGTGCCCTATTAGCAATGCAAAAGATTTCCCCATCTACTCATCCGCTACTACAGCTAATCAGATCAGAATTGATTCATCTCCGAGATCATCGGCAAAATGTTGTCTTCTGCTGGATCCCAGGCCATACTGGAATACCGGGAAACGAAATTGCAGATGATGCTGCCAAGCATCCATCCAGCACATCCCCAATGAATTTTCTGGTCCCGTTCAGGGATTACAAATTACATATACGAAATATATGTAAGGAACGATGGAAACTACAGTGGCAAATGCACATTCACAACAAACTCCGTGAAATTAAACCTATACCGCAATTATGGGCCTCCAATTTTCGTACAAACAGACAAGAAGAGGTTGTCCTGGCCAGAGCCCGAATAGGCCACACCCATTTGACCCATCTATTTCTGTTATCAGGTAATGACCCTCCACAGTGTTCACATTGCCACAAGCCACTAACAATAAAACACATACTCCTGGAATGCATCTTGTATAACAACTCCCGTCTAATTTCATTCACTTCTCTCTCAAACTTACAGGAATTGTCACTTCGCCATATCATAGGCGAAAATTCAAACCTTACAGAATTCTTTCTTTTTCTAAAACGAATAGGTTTATATAACCGTTTCTAACTGTTCCCATAGAAGCCAATAAATTTAGTACTAACTACTATGATAGGTGCAATATGGCCTAAGTAGCCTATGCACCAGAAAAATCCAAGCACAACAACAACAACAGCAGCATCCACGTTTACATACAAGGAGTTATTTGGGGGAGGAGAATGCCAGAGGTGTATTAAACTCTGTCAGTGAGCTAAATGATTTGCAATAACTGAGAGCAAAGTGGAGGAGAAATTGTTGAAGATAAACATAAGAAAGGTATATTGAACAAGTACCTGGGGTGATGTGATCTATCCAGTTATATTAAAGGAGGTAGCGAAAGAAGTAAGCAGGTCCGTAGCCATAATTATAGGAGCTTCCTTGGACTCAGGGGAAGTACCCATGGACTGGAGATGTGCAGATGTATCCCCAATTCATAAAGGAGGATCAATGGGTTACACAACTAATTACAGACCTATTAGTTTAACTTCTGCTCCGAGGAAATGAATGAAGGCCCTGGTTAAAGAAGCACTGCTGGATCATCTAGACAAGACTACAGTTATAGTTGACACAGCATGGGTTTGTTAAGGGGAAGTCTTGTCTGACCAATTTGATTGATTATTATGGTGTGGTCACAAAGGGATTGGATGCGAAGAATAATTTTGATATCATATACTTGGATCTTAGGAAGGCTTTTGATTTTGTTGCACAAATTGCATCAGTGTGTCATTGAAGGCAAATTGCCGCTCTGGATAAAGGAATGGTTGAGTGGGAGAAGACAGAGAGTGGTAATCAATGGTCACTGCCCTTCGTGTACTATTGTTATTAGTGGAGTCTCCTAGAGTTCAGTTTGAGTCCATTGTTGTTTTCTGTATTTATTAATGATATTGATGATGGAATATCAGGCTTAATGTCTAAGTTTGTAAACAACACGAATGTTGGCATGATTGTTAATGACACTAATGACAGTATGCTTCTGAAAAGGATCTAGAAAATTTGAGCAGATGGGCTGAGAGGTGGCAACAGAAGTTTAACATAGACAAATGTAAAGTACTGCATATGGGTAGTAGTAACCCCCAGAGTAACATATCAACTGTGTGGTACTACATCCAGGGTGGTAGAGAATGAAAAATACCTGGGGGTAATTGTGTAGTCAGATATGAAGTTTTCTGAGTAGTGCAGACATGCATGGTGTCTTGTCAATGATATATAGGAATATTTCTAGCAGGGAAAAGGAGGTGATTATCCCCTTCTATAAAGCAATGGTCACGCCATTCCTTGACATCCTTCCTAAAAGGAAGGATGTCAAGCTGCTGGAACGAGTACAGAGAAGGACTACAAGATTAGTGAATGGAACAAAGGGTTGCTCTTATGAAGAATGGCTTAAGTTTTGGAAATTACAGTGTCTGGGGGACTAGGCACCTGTGAGCTGATCTGATTGAAGTGTATAAGGCCTTGAATGGTTTAAGCATGCTCAATGCTGATGAGATTCTTCTTCTTGCCAAGATTAATCGCCTGAGGAGACAAATTCAAATTGAGGAAAGACATTTGTAGAATAGGTATGTCACAGGTATGTCAGATATGTCACAGATATGTCTGTGACATATCTGAGAGAATGTCACAGACATTCTCTCAGATATGCGACAAGCTGTACTTGCTACCTGGGAGTCTAAAACGCTGATGGAACTGATATTTAGGTGACAATCAAGTCAAGTGGACCTAATTTCAAAGAAGTCTGGGCGGTCTCTGATAGCCAAATTCACTGCTTGCACCTTCACGATGGTGGGACTGTTAGTAATCCTGTGTATAACCTCCATGCACAAGTATATGGTGGTTACCACCCAGGTGTGAACCAGCGTAAGCAGGGGTCAAGATGCGCCCACACCACATGGAGGAACGCCGCCCCTCTATGTTACCAGGCAGTACTAGATTGTAGATGACTCTCATCAATCGGTGCAATACCACCACTTTGCTTATTGGAGGTTTGAAGTGGTGGAACCCATGTTTAGTCTCTAGAGTTAAGTTCCAGTCAACCTCCTCCCTATCTCTTCCATCATGCAGTATGATTGATGACATCAAGATTATACACTAGCTGATCCGGAAGCCTCCTAGAGAGTTACCAATAGATTCGGGTCCGGTGTACTAACTAGCGGCTGGCCTGCAAACACTGTTTTAGAGCTGTACCCTCGAAATGTAGGGAATAATCTTGCTACCTCTACTCTGCCAGATAGTGGCAGAGTAGAGGTAGCAAGATTATTGCTATCTCTACTCTGATAGTGACTGGAGGGAGTCCGAGTAGTGTGTATGCGAGGAGCATTGTCAAGGCCACGTTATGTCAAGGATCTGGGTATATTCTTACCATGTGTACGCCATATCCAAAAATTTCATTACTTCATACAGCATGTCCAACCCACTTTTTCTTACTATTGAATACTGTGAATTGTCAAACTAATAGAGCAAGCTTAGCTGCGAAAAGATCTAAACCTCCCAAGCACTTCCTAATTCATTTCACAAATATATGTGGTCTCAATTCTAATCTCAACGATGTCCATTTCCACTTGCAGTCTGCCAAACCCATGTACTTTTTCTGACAGAATGTCAGTTATCGGTTGATTCAACTACTGCTCATCTCAGGTGCCAAAATTATTCGCTGTATGATTCCTTTCGCCTCAAAGGTGGTACTTGTGCATATGTCCGTTCTGATGTTCCCTGTCAGAGACTTGGCAATTTGGAATCTCCTCTTTTCGATCTTCTCTGGCTTAAAATCTCTCTACCTCATTGTGTCAAATTCATCTGTTGTCTCTACCATTCTCCCAATTCCACTAATCACTTGGAGCTCTTTGACTTCCTCTCTTTGCAACTTGACTTTTTCCAGTCCTACTTTCCTAACAGTGAGGTAATTTTCCTTGGTGATTTTAATGTTCACAACTCCAGCTGGCTTCCATTTTCTAGTCACACCGACCCAGCTGGTCAAGATGCTGAGGCTTTTGCAATTACTTGCACAGATTGTTCATTTACCTACAAGAATACCAGACAATTTTAATCATACAGCCAATACGCTTGATCTTTTTCTCACAAACAATCCTTCTAAGTACACGGTCGAAGTGAGAGGTCCTTTAGACACCTCAGATCACAACTTGGTGATTGTCTCTTCTCCAATAGAATCTTTATCTCATGGCTATTCCCAACCTCATGTTGTTTGGCACCCAAGCACGGTACTAAGTACTATAGGTTCTAATACCTCTCGTGTTTGGGGGTTTACATAAAAAAAAAAAAAAAAGAATAGATGTGCTGAAGTTTGCCTTTAGTCAGTGGGTAGGTTATTGCTGGAACAAACTTCCATCTGTCATAGAAGTTGATAGCTTAAATAAATTAAATTCAAGGCAGAACTAGACAAATATTTGGAGTGGATGGACGGGTGAAATGGGAAAGGTTTTTTTTTTTTTTTTTGGCTGAGGCTGTATAACAGTGGTTTTCAAACAGAAACCAGGGGTGCCACGTAATTTGGGTTTAAGTTACTTAAACTTGATTATTATATTTTTAATTTATGTTTATTTCATTATAAAAAGATGTACAGTATCTTTTTAATTTTTTAGTAATCTATAATTGATGTTTGCTTAGTACCTCTATATAAAGAATAAAATTATATACCGTATATATATATATATATATATATATATATATATATAATTTGTATTATGAAATGTAATTTTTGTAATTATATTATTGTAATAAATATCATATAACATATATATTTTTTAATATTATATATATATATATAGAGAGAGAGAGAGAATCGGATCTAACAGGCAGAAAATTGAGTAGGGGTGGCACAAAATAAAATAAATTACTTAAGGGGTGCCGTTATTATAAAAAGGTTGAAAACCACTGCTGTATAAGCTTGCTTTCTTTCATCATATGCCTCTACTAATGCTAATGCCAGTTTATATATACCATAGGCCAGTTTATATATACCATTTATATATACCATGAAAAGCCTAGTAGCTTCTGTGATTATTTCTCTGAATGCTTTTAGAATTGGCTGTTGGTAACATCATCAGATGGTCCCACAGTAGTCACCCTTATGAAATGAAAATCCCTTCCCTTTACTTTTTTTTATCAGTAGTTATGTCTTTAAGTAAATCCGACCTCAGCACACTGTGATCCCTGCCACCCAGAGGGTGTTTTACCTGCAGATTCTAAGTGCATGAAGAATTGTTGCTGACAATCAGATCAAGACTATTGCTTCCTCTTGTTGCCTCTCTAACATAACCACTGTAGAAAACAATCATTCGATAAATCCACAAAAGTCTTGCTAGTTGTGTGAGTGACCAACCCATAAGTTTCAATCAATATCTGGAAAGTTAAAATCTCCTATTTATTATAAGACATTCTGATTTACTGGCCCAGTTTATTTCTCTGTATAGCTGTTTGTTGTACTCATCACAGTCATTATGCTTGTAACATATTCCTACTCTTATTTTTGTGTCACTGGTGCTGATGTTACACCAAACTGACCCAACATTGCACTGGCCATCCATGTCAACTGGATGTACTGCTTCAGATTTAATATGCTTCTTGTGTATAAGCTATTATGTAGCACAGAGCGAAACAGAAAGTAAAATAAAATAAATAGCAGGTTTAATGTTAAATAGTAAAACAGAATATGCTAAATACATACAGTACAAAAAGCTTTCGGTTATTATGGTAACCTTAATCAGTTATACTGAAAGTTTAGGAATGTAGAACGTAAGAGCGTGTAGTGCCAGTCATGCACAATAAACTGCGTGATATAATAACTAACTGTTGATGTTGAAGCCTGTGGTTGTGACGTATGTGAATGTTGCCGTTTATCAGTCATGTGAATGGTTGCCTCAATAATAGGGTGGACACGACATCCATTGCTTCTGTTGACCAAAGTATTAGAGCACGTGATGTGCAACGACTCCAACCAGGCGCAGCATCGGTAATGGCGGGAATGATTGGTAACCATGACATCACGACGTGGGTCAATGTCATGTCGGGTTGACCAGAAGTGCTCAGCAATGGCCGAGTGTTCTATGTCCGCTAAGCGGATGGCTCTTTCATGTTCTGAGATACATTTGCCGAGCCTTCTCCCAGTTTCTCTGACGTAGCAACCAGTGCAGTCACAGCAAGAAATGCAGTAGACTAGTCCACTTTTTAGTAAGATGGGAACCAGTGTTTTCATTCTAGAGATGAGGGATCACAATTTCCTGCCCGGAAACTGTACGCACTTTATCCCATGAGATTTAAGGACCCTAGAAACCTACTGTGATAGGTTCAGGTAGTGTGGGATAAAGGCACTCACAGTGGAGTCATTACCTTGAATGTTGCTATTGATCACCACATGGTCATGTGCCTGTAGGTCACACCTGTCTAGGGTACTGGTGGGATAGCCACACCTCATAATTTCCATCTTGACCCTAGCAATCTCAGGAAATTGCGATCCCTCTTCTCTAGAGTCAAAACACCAGTTCCCACCTTGCTACCACATTTCTTGCCGTGACTGCACTGGTTGCTATGTCAGAGAAACTGGGAGAAGGCTCGGCAAACGTATCTCAGAAAACGGCCATCCACTTAGCAGACACAGAAGTTTCAGCCATTGCTGAGCGCTTCTGGTCAACCCAACACAACATTGACCCATGCCACGATGTCATGGTTATCAGTCGGTCCAGCGCATCTCTATAGCCAGGTGGGAAGGAGCAGCAGTGCGTAGCACTCGCTTCTTGATTAGACCGGGGTTCGAGCCCATCACCACCAAATACAGAGGATGCGGAAAGGTCAGGGAATGACCAATGCATATTCCTGGAGCAATATGGCCTTAATTGCTAATGCTCTTTAAAAAAAAAACCAAACCAAACCAAATCGATCTGACCTGCCATTACCGACATCGGGCCTGGTTGAAGTCATTGCACATCACATTCTCTAATACTTCGGTCAACAGAAGCAGTAGATATCATGTCCAACCATATTATTGAGGCAACCATTCTCATGACTGACAAACGTTGGCAATGTTTGCATATGTCACAACCATAGGTTTCAACATCAAACAGTTAGTTATTACATAGTAATAAAGGCATGTGATGCAAGAAAGCAAGCATATGAGCTTATGTAGCATCATCCAAAAAAAAAAAAATTCACACAACCATTCCCTCTAAATGTTTGTCCAGTTCCTGCTTGAATTTATTTAAGCTATCATCTTCCACAACGACAGATAGAAGTTTGTTCCAGCAATTAACCACCTGCCAGCTAAAGGCAAATTTCCACACATCTATTCCACAACTGTCTTTCTACAATATGAATTTATGCCCACTTATGTTCGTAATCTGAGCAAGTGGAAGAATCCCATCAGAATTCAGCATGCTCAACCTATTCAAGGCCTTATACACATCAATCAGATCACCTCGCAGGTGCCCAGTCTCCAGCCACTGCAATTTGCAGAACTTAAGCCTCTCTTATTAAGAAAATCCTTTTGTTCCAATTACTAGTCTTGTTGCCCTTCTCTGTACACGCTCAAGCAAATCTACACCTTTCCTAAAATGAGGCCTCCAGACCTGTACGCAGTACTCATGGCATGGCCTGACCATTGCCTTATACAAATGGATAATCACCTCCTTTTCCCTGCTAGCAAAATTCTTGTATATCATTGACAAAACCCCATGACCTGCCCTGGCAGCCTGTCTGCAGACAGGCTGCCAGGGCAGGTCATGGGGTTTTGTGCAGACAATGCAGACAGGCTACCCTGGCAGCCTGTCTGCATTGCTCACAAAACTTCATATCTGACTGCACAATTACCCCGTTCATTTTCTAGCACCTTAAGTGTAGTACCACACAGTTGGTACATTCCTCTGGAGTTACTTCTACCCATGTGCAGTACTTTGCATTTGTCAACATTAAACTTCAGTTGCCACTTCTCAGCCCACCTGCCCAAATTTTCTAGATCCTGTTGCAGTAGTGCATTACTGCCATTACTGTCTTTAACAACCCTGCCAACCTTTGTATCATCTGCAAACTTCAACATTAAGCCTGATATACCTTCATCAATATCATTGATAAATATACAAAACAACAGTGGGCCGCACACCAAACCCTGTGGAACTCCACTAATAAATTAGGCCCCGAAGAGCAGCATCCATTGATGACCACCCTTTTATCCATTGTAGCAACTTATCCTTAAGACCATTCTGAACCAATTTGTACAATAGTCAATAGTCTTCCATGCGCGACAGTGTCAAAAGCTTTCCTGAAATCCAAGTATATGATATCAGAATTATTTTTTTGTAACCACATCATAGTATCCAATCAGATTTGTCATACAAGACTTTCCCTTAACAATCCTATGCTGTGTCTGAATTATTGCTGCAATCTTGACTAGATGATTCTGCAATGCATCTTTAACCAGTAACTCCATTATTTTACCCAGAACAGAATTTAAACTTACTGGTCTGTAATTACTCTTGTCACCATTCGATCCCCCTTTCTGAATTGGGGATACATTTGCACATCTCCAGTCCGTGGGGACCTCCCTTGAGTTCAAGGATGTTCTCATAATTATGGCTAAGGGTTTGCTTAGTTGCTTTGCTGCCTCCTTTAATATAAATGGATAGATCCCATCCACCCAAGGTGCCTTTCTTATGTTTAACTTCAACAATTTCTCCTCCAATTTGCTCTCAGTTATTATTAAAATTATTAAGCACACTGCTACAATTTGATAACCTTCAGGCATTTTCCTTCCTTAATAACTCCTCATATGTGAATGTATATGCAAAATACTCATTCAGTTTGTTTGCTATCTGAGCAGGATCATCAACAGTCGAACCATCGATATTAAGTGGACCAATCTGACTCATCCCCTTCCTTTTAGAGATTATATAAGTAAAGAAATCCTTGCTGTTTTTTCATCCTTTGTCAAAGATTTCTCGTAATCTGCCTTCGCTTACTTAATCTCCTTTGTGACTTGATTACAGACATATCTACCATATGCTTCTGTGTTGCCTGATAATTTATATGTATCCCATGCATTTTATTTCTCTGCCACATGTCTCTTTAGTTCACTACAAGTTGCAGCTCTGCTGAACAAGAAGTTTTTTTAGCCATATTTAGCCACTTTATTGACCAATTGATAGATCAAATTATTTTCTATAAGTAGCTTATAGACCTAGTCAGGATTATAGTTTATTCTGAATTGAGACAGTGAGATTTGGAATACTTAAGTGGTGTCCGTAAATTTACCAATCGTAACTTGCGCCATTGTTATACGATACAATGTTATATCCCGAACTAGATAGCGTTAGTATAGTATGGTATATAATATAATATTGACAATTAATCAGCAAAATCTATTAATTTTGTTAAACTTCGTTGTCAATTAAATTGTACTTTTAACTAAATACATATAACGACTTAGATTACAAATGTAACATAATTAATTAATACATAACTTGATACAGAAGTTATATTAACGGAACTCGTAGATAATATTTGATACAGAAAAATATATATAGCATTATAACTGTGTTGGAATACAAGTTTAGAGTTATAATTTTGTACTGAAATTGAAATTTTATTGAAATTAAATTGAAATCATGACTCAGACCAAAGCAGCAAAGCAAAAGGCTCAAGCTAATGGGAGTGCTGTGGCTCAGAGGAGAACTGAGGGGGCCCAGTTTCCCTCTGAATCACAGCTTTTTAAAATGCACTGCTTGCATGATGTTTGTGGAACAATCGAGTATGGGACATGATATTGCCATGGGGGATGTCTTTGTGTGTGTGTGATGCAAGGAGTGTAAAGAAATCAGGTGACAAATCAGCGTTGTTATGGGCCTATATGGGAGCTTGAAGGACAGGGTGGATGCCATCGAAGGATCTAAAGTGAGGCGACCATCAAGCTCTCAGCTGCCCACATCAATGCCAGACTTGCACTTGGTCATCACGTAACATAGCGGAAACCCCCCAAGGCAGAATGCGCTGGTCCCACAGGAACTAGTAGTTGTTAGTGACTCTATTGTCAGGGAAACAGGGAACATGCTTTGTAAAAAGGATAGGTGGAACAGAACCAGGGTATGTCTGCCAGGAGCAAAGGTTGATAACGGAAACGGATAGAGTGGATATCATCTTTTAAGGAATTTCAGAATTTCTTAACAAGTACAGGTCACTGTTGAAAAAAAGCTGTGAATTAGGGCTGAATTTGAAAGTGTCTGAAATTCTGCCCAGACACGATAGGAGGGAGTATATTATGAGAGCCTTGTCGATCAATTCGGCCCTGGAAAGATTGTGCAAGGCTAAAGGGGTAGAATTTTTTTCAGCCTTGTGTGTACTTGTTAACAGAAGGGATGGGATACACTTAAATAGAAAAGGTGCAAGAATATTTGCTGATGCTATCGAGGCAGTGTTAGGTGGGTCGGAAACTGCTAGCTTGGGGGTATACAAGGACTAATAGATTAACACTAGCCACTGGCAGAGATGAAAGTGATTCTTGCACTGCTTCTATTGGAATGAGCAGAAACCTGGAAAACAAGATGCAGGATATTTCAGAGAATGCTGGGAGTCATTGCGGAACAAGTAAACACATGGGTTGTGTTAGGGTAGCTAAGAATAGCTACCCTAACACAACTAAGAATACTAGGAGTTTGGTAAATAAATTTGAGGTATTGCTCAAAGCATCAAAGTCGGATATCGTTGGGATTTCAGAGACGTGGTGTCACACAGATATAAGGAATGCAGAACTGGAATTTAGGGAGAACATCTACAGATGGGAGGAGGGGTTATGGTATTAGTTAAGGAACACATAAAATCCAAGGAAATGAAGGCAGTCGACATCGCTGGACAGTGCAGTGTCGAGTCAGTTTGGTGTAACATAACCATTGTGAGATAAAAATTGAGACTGATCATGACTCTGATGAGTATAATAAGAAACTGTACAGGGAAATAGAGTGGGCCAGTAAATCAGAGAGTCTTATAATGGGGAATTTTAATTTCCCAGATATGGACTGAAATTTGTGGGTTGGTCAATCATACACTAGCAAGGCTTTTGTGGATTTATTGGATGATTGTTTTCTACATCAGCATGTTCAGGAGGCAACTAGAGGGAGTAATACTCTTGATTTGATTATCAGTAGTGATTCTTCATGCATTAAGAATCTGCAGAGAGAGGAACCACTAGGTGGCAGTGATCAGTTTGCTGAAGTGGGATTTACTCAAAGAGGTAACTACCATAAGGTAGTTACCTCTTTGATCAGGTAGTTACGCAATAACCCTTCCATTTACCATCAGGGGTAAAGGGAAGGGTTATTGCGTTCGTAAAAGCGACTATGATGGTCTGAGACAGTATTTAAATTCTATACAGTGGGAACAACTGATGATGTTACCCACGGCAAATTTAAAATGGGAAGCATTCAAAGAACTTATCTTGGAAGCTACTAGGCTTTACATACCAACTAAGAAATATGGTTAAAGTTTAGGCCTAAATGGATGTCAGATGAACTAATGAGACATATGACAGAGAAGAAAAATGCATGGGATACATATAAATTAATGGGTGACATGGAAGCCCATAATAGATATAAGTTGGTCTGTAACCAAGTCACAAAGGAGATTAGGCAGGCACAGGAAGATTATGAGAAATCTTTGGCAAAGGATACAAAGAAAAACAGAAAAGAGTTCTTTACCTATGTAAACTGTAGAAGGAAGGGAGAAAACTCTAGAAATCAGATTGGTCCACTGGATATTGATGGTTCAACTGTTGGTGATCCTGCTCAGGTGGCTAACAACCTAAACGAGTATTTTGTATCTACATTCACACATGAGGAGTTATTCAGGAAGGGGAATGCCAGAGGTGAAGTAAACTCTGGCAGTCAGCTAGATGATTTTGTAATAACTGAGAAGAAAGTGGAAGAGAAATTGTTGAGGATAAACATAAAAAATGCACCCGGGATGGATGGGATCAATCCAGTTATACTTAAGGAGACAGCAAAGGAAGTAAGCAAACCCTTAGCCATAATTATGTGACCCCAATTCACAAAGAAGGATCAAAGGCTGACACAAGTAATTATAGACCTGTGAGTTTAACTTCTGTTCCAGGAAAATTAATGGAGGCACTGGTTAAAGAAGCACTAAAGGATCATCTAGACAAGACTTCAGTTATAGCTTAGACACAGCATGGTTTTGTTAAGGGGGGGTCTTGCCTGACCAATTTGATTGGATACTATGATGCAGTCATAAAAGAACTGGATGCACGGAATAACTTTGATATTATATACTTGGATCTTAGAAAGGCTTTTGATACTGTTGCACATGGAAGACTGCTGCACAAATTGGAGCAGTGTGGCATTGGAGGCAAATTGCTGCTATGGATAAAGGGGTGGTTGATGGGGAGAAGACAGAGAGAGTGGTAATCAATGGACACTGCTCATCATGGACTAAAGTTATTGGTGGAGTCCCTCAGGGTTCAGTGTTGGGTCCATTATTGTTTTCTGTATTTATAAATAATATTGATGATTGCATATCACGCTTAATGTCCAAGTCTGCAGACAATACAAAGGTTGGCAGGGTTGTTAAGGACACTACTGATGCTATGCTACTGCAACAGGATCTGGAAAGGTTGAGCAGATGGGCTTTGAGAGCTGGCAAATAAAGTTTAACATTGACAAATGTAAAGTACTACATATGGGAAACCGCAACCCCAGAGCAACGTATCAACTCTGTGGTGCTACACTGACAGTGGTAGAGAATGAAAAGGACCTGGGGGTTACAGTGCAAGCAGATATGAAGTTCTCTGAGCAGTGCAGAAGGGAAGAGTAGCTCATGGTGTTTTATCAATGATATACAGGAATGTTTCCAGCAGGGATAAGGAGTTGATTATTCCCTTGTATAAGGCAATGGTCAAGCCACACCATGATCATTGCCTTATACACCTTGAGTACTGTATACAGGTCTGGAGGCCTCATTTCAAGAAAGATGTAGAGCTGCTAGAAGGAGTTCAGAGAAGGGCAACAAGATTAGTGAATGGAACAAAGGGTTGCGCTTACGAAGAAAGGGTTAAGTTTTGCAAATTACAGTGGCTGGAGACTAGGCACCCGTAAGGTGATCTGATAGAGGTGTATAAAGCCTTGAATGGTTTGAGCATGCTCAATGCTGATGGGATTTTGCCTCTTTCTCGGAATAATCACCTAAGAGGACATAAATTCAAATTGAGGAAAGACAGATGTAGGATAGATGTGTGGAAATTTGCCTTTAGCCAGCGGGTAGTTGATTGGTGGAACAGACTTCCATCCATTGTTGTGAAAGTTGATAGCCTAAATAAATTTAAGGCTCAGCTGGACAGGTATTTCGAACAAACGGATGGGTGAAGTTGAAGGGTTTTTTTTTTTTTTTTTTTTTTTGGCTGATGCTGCATAAGCTTGCTTTCTTGCATCATATGCCCCTAGTAATGCTAATGCTAATTTTACAACCATTTTGGCCTAAACCTTGAACAGTATTTCTTAATAGGTATGAAACATCTGGTAACTTTCATGATTAATTCCTTGAATGCTTCCCACTTAGAATTTTGCTGTTGGTAACATTATCGCGCAGTTTACTGTGCATGACTGCACTGCATGCTCTTATGTTCTACGTTCCTAAACTTTCAGTTCAACTGATGAAGGTTACCATAATAACCAAAACTTTTTGTACTGTATGTATTTAACATATTCTGTTTTACTATTTAACATTAAACCTGTCATTTATTTTATTTTATTTTCTGTTTCGCTCTCTGCTACATAATGGCTTATACAGAATGAATCCAGAGTGTATAGGCCTCTTTACCTAATATGCTTCTTAACTAAGAGCATAGCCCCATTCTTGTCCATTCTCTATACATTTAATCCTCGTAATCAAATTCTGCATTCCTTATTTCGGTGGCGTATCCAGGTTATCATTGTAGAGGGGGAATGTGGGCCAGGCTTTTGAGTTTGTTTCTGTAGAATGCCTCCTGCGTTCTTTTTCTTTAATTTCAAATTTTTGGTTAAAGGGGGTCATACACCCTCTCTGCCTACCCCTGAATATGCCCCTGCCTTATGTCCAAGTGACACCCTGTCTCCAATATCCCCACGATGCGATACTGCATTTGATGACCTAATCAGTAATTAAAATTAATCAAATTTATTACTATGCCCTTCATTAGTGACATGCAAGTATACATGCACCTGTTCTTACTCTTAGTTAGCCTAACACAGCCCATGTTCCATGGTTACCCTCAGTTGGGCTTGAAATTCCTGACACCTTGCTTTTCAAGCTTCATTTGCAATAGAAGCAGTGCAAGAATCGCTTTCACTTCTGCTTGTGGATGTAGTTAATTTATTAATCCCCCCCACACATAAAGTTATCAGTTTTCCGACTCGCCTAACACTACCTTGACAGCATCAACAAATATTTTTGCACCCCTTTATTTAAAGTATAAGCCATCCCTGTAAAAACACTCTCTCTCTATGGCCAAACTGATTGAAAAGGTCTTAGCATGTACTGCTTCCAATTTTGTCCATGCACAATTGCAAACACATGTTATATGTCTTTGATTTGTTAATTAAGAAATATATATTCTCTATGATTTTAATTTCCTCAGTAGTAGAGCAAATCAAATTGTTAAAAATGAAAAGCATATCATTACTGTTCTTTGATATTCTTCAAGTAAATAATCAAGTAATTCATATTGAGAAAGAAAAGACCAGCAAAGAAAAGAGGCTGAAAGACTGATTTTTTTTTTTAATAATCTATTTCCTTTGTTTTGCTTGATTAGATCTCATAAAAAACCAAAAATGATATATAAATTTCTGACTTTATCTCACTACAAACAGATCATGAACCTGCTATACTTACTGAAAGAATTATGATGTTTTCTGTGCCTTCAATTTTCCCTTCACATTTTCTAATATAGACTATTGTTTATGTATTTTGCAGCGTAAATACTATTTCTGCTATTGCTACATACCAGCAATGTTAAGAATTCCTTTTTTGAACAGTATTTAGCAGCCTTTTGTGCATTTTTAAATGGTGGTTCATTTCCCAAATTGTAGTAGAATGATAAAACATTGTTGACATAGTACGGTGTAGTCCTTTTATTAGTTTGTGGCACAAAAGTGTTATTCAACAATGTTTTCAACATAATCTGCAGGAACAGACTTCCTTCCTTGTTTATGTTGCCTAGATGCCCAGAATCTTCAAATGTTTAGATCATTTTCCTTATTTTTAAAAATTTTTTTTTTTTTGTCCTTGCTTTTTCCCATTATATATGGGGTAAGCATTTTTATTGTTTTGGCATGCAATTTTTACCGGATGCCCTTCCTGATGCCAACCCTGACCCTTTATCCGGACTGGGGATATGTGGTGGTCATTCCCTGACCTTCCACATCCTCCATATTTGGTGGTCACGGGCTCGAACCCCGATCTAATCAAGAAGTGTGTGCTACGCACTACTGCTCCCCACCTGGCTACGGAAATCTTTTTCCTTAAATCTTTCATCAACTAAAGCTTCATCAGTTCTAATGATCACTGATATCATTCTGATAAAAATTTTACAATTAGCAATCAGGCTTTTATAGAAACAGTCTTCATCCAATTTCTAGTATTAAATTTCAGCAACTGACAGCTGTCCCAATCTGAGCTAGAGCTGCCCACTTCTGGCATTGGTTTGCTCACACTTGAACATAAAATTCCCTTTCATTAGCCCAAAGAACAGACCATCCTCCAAGCCTAGCTACATCCCCTAAAAAATGTCCTTCCTTAATTTCAGGGCAATAGGGTTCAGGCAACCAACTCAAGGCATCAGCTGTACTACTAAAAAGCAACTGTGGTGAATCTTGGCAGCTGGGTGTCCCAAGCTGAGCTCACTGTGCTGGAAATGAGCCTCAGCTTTGCATCTACATACCCAAACTCCCCTACATGGATTTTTTGGCACAACTAACTTCACATGAGTCTCTCAACCTTCATGATGCAAACATGAGAAGTATTCTGAACCTGGAATCATACAAATGTGTATGCATATGTGTATGTGTTTTAAAAGAAGTAAAATATGAAAACATTTTAAAAGGTGTTTCTTCGGTTTTAAGAATATGATTTGTTTTTTCCAGGAAGTTATGACAAACCTCGTACAGCGGTATTTTAGATCAAAGGCTGATTAATAACACCTTGAGGCATCTGTAAATATTTGTGTGTATTCAACTGTAATGAAATTAATAATAAAGAATAATAAAGATTACTTACTTTGAATTCATGTATTTGCAGTTAATCTACTGATTCCTCATTCTTTACTCCATTATTATGTTCTAAACATTTTCTATATATTTATTTATTTATGCTTTTCTTAGCAACCATAATGAGATATTAAATATAACAAAAACCTATTAATAGAAATTTCAAAAATTAAATGCAGTAATATATAAAGTAATGTGGTGTTTTGTAAAACCTTTTATTGGGTCACAGAATTCGCCTGAAAATATACCCTTTATTAGTTAAGCAGTTAAAAAAAAAATAGAGGACTAAACAAAATAAAACCAATTCCATGTACACATGTGGAATATTAGTATTATTAAATGTAGAAAATGAAAATGTTATTAAAAACACTAGTATACGTATTTTTGCTGACTTAAAACCTTGAGAATGTTTTATTTTCCCTCTATCTATGGATTACCAAAAACCACTCATATTTTCCTATGCATCAGAGTTAAAAAAGTGGCATTACAACATTTTTATGTGTAATGCACCCAGTTAACAGTATTGATATATATATATAGTAATATACCCCAGGGGCTCACATCTGGTGAGTATGGGCTCGGCACACCCAGAGTCCCGAGCTGGATATCATCATTCTTCTCTTTCTTGGTGATTTCGTTCTACTTCTCTCTCTCTGTCTGGGTCCTAGGGTAAATTATTATTTTTTTTTTTTTTTGGCTGGTGCAGCATAAGCCTCAGGCTTCCTTGCACCATATGGCTAATAATAATAATAATAATAATAATAATATCACTAACAAATAATCACAGTATGATGCTGCAACAGGATCTGGAAAAAATTGGCAAATGGGCTGAGAAATGTCAACTGAAGTTTAACATTGACAAATGCAAAGTACTGCATATGAGTAGTAGTAACCCAGAGAAATGTACCAACTAGGTGGTGTTACACTCAAAGTAGTGGTGAATGAAAGAGACCTGGGGGTAATTGTGCAGTCAGATATGAAGTTTTCTGAGCAGTGCAGACAGGCTACCAGAGTAGATTATGGCGGTCTGTCAATGACATACAGGAATTTTTCAAGTGGGGATAAGGAGATGATTATCCCCTTGTATAAGGCAATGGTCAGGCCACACCTTGAGTACTGCGTACAGGTATGGAAGGCTCATTTTAGGAAAGATGTAGAGTTGCTATAATGAGTGCAGAGAAGGGGAACAGAGGGGTGCTCTTACAAAGAAAGGCTTAAGTTTTGCAAATTGTAGCTTCTGGAGACTAGGCACCTGCAAGGCAATCTGAACACTGAGGTGTATAAGGTCTTGAATGGATTGAGCAGGCTCAATGCAGATGGGATTCTTCCTCTTGCTCAGATTACAAACCAAGGGGACATAACGAATTGAGAAAAAACAGTTGTAGAATAGATGTGTGGAAGTTTGCCTTTAGCCAGCAGGTAGTTGATTGCTGGAACAAACTTCCATCTGTCATAGAAGTTGACAGCTTAAATAAATTCAAGGCAGAACTAGACAAATTTTGGAACGAATGGATCAGTGAAATGGGAAGTGTTTTTTTTTTTTTTTTTTTTGGCTGATGCTGTATAAGCTTGCTTTTTTGCATCATATGCCTCTACTAATGCTAATTAGTGATATAAAGAATATAATTATCTTCCACTTTAGTGCAGTGCTTATTCACTTAATCCACTCTGTGCTTATTCACTATATCACTGTAATTTGTGATCATCCCCCGCAGAGTTGAGCCCTGTTTCTCCAGAATAATGCTTCATTCCAAACAGCTTGGGAGGAGTTATCCATTAGTAAGGGTTTGGGTAGCAGCAATCCAGAGATTTTTGTGTGCTTGAGAGGCCCCTTTGAAAAGAAACTTTAATGCTCTTCAATCTGATTTTTTAGTCAACTGTAATTTACAGTGCATGCCTTCAAATAGCTGTTCATTGATTTAAATTTACTTTTAACTGATACTGTAATTAACAAGAAAATGGCTGTATTGCTGGCCAATTGGAAATGCTGTAAGGCATTTCCAATTTATGGCAAGGAGAAATTTTGAGAGTGTCTGTCTGTTTATTGCTCTAAAAGTTAATTTTGAGCTTCCCCCCCCGCCAAGTAACTTGGTTTGTTAATTTTTCTGTAGCCGTTTGTACTGAAACTAGTTTTCTGTGTCCATGGCTGTAAACACTACAGTCATTCATTGCTATAAAGGGGAAAATATACCAAAACAGTCAGTGTGCGTGTGTGTGCATGTGTGCGTGTGTGCCATTTCTTACATACACTTACATTCTCCCACCTGGTGTTGTTATGGAAAAGAGAGGGAGAGCCAGAGTAGGGTTTCTAATTAATCAAAGTTTGTTGAAGCATTATGCAAAATTCTCTTTAGGAATTGTGATGTGCATGATAGGGAGTTGTTTTTGGCTGCACATTGTGCAGTAACATTGCTCAGAAATGCTATTTTCAGTTTAGTTTTGTTTCCCAGTCACTGCTGGTTTACTTGTTGTCTATAAGTGTTTTGTGTTCACATGATTGAATTTAGTTTATCGTGTAGGCCGTTTCAGTTTTTTTTAAAAATGGCATCAAAATGATATCAAGTGAGTCACCTATTGTTAATAACACGAAGAAGGTTAAAGACTATCAGAAAAGTTTGTCACTAGAAACTAAACTGCACATTCTAAAATGACTGGATTCAGGAGAGCACCGACTAAGCTGTGCAAACAGTCTTGAAATGTAGCAAGATATCAACTCCTTTAAGTGCAATCAAATTAAATCAGTCTAGACCTTCAATCATAACTGAGATGGAATGATTGTGAAATTTGTTCGTAGAGAATACACAGCATTCATTTCCATGAATTCAGTGATTATTCAAGAGAAGGCAATTAGTTTATATGAAGATTTTAAGAAAAAAAATTGCTCAAAGGATCCAGCGTGCTGAACCTTTTAATGACAGTAAAGGCTGGTTTGATAGGTTCTGTAATATGCATAAGATTTCTACCTGGGGGAAGCAGCCGGTGCTGATGTGGAGGGGGCCAAAAAATTTAAGAAGGCACTTTTGGATATTATTGAAGAAAGAGGTTACATCCCTCAACAGGTGTTTAATGTTGATGAATGTGGTCTGTTTTGGAAGAGAATGCCAAAGAGAACTTTTATTGTCAAGGAAAAAACATCCATGATTGGATTTAAAATGTCAAAAGGTAGAACAACAGTGATGCTGGGTAGGAATACTACTTCAACTTCAAGTTGAAGCCTTGTTAATGTACCATTCAGAAAACCCAAGTGTATTTATTAAATCAAAGTTGTCAGTCATATTCTTTTGGGAACAAGAGTAGCCTTTGCAGGCGAAGTTTTTACTGCTCATGGAAATAGAGAAGTTTTTCTGTTTTATTAGGTTAAATTGGCATATTAACTTCTTTTCTAGAGTAGCTTTATATTCCTAGTTACGATACTTAGTTTAAAGTTTAACTTAGATAGAGATTTTGTTGGTTATTACTTAGTATCGGTAAGGGTATCCAATCCACGTGTTACAAGTTTTGCGGCTCCGCTGAACGAGACGTTTTTTAGCTATATTTACCTGCTTTATTGACCAATTGTTCTATTAAATTATTTTCTGTAAGTAGCTTATAGACCTAGTCAAGATCCTTAGTTTATTCTGAATTGAGACAGCGAGATTTTGGAAGTTAATTTAATACTTAAGTGTCCGTAGATTTACCGTTTGTAACTTGCCGCCATTGTTATACGATACAACGTTATAACCCGAACTAGATAGCGTTAGCTTAGTACAGTATAGTATATTATATAATATTGTCAATTAAATTGTACTTTTTAACTAAATACATATAACGACTTAGATTTTTCAAACATAACATAATTAATTAATAATAATTTAATTAATTAATAATAACATAATTAATTAATAATTAATAAAAACGTAAGTTATATAAACGGAACTCGTAGATAATACTCGATACTGAAAAATATATATAGATATATAGTGTTATAACTGTTTTGGGATACAAGTGTAGGGTTATAATTTTGTACTGAAACTGAAATTTTATTGAAATTAAATCGAAATCATGACAGACAAGAGCAGCAAAGCAAGAGGCTCAAGCTAATGGGAGTGCTGTGGCTTAGGGGAGAACTGAGGGGGCAGTTGCCATCTGAATCACAACCTTTTAAAATGCACTGCTTGCTTGATGTTTGGAGCAGTCGGGTACAGGACATGATATTGCCAGGGAGGATGTCTTTGTGTGTGCCCTGATTTATCAGTGGTGCTGGGAAATCAGGCGTCAACTCATCGTTATGGGCTTATATATATGAGAGCTTGAAGGACAGGGAGGATGCCCTCGAAGGATCTAAAGTGAGGGCCCATCAAGCTCTCAGCTGCCCACATCAATGCCAGAGCTTGCACTTGGTCAGCACGCAACACAGCAGCAACCCCTAAGGCAGAATGCACTGGTCCCACAGGAACTAGTAGTTGTTCGTGACTCTGTTGTCAGGGAAACAGGGAACGTGCTTTATAAAAAGGATAGATGGAACAGGACCAGGGTATGTCTGCCAGGAGCAAAGGTTGATGATGTTGTAAAGCGGATATCATCTTTTAAGGGCAAAAAGGTGGTATAGTTGTACACGTTGGCAATAATGATATTAAGAGTTGGAGACCGGCAGAATTTCTTAACAAGTACAGGTCACTGTTGAAAAAAAGCGTGAATTAGGGCTGAATTTGAAAGTGTCTGCAATTCTGACCAGACACAATAGGAGGGAGTATATAATGAGACCTTGTCGATCAATTCGGCCCTGGAAAGATTGTGCAAGGCTCAAGGGGTAGAATTTTTCTCAGCCTGGTCTGTACTTGTTAACAGGAGTGACTACTTCTACAGGTATGGGATACACTTAAATAGAATGGGTGCAAGAATATTTGCTGATGCTGTCGAGGCAGTCTTAGGTGGGTCGGAAAACTGCTAGCTTGGGGGGATACAAGGACTAATAGATTAACAGTAGCCACTGGCAGACGTAAAAGTGATTCTTGCACTGCTTCTATTGGAATGAGCAGAAGCCTAGAAAACAAGATGCAGGATATTTCAGAGACTGCTGGGAATCATTGCGGTACAAGTAAACACATGGGTTGTGTTAGGGTAGCTAAGAATAGGAACAGGTGCATGTATACTTGTGTGTACACCAATGCTAGGAGTTTGGTAAATAAATTTGATGAATTTGAGGTATTCCTCAAAGCATCAAAGGCGGATATCAGAGACGTGGTGTCACGCAGATATAAGGAATGCAGAACTGGAATTTGGGGAGTACAAAATCTACAGAAGGGATAGATAGGATACGAAGGGAGGAGGGGTTATGCTATTAGCTAAGAAACACAAAATCCTAGAAAGTAAAGGCAGTTGACATCGCTGGACAGTGCAGTGTCGAGTCAGTTTGGTGTGACATAAGCATTGGAAGATCAAAATTGAGAGTAGGAGTGTGCTATAGGCCTAATGACTCTGATGAGCATAATAAGAAACTGTACAGGGAAATAGAGTGGGCCAGTAAATCAGAGCGTCTCATAATGGGGAATTTTAATTTTCCAGATATGGACTGGAATTTGTGGGTTTGAGCATGCTCAAACTATTCAAAGTTTTATACACCTATATGAGATCACCTCACCGGTGCCTCCAGACACTGTAATTTGCAAAACTTAAGCCTTTCTTCGTAAGAGCAACCCTTTGTTCTACTCACAAATCTTGTTGCCCTTCTCTGTACTCGTTCCAGCAGCTCTACATCCTTCTTGAAATGGAGGCCTCCAGACCTGTATACAGTACTCAAGGTGTGGCCTGACCATTCTCTTATACAAGGGAATAATATCCTCCTTATCCATGCTAGAAAAATTCCTGTATATCATTGACAAGACACCATGAGCTACTCTTGTAGCCCTTCTGCACTGCTCAGAGAACTTCATATCTGCCTGCACTGTAACCCCCAGGTCCTTTTCATTCTCTACCACTGTCAGTGTAGTACCACAGAGTAGATACATTGCTCTGGGGTTGCTGTTTCCCATATGTAGTACTTTACATTTGTCAATGTTAAACTTCATTTGCTACCTCTCAGCCCATCTGCTCAACCTTTCCAGATCCTGTTGCAGCATAGCATCACTAGTGTCCTTAACAACCCTGCCTACCTTTGTATCATCTACAAATTTGGATATTAAGCTTGATATACCATCATCAATATCATTTATAAATACAGAAAACAATAATGGACCCAACACTGAACCCTGAGGGACTCCACTAATTATATTAGTCCACGATGAGCAGTGTCCATTGATTACCACTCTGTCCTCTCCCACTCAACCATCCCTTTATCCATAGTAGCCTCCAATGCCACACTGCTCCAATTTGTGCAGCAGTCTTCCATGTGCAACAGAATCAAAAGCCTTTCTCAGATCCAAATATATATCAAAGTTATTTCCTGCATCCAGTTCTTTTGTGACTGCATCATAGTATCCAATCAAATTGGTCAGGCAAGACTTTTCCTTAACAAAACCATGCTGTGTCCGAGCTATAACTGAAGTCTTGTCTAGATGACCCTGCAGTGCTTCTGTAACCAGGGCCTCCATTAATTTTCCTGGAACAGAAGTTATACTCACAGGTCTATAATTACTTGTGTCAGCCTTTGATCCTTCATTGTGAATTGGGGTCACATTTGCACATCTGCAGTCCACGGGTACCTCCCCTGAGTCCAAGGAAACTTTCATAATTATGGCAAAGGGTTTGTTTCCTTCTTTTGCTGCCTCCTTTAATATAACTGGATGGATCCCATACAAACCAGGTGCCTTTCTTGTGTTTATCTTCAACAATTTCTCCTCCACTTTATTCTCAGTTATTACAAGATTATCTAGCTTACTGCCAGAGTTGAATACAACTCTGGCATTCCCCTCGCTGAATAACTCCTCATGTGTGAATGTCGATGCAAAATATTCATTTAGGTTGTTAGCTACCTGAGCTGGATCATCAACAGTTGAACCATTGATATCAAGTGGACCAATCTGATTCATCCCCATCCTTCTAGAGTTTACATAAGTAAAGAACTCTTTTCTGTTTTTCTTTGCATCCTTTGCCAAAGATTTCTCGTAATCTGCCATCGCTTGCTTAACCTCCTTTGTAACTTGGTTACAGATCAGCTTATATTTATCATAGGCTTCTGTGTCACATGTTAATTTATATGTATCCCATGCATTTTTCTTCTCTGCCATATGTCTCATTAGTTCATCTGCCATCCATTTAGGCCTAAACCTTGAACAATATTTCTTAGTTGGTATGTAAAGCGTAGTAGCTTCCATGACAAGTTCCCTGAATGCTTCCCATTTTGAACTTGCTGTTTGTAACATCATCAGTTGGTCCCACTGTATAGAATTTAAATACTGTTTCAGACCATCATAGTTGCCTTTATGAAAGCAAAAACCCTTCCCTTTACCCCTGATGGTAGTTACCTCTTTGAGTAAATCTCACTTCAGCACACTGTGTTCACTGCCACCTAATGTTTCCTTTATCTGCAGATTCTTAATGCATGAAGAATCACTACTGATAATCAGATCAAGAATATTACTCCCTCTAGTTGCCTCCCGAACATGCTGATGTAGAAAACAATTATCCTATAAATCCACAAAAGCCTTGTTGGTGTGTGAGCGACCAACCCACAAATTCCAGTCAATATCTGGGAAATGAAAATCCCCCATTATAAGACTCTTTGATTTACTGGGCAACTCTATTTCCCTGTACAGTTACTTATTATACTCATCAGAGTCATTAGGCCTATAGCACACTCCTACTCTCAATTTTGATCTTCCGATGCTTATGTCACACCAAACTGACTCAACACTGCACTGTCCAGCGATGTTACTGGCTTCATTTCTTTGGATTTTATGTGTTTCTTAACTAATAGCATAGCCCCTCCTTCCTTCCTATCCTGTCTATCCTTTCTGTACACATTGTACTCCTCAAATTCCAGTTCTGCATTCCTTATATCTGTGTGACACCACGTCTCTGTTATCCCAACAATATCTGCCTTTGATGTTTTGAGCAATACCCCAAATTCATCAAATTTATTTATCAAACTCCTAGCATTGGTGTACATGCAAATATACATGCACCTGTTCCTATTCTTAGCTACCCTAACACAACCCATATGCCTTTACTAATGCTAATGCGGAAATCTAATAAGTAGGCTTTGGTCACTCACTAGAAGTATTTTACAAACATGGTTTTCAGATTATTTTTGTCCAACAGGTGAACAATATTGTGCAGCAAACATCATTTCCAATAAAACTCTTTTGACGTTAAATAATGCTCCAAGACATCCCTCTTCTCTTGGTGATTATAGTGACAATATAAATGTTGTTTTTATGCCCCCAAAGTACCACATCTCTCTCTTCCAACCAATGGACCAGGAAATGATATCAGCTTTCAAGGCCTATTACATCAGGACTTTCTCTCAGGCTATTAAGGCTATGAATGAGGGGGAGAATGCACCAAGCCTTAATGAATTTTGGAAAGCATACAATATTAAACATGCCATTGATAATGTTGTTGCTGGTTGGCAGATAGTACAAGGAAAGTCAATGAATAGAGTGCGGAGAAAGCCTTTGAAAGACTGTTGAAGACTTCCATGGCTTTGATATCAAAAGGTTAAAAACAACAACATATTAAAGTTGTCAAGGACGTTTGGGTTGGATGATATAGAATCTGAAGCCCAGAGTTCATCAAAAACCAGAAAGATGGCTTAAATAATGGAGAACTTGTGGAAATGGTTGCAGAACAACAGGAAGCCCATGAAAACTGTTAGAAGGAAATAGAAAAGGAAGAACTTGAGCCCCAAGATGATGGCCACTAAAGGCATGGCTGAATCATTCCAAAAGCTAAATGAATGCCTTTCTTACTTCAGAGATTCCTCTATGTATGTAGAATGGTGGAAAATGCTATGAGCTGTTAAAGGACGATCTATAGCAATAAGAAGAAAGCCACACTACAGTTCTCACTGGATTCCACCTTCAATCTATCACGCCACATTTAGTGGTTTTGAGCGATCTGAAAATTAGCAGTATCACAAGCTGTAAAGGCGCCTCCATAGCCAGGTGGGAAGGTGCAGCAGTGCATAGCACAAGCTTCTTGATTAGACCGGAGTTCGAGCCCGTCACCACCAAATACGGAGGATGCAGAAAGGTGAAGGGAATGACCACCGCATATTCCCGGAGCAATATTGCCTTAGTTGCTAATGCTCCTAAAAACCAAATAACAAACAACAACTAACAAGCTGTAATTATAAAAAATGTAGATATAATATATAAAATTCCCATAATTTTTAAAGTTGGTTTCTTAAATTTTGTTGAAAACTCATATTTTTATTTATTGCAAAATTTATATATTTAAAGGTTTAAATATTTCTGTTTAATATTTAACATTATTGCATAACATTATTTAACATTATTGCCTAGAGAAATGCAGTAATGTGTGGTGGATCTTCAAAAAGATGATCTTCTAAGAGCTATTCAAGGTGAAAATATTTTAACTTTGTAAGACACCACTCACTGTTGAGGCTGACAACATTGTTGAAGGTGTTGGAGGCACCATAGGAGGTGAAGCTGAAGCAGGATTGGCCAACAGAAGTTTTCTTCTAGCAAATAAATCAGAAGCAAATTGTAGGATTCCAAGGTGTGAGGCAAATTCTACTAAATGTTTTTTGTTGCCAGGTGAAAAGGTGTTTATACTATCTTAGGGATTTTGGGGATTTCCATAGGTCAGTGTAAAAAGGGCAGTGATAGAGCAGGTGGTTCCAGTCTTCAAGTTGGAGACAAAGGCAAAAATCGGTATTGCTTATTCTGAACTGAAAGAGCAGATTTAAAAGAGCCATGTCCAGTTATGATAATGTGTAGAGATTTGTAGAGAACCATAGGGAAATTTTCTTGTTGGCAGTAAAGGAGACATCTGGTATAAATTTGTACGTAGTTCTGCCTTTAGGGGTTGTATCCCAACAATCTTGCCAAATTTTAATTAAATCAGACCAAATCCGGGTTTTTTCAGCTTTGGTGTCTGCAACGACATCATTCTGTATTCCGTAGAATTCCATGGAGGTTTGATGCTTTTGAAAGTAACAGAAGGCATGGAGTAAAATGTGCAAGTCTAGAGGTAATACTCTAGCTATGACCTGCAGGGCATTGGTTGAGACAGTCCTGCAGGAACTGAGCATTGTAAGGATCACGGATCTTTGCAAGGAGTTTTGATTTCAGTTTGACGTTCTTAATTCTGTCATACCAAACCAGAGCAGCACAGACTGTAACAGGTATGAATACTGCCTTGTAATATAAGAGAAAACTCTGTGTCCAAGCCCCCAGTCAGTTCTCGTAATCCGAACAATAGCCATAGTAAATTTCTTGATTTTATCTATTAGGTGGTTTACATGGAAAGTAAAATTGAGTCTATCATCAGTGATTACACCAAGATACTTTAAGTGCTTGACATATGATATTTGCGTGTTAGCAATTTTCAAGATAGGAGGACAATGAATGTTTAGTTGACCTTTAATGGATGGAGAAATTAAGTTTGTTGGCAGTTGCCCATTTGATGAGATTCTTTAAGACCGGAGAGGCTCTTTCTTGAATTCGTTGCTGAGAAGACAATGACAAGGTCATTGGCATATGCAAATGGAATAACAAAATAAGAAAAAATTGAATTTGTTGCCTGACAAGACAATGACAAGATCATTGGCATATGCAAATGGAGTAACAAAATCAAAATGTTTGGTTAGCCATATATTCAGTGTAATGTTCTGGGGTTGCATTACAGAACAGAGCCCTGAGGACATCCTCTATTGACAGTTCATGTTATGCTGCAGGTTTTTGAAGTAACCTGTATAGATCTGTGATCAAAATAGGCTCAGACAACTGAGAGGAGTACGAGTTCTTTGGAACATCTCGTACTCTCTTTTGACTCCCTCTGGTGGGTGCTCTCCCACCAGAGGGAGTCAAAAGCACCTTCAAAGTCTATGAAACTGGCCATTTCATATTTTGATGTGGAATTTTGGATTTAATTTTTTAACAAGAATTGCATCGTCACTGGACTTTCCCTTAATGAATCCATACTGGTGAGATGAAAAGATGTCTTGAGCTTGGAAGAGATCATAGATTCTTGGTGCAAGTAGTTGTTCATGGAGTTTTCCCAAATTCGGTAGGAGAGAAATGGGGCAGAAGGCTCTGGGGTCTGATGTGAGCTTGTTGGGTTTTTTAGTAGTTTGACTAGCATATTCTTCTAGAGACGGGGTTAAAGTACCACGGAGAAGACATTTGTTGAAGAGATTTAACAGGATGTTAGGATAAGTTTCTCCAAACTTCTTAATGACAGCATTCTCCAGCAAGTCAGGTCCAGGATATTTTTGGACATTGATTTTATTTAAAGCTGTTTGAAGCTCTTGTTGAGTAAACAGGCCAGTATCCACAGTAGAGGAGTATTGAAGATTGACGGTTTTTGTTATGGATTGAGTGGAAGAGTCTTGACTGATCATCTTGAGGGGAAATGTTTATCCGGAATTATTGTGACAGTATCAGGCCAGGTTGTGGTTTCAGAGTCGTTAGTTAGTATGCAGTTTTAGATATCATTGGTTGGCACTTTATCTCTGCTAACTTTATAGAGTGCTTTCCCCCAGTCTTGGAAGGTTTGCACAAGTGAAGCTAATTTTAAAAGGAACTGACAAACTGTAAAATGAAACAGGATCATACTGCCCCATTTATTGATTTTATAGGCGCGCCTTTGAGAGGTTATGGTGGGAGGGCATCATTGCTCGAATTAGAGTTACAGAATGTTCTGTGAAGTTATATTCTGTTCTCAGAAATTATTTCCATAGTAGGAAAGTTATTGTGAAGATCGTATACTAAAGTTGAGAAAGAAGTACAAAGAGATTGTCCTCAGGGTTTGGTTATTGGTCCATTTTCGTGGAACGTCATTCTTGACGAGGTTTTGATTCAGCAGATGGAAGGTATTAAAATGGTTGCATATGCTGATGATTTTACAATCCTTGTTTTTGGCAATTCTCATTCTGAGATAGAAGAGATTTTAAACAAATTAGAAAGCCAGAGTAGGCTCTACAAATTGCAGATATCCCAAAATAAAACTGTCCAAATGTTATTAAAAGGGCGATTAAGTATGCATAGGGCACCTACTGTAAGGCTTCTGGGTAATCCAGTTCGATATCATCATCATCAGCCATTTTCAATCCACTGCAGAATGAAGGCCTCTCCAGCAACTTTCCAGTTCCTTCTGTTTTGAGCACTGGACATCCATTTACTACCCACAAACTCATGAATTTCATCTATCCATCTCCGCCTTTGTCTTCCAGGTTTTCTTCTAGCTCCTCTTGGATACCATTCTGTTATTTTCTTAGTCCATCTGTCATCATGTCTTCGAGCTATGTGTCCTGCCCAAGACCATTTTAGTTCTTTAGTTTTGATAAGAATGTCCTTTACTTGAGTTTGTTGCCTAATCCATGTGTTTCTCTTCTTATCTAACAGTCTGATTCCCAATATGATTCGTTCCATTCTTCGCTGTGTAGTTCTCAGCTTCTCTTCCATTCTTTTGGTGAGTGCCCAAGTTTCACTTCCATAAGTCATGGTGGGGAGTATACATTGGTTCATTATCAGTTCGTTCGATATGTTAGTCACAAAATATCTGGGTTTGATTTTAGAAGAATGGCTGTTCTTCACAGAGCACGTCAAGTACTTGAAGATTAGGACATTATATGCTAAGCTCTGGAGGATTGTGAGGAAGGATTGGGGCATAAAAGACCACACCTTGAATTTAATATATGAGTGCTTGTTTGTTCCGATTGTGACTTATGCCTCTGGAGCCTGGGTGCATTGTATAGAAAACATTATACAAAAGTACTTATTGCAGGCATAGAGAGGGAGAGGAGACTGAAGACTGGGGGGAGAAAGACAGAAGAAATGGAGTCAATAGAGAAGACGACCCCCATTAAAGTCAATGGGGCATGCCCATGCCCCACCAGGAGAAAATCAGGGTTGTTGAGTAGGGGAGGGGGAAAGAAAGATGGGTCCAGCAAGAGCACCGGCACTGATTGCCATTATGGCTGGCATATGCAGAAAGCTCTGCGGTCTCACTGGGCTGGTTGGAATTCAGCTGAGTAGAAAGTCACTCGTGAGGCTGTGACCCGTCCGGAGCAGGTCCATATCTGGTGTGCACTTTCGTGGGTCAGGTCCAGTTCGTGTGATCCTCTTATCATGGGTTTATTATTATTATTTTTATTTATTTTTTTATTTTTTTGCTGTCACAGGATTCATTTCATGGTTGTTGCTGTTGCGGTGGTGGATGTGCCTTCTTGTGAAGAGGTCTTGCGCATATTGAGTGAAGGCACTATAGGTATCCTTTTCAGTTAGTATCAGATATTCCTGGTCTCGTAGCATTATTTGGGTGGTGGTTATAAATCGGTAGCGGAGATCCTCGTACAGTGGGCAGTCGTACATCAAGTGCTCCTATGTCTCGCGTAGACCGCAGTGGCATAGGGGAATGTCACTCAATCCGAATCCATGGAGTTTTCCTCTTATAGCGCCATGGCCGGTCAACAGGTAGGTTATGAGAAGTCCAGGAGAAAGCCAAGGTGGATAGTTTGGGTACACTAGTTGGATATCAGGAATAAATTTTTTAGTGATTTCACCTTTGGTTGATGTCTGCCAGCGGTTTTGCCAGCTCTGGTTGAGATGTGCGAGGAGACGTTTGCGTTCCACATTGTGGTCAGTTTCAGGGTCCACAGTGAAGTTCACGTGGTTAACCTCCCATCCCTTGGAGAGTTGATATGTTAGGCCGCGGAAGACTATTTCCAGGTCTAGGGGAAAGAGTCCCTGTCGGGGCCTGGAGAGCGTGTGTGCTTATAGTATTGCAAGCTCTTGTTATTGTAAGTAATGTATACCGCTGCATGGTTTCCAGTTTTCTTCTGTTGACGGCTGTGGTAGCGTTCCGGTACCACATGCATGAGGTATAAGGTGTATTTAGTGTCAGATGGCACCAGGAGTTTCCCCCCATGTCCACGTAGTTTTCATCGTGGGTGTACCAGTTCACTGGAAATGCCAGAGATTTAAAAGTGTATGGATATTGTATATGTGTAGTGCCGTGTACCATTGTTCATCTGGTCGTTTAGCCGCTGGACCCCTGCTGAGGCCCAATGTTGCCTCACCTTCGCCCCGTGGAGGCAGACCAGGAACCCAGTAGACTTAAGTTACTCTCGCAGGTCCTGCCACCTAATTTCCTGAGATTTCAGTGGCTAGGAAGGACCTAAAAAAAAAAAAAAAAAAAAAGTAAATAAATAAAGAAATAAAATAATAATAAAAGAAGATAAATAGATAAAATAATAAGAAAGATTTTAAAAAAAATGATATTGCATGCATATATGCATGTATACCAGCACATATATGTACACACAACGGGCATACATGTGCCAACGTCAATCGTGGGGTTGACGTCACGAGTTGGGTGCATATATACACACATGCACATATGTACATACAACGTGCATACACATACCAACATCAATCATGGGGTTTACGGCGCTTGAGTTGGGCCAGAACGTGTGTGGAGATATTTTGGATGTATTTAAATTTAGGTGTGTGGGGTTTCGCTAGTGTGAAGATAGAGAGGGGGGAGGCTGAAGACTGGGGGGAAAAGACAACTATGGAGCCAATAGGGAAGAGAGCCCCAAGTTTCAGTGTGGCATGCAATGAGGGGGGGCGACGAGAGAATCGTCTCCCCGGGGGGAGTAGGGTTTAAAGGTGAAGGGGGATAGGGTGCCCTCTTGAGGCTGCTGTGAGGCTTTGGGAGCTAGGCTGCAGTTGTTTGTTGTCTCTATTCTTGTCCACTTGATTCATATAGGGACACTCATGAGGCAATCCCTGTCCCCCCCTTTTTTTTTCATTGATTCTCTTTTCTTCTTTTTTCCTTCTTTTCTTTATTCCTTTCTTTTCCATTCATTTTCTTTTCCAGGAGTTGTCTCTGTCTTATGCGATTTATGTTACTATACTATCAGTCTTGATGTATGGCAATTAACACCCTTCTCCTTGTGAAGAGGTCCTGTGCATACTGGGAGAGCGTGCGGTACTCCTCTTCCATGTCAATGAAGTGATGTTCAAGTCCTTTGGGGAGGTAATGGATTTTCGTGATGAGGGTGCATCTGAGGTCTTCGTATTGTGGGCAGTCGTAAAGCAGGTTGTCCCAGCTTTCGACCTCCCCGCACGTGCAATTTGGGTCATCGACGAGGCAGAAGCTGAACAGTTTCTGGTTGAAGGTTCCATGTCCTGTGAGTAACGAGGTCAGGTGCAAGCCCGGGAAGAACCATCCCGGTTGCCTTGGGTATATTTTGTTCAGTTCTGGAAAGAATTTACGAGTGATCTCGCCCTCTGTCGTCTGTCCATCTTTGTTGCCACTCCTGAAGGAGGTAAATAAATAAATTTTCTGTTTATACTCCGGGACGACCAAACGGTCAGAAGAGTTCACAAGATAGACAGAATACAAGAAACAGCACCGTATTCAGTAGTCACGGGCTTGAACCCCGGTCACTCAAGGCACGTGTACTTATGCACCCGCGTGCCTGACCACTAGGCTATGGCATCATAGGTCTGTAGCCATTCTCTTTCCGTTTTTTGACTGCTTACTGGGTTGATTGTGAAGTCCTGATGATTTGCGGCCACTCCCTTTGAGTGCAGGTAGAGCAGTCCTGCTTTCACAGCTTCTAAATCCAGGGGTAGCACTCCAGCAAGCACCTGCAGTGCAGGTGTGCTTACCGTGCGGCAAGCTCGTGTGGTTGTCAATAGGATGGTCCTATGTGTCATATCCAGGATTTTCTTATTGGTTACCAGTGACGTTTTGGTGTACCATACTGCAGCTGCGTAGATTATTGCTGGGATGAAGGTTGACTTATAGCATTAGGGTTCGTTTTTTCAGTCCCCAATCCTTCCTCGTAATCCTAGCCACTAGGGCTGAGTATCTTCTTATTTTCATTCTTATGTGTTTCAGGTGAGGTATGAAGGATAGGTTATTATCTAAGATAACTCCTAAGTACTTCATTTGCTTGGTGAGTTTGATGGTCAGGCCATTTATTTTTATTTGGGGCGGACGCTGTACCTGAAGAGTTCCTTTCAGCAAGATGGATATGGTTTTCGTCAGTGCAATTTTTAGCTGGTTTTTTGTGGCCCAGTATTGTAATTTCTGCATTGCCTGATTACTGATGTTTTCCAGTTGGACTCTGGAATCTTCCTCAATAGTAACAATGAGATTGTCCGCAAAGGCCTGGGCCTCAGCCAGCCCCAAGTCCTGGCACAGGAAATCGTCCAAGACCATGTTCCAAATGAGAGGACCCAAGACAGACCCCTGTGGACATCCCCTATGTATGTTTCTTGTGATTTTTTGATAATTTGTATTTATTTCCACTCTTCTGCCTGAAAAGTAGTCTTCCATTGCTTTGTATAAGTTGATTGGTACTGCAGCTTCTCTCAGTCTGTTCAGGATGCTCGGCCACCAAAGTGAGTCGAACGCCCTGGCAAAATCGACTGAAATGACCAATAGATATTTTTTCCTGCACTCTTGTGCTTTCCTAAGCAGATCTCCATGGGCATCCACCATAGAGGATCCTGGCTTAAAGCCAAACTGATTTTTAGCTGCCAGGCCTGCCCTTTCGTAGTGGTTCTGTATCCGCATGTGGAGCAGCCTCTCGTATAATTTACTGACTACTGAGAGCAGAGCGATGGGTCTGTATGATGATGGACATTCTGGGTTCTTAGTAGGATTTTTCAGAATTAGCTTGGTGTTTGCAGTTTTCCATGCCGCAGGGAATTTCCCTGTTTCCAAACATCTGTTGTAGAGGGTGAGTAGGTTTTGTGGGGCAATTTCTACTATTTTTTTCAGTATCTCCGGTTCGATCATATCAAGTCCCGAGCATTTGCGGTTTTTGATCCTGGTAGCAGCCGCGCCGAGTTCCTCATGGGTGAAGGGGGACTCGAGTGCAGGGGTGATATATTTTTCATTTTCTTCGCAGATCTTATGTTGTTCTTGCAGAGTTAGGGTCGTGGGTTCCTTGAAAATTGTGTCGAGTATATTACCCATTCATTGCTCCCATTGGTTGTATAGTCTCCTTGCGAGGTCCTGGTGGTGCTGATCACCTCCCCCATGGGCAGTTTGTTTGTAGTCACCTTGTAAACTACACCCCAGGGGTCAGTTCTTCCTGTCGTGGATACTAGACTCTCTCAGGAACGCTTCTTGCTTTTCTGTATCGCGTCCGTATAGTGATTTCTGACTTCTTGATAGCGCTGTCTTAAAGCCTCCACTTCATGTGCAGGCCAAGTCCTACGGGCTCTCTGGAAATCTTTCCTAGCTTTTTGCATCTGGCGTCGAAGCACGGCTATTTCTGGGGTCCACCAAGGAACAGCACCAGGTTTTGGGTTTTTTCTTTTGATTGTTCGATCGCTAATGGTTTGTATTAGGTCTGTAGTCCCCCTCAGCAGGTCATCCGGGTCATTTTGTGGGTTTATACTGGCTGGGTTGCTTTCTGTGGCTGTGATGAGCAGGTTTTTGAATGACATCCAGTCTGCTTTAGCAACTGCATATCTGTTTTTCTGTTGGTTTGTTAGTGTTACTGTTGTCAGTTGATTATTTTAAAGGTGATTGCACGGTGGTCTGAGGTAGTCCATGCCTCCTCCACCTTCCAGTCAGTCACAAATCCCGCCAAGTTCCTAGTAGCTAGGGATACATCGATCGTAGCCTCCCAGAGGGTGTTGCAACAGGTTGGCAAGTGGTGAGGTTGATTTAGCACTGTCAGCTGTGATCCTGCCAAGTAATCCTCAAGGAGTTGACCATTTGGGGTTCCACGCCAGCCAGGGGTAGTATTGTGCCATGTCGGGGATCGACAGTTCACGTCAGCTTCTATGATGATTTTTTGGTTTGGTAGGATGTCCTGCAGGCATTGAAGATAGTCGATTGCAAAATCTATCTGTTGTCCTGGTCTACAATAGGGTGCCACAATGTACAGGTTCCCTAAAGCTGTATTTAGCTGGGCACAGGCAGCCCGCTCCGTGCAGAACTGCGTGATTTTAGTCACTGTGATATTGTTCCTTACCAGGACAGCAGCCCATGGGGTGTCTTCAACTGTGTGTATCACTTTGTAGGTGAGTGGGTAGCCTACAACCCATTTCCCATGCGAGTATGGCTCCTGTAATATGATGACATCCACGTTTTCCTCTTCAGCTTTAACCTGGATCTGGTCGGCTACTGCTCTAGCCCTCTGCGCATTTATTTGAATTATTTTTAGTATATTTGTGTTGTAAGCTTTAATTTTCGTCCCCATAGTTAATCCTACTTTGGTATAAACTCTTGGCTCGTTGGTACGTGGGACACATGGGGTCTCTCAGTGAAAGCTTGTACTCTAGCTTTAAGTTTTTACAGTTTACGCAGGTAGGTCCCACATCTTTGTGGGGACAGACATTATGTTCATGGCCTTTTTCTGAGCAGTGGCCGCATGTTGGGGTGGTTTGTACACACGTATGCGTGGTCTGACCGAACTTGCAGCAGCGGTAGCACTTCGAAACGACCACACGTTCATGATATCAGTAGCAGCCCCATTCTATAAACACCCTTGTTTGGTTCTTCAGGGTTTGCCAGGCTTCCGGGGTTAGTTCTACTACCCAGTTTTTGTTTATTCCATCCCTCGCTTTAATGGAGTATTTGGGCATTGCTATCTCTTGTGGATTTTTGTTAGGGATTTTACCCTGTAGGTTTCTATGGTAGAGTTAGTACGCTAATTGGTTCGGTGTGATGTCTTTATCTACGTCGTATATTATTATGGCTGGGCGTTTTCTTTTGGGTGGTTCAGCTGTTAGACCCAAAGTGGCTACTTTAGGGTTTTGTATTATTCCTAGCATCTCTTTCTTTGTCTCGGTTTCTATTACCAGTCCTATGCTCCTCATCTTGCGTATTCCTCTGATTTGGGTTTGTTTGAGGTCTTCCTTCATGGTGCTTATTAGTTTTGCCTTAATTTCTTCACTTGTTCTTATTTCCTCGACATTTTTGGGCCTTAGTATTACCAGGTTTGGCGTTGGGAGGAGTGTCTTTTTCTTTGGCTGTTCATTTTTTGGCATCTGTGTCACAGTTAATGGATTACTCAGTACACTTGCATAGGTAGGGATGCATTGTTGCATTTGTTGTGTGACCCTACATTCCTGGTAGGCCTCCAGTTTGGCTGCATTTCTTTCTGCCTCACTGCGAACCTTGTGGAAGACCGTCTCCAGCTTGGTCGATATTCCTACAATATCAGCCCTAAGGGCAGCTGAGATTCTACTTGCGGAGTCTTTCAGTTTGTTTTCAAACTCCACCCAGAGGGCTAAAACCTAGTCCAGTACCGTTCCATCCGGCAATCTGGGGTGTATGGTAGGCTGAGGCTGCTTACTTAATTCTTCGCTGTTCTCTGGTTGGGGGGGTCCTCATTGTTTTGCTGGTCTTTCGATTCGCTTTGCGATCTTGTCTCCATTCCCGTACTCGGGGCGACATATTTCTTGTATTTCTTTTTTGAAGTTTGTTGTGGCTGTGCTCCATCGTCGTGATCATTCTTCTCTATGTTTTGCAAATCATCATTTGCTCTAGGATAGGTTGTTGCCTTCTTCGTTGGTGTTCATCTTCTGGCTGAAGTTCAGTCAATTTCTGACTATGGGTAATCATTTTGTCGGATTTTAAGAATCAGTTTCATATTTGCAACTTTCCAGTCATCAGGGAAGGTGCTAGTGTGTAGGCAGAGATTGAGAAGGTGCAGCAATAGCTCCGGGGAAAGCTCCACAATCTTCTTCACAATCTCAGGCTCAAACAAGTCAGGCCCCGGAATTTTTTCCCTTTGATAAGAGCTGCTACGGCTAGGAGTTCTTCCTGTGTGAACTGCGGTTCAACTTGTCCAGTCCAATAGGTTTCATTTTCTCTGCAGATCTCATGCTGCTCAGTTGTTGGATTAATGTTTGGATGAAAAACGTTGTTTAAGATGTTTGAGACTGAGTCCCTCCAGGTGGTGGTTAGGTTTCCCTGTGGGGTTTCCGTAGCGGTGTTCACTTCCCCCCTGGGGAGTTTGTTTGTGGTGATTTTGTACACCACCCCCCAGGAGTCAGAATTTCCCGTGTAAGAGACAAGTCGCTCCCAGGATTGCTGCTTTGATTTCTTTATTCTTTCCGTATACGCGTTTCTTGCTGTTCGATATACTTGTTTAAGTTCTTCGACCTCCACATCAGGCCAAGATCTTCTCGCCCTTTGGAACGCTTTTCGTTTGGCTTGTACCTCCTTTCTCATCCTTCGAAGCTCCTCATTCCACCAGGGCACTGCTCCCGGAGAAGGTTTTTTCCTTTTAATTGTGGCATTGCAGACTTGTGTTAATAGGGTGGTAATCTCTTTTTGAAGAAGGTTTGGATTTTGAGTTTGCCTGAGTTTCTGCTGCTGTTTTCCCACCATTTCCAGCAGGGCACCCCTAAAGGTGTCCCAGTTTGTTTTTTCTATTGCATATCTATGTTGCATTACTCTGGAAATTGGTTGTCTATTACGGTTTTTTGTGATCCTGAATGTAATGGCTCGGTGGTCCGAGGTCGTCCAATCATCTTGGACCTTCCAGTAGGAGATATAGCTGGCTGTGTTTCTTGTAGCAAGAGAAATGTCAATGGTGGCCTCCCAAAGGGTGCTGCTGAAAGTGGGGAGGTTGTTTGGCTGATTGAGAATTCCGAAATGGAGTTACCCAGGTAGTTCTCCAGTCTTTGGCCGTTTCTTGCTCCTCGACGGTCTGGTGTTGTGCTGTACCACGCGGAAGACCTGCAGTTTACATCTGCCCCAACGATAATTCTCCCTCCAGGAAGAGTGTTTAGTACACTTTGAAGGTATCTTATAGCCCTGATAATATCTTCGCCTGGACGGCAATATAGGGCGAGGACGTAAAAGTTTCCAAGCGCTGTAATAATGTGGGCACATACGGCCCAGGCTGTGCAAAGTTGGGTTATCTTTGTGGCTGTGATGTCAGGGTTTCTTACAGCTATTGCTGCCCAGGGGGTTTCTCCTTCCACCTGGATGACTTTGTAGGTCAGGGGATAGCCTCTGACCTGGTTCTTATGGGTGTACGGCTCTTGCAGGATAATTACATCCGTGTTGTCCTCGTCTGCCCGAATCCCGATTTGGCCGACCACAGCCCGGGCCCGCTGCGCGTTAATTTGCATTATTTTTACCTCTTCGGAGTTAAATTTTTTAAGGTGTCTCCCCATAATCGATCCTTTGTTGGTGCTGACCCTTGGCTTTTATATATGTTGGACATATTCTGTCTCTGATGGAATGTGCTGAATCCATTTTGAAACTTTTACAGTTCACACAAATAGGATCTTTGGTTTTGTTAGGACAGCTGTTAAATTCGTGGCCTTTTTCAGCACAATGGCCGCACGTTGGCACTGTCTGGATACAATGTGTGAGGTGTGGCCGAACCTGCAACACTTGAAGCATTTAGGCACAGCCACGTGTTCGCGAAAGTGGTGGCTGCCCCAGTTTATGTATACCCTTGCTTGATTGTTAAGGACCTTCCAGGCGATTGGGTTGAGTTGAACAATCCAGTTTTTGCCTTCCTCCTCCTTTGACTTTTTTTGAGTATTTAGGTGTGATTAAGGCATCTGCCTCTAAGTGTGGGAAGTACTCCTGCAAGTTCCTACAGTATAGTTCCTCAGTGAGTTGCTGTGGGGTCAGGTTGTCACTGAGATCAAAAATGATGATAGAGGGCCCCAACTTTTTTGGCGCCTCGGCCTTTAGACCCATTGTCATTATTTTTGCATTGGTCATAATTTTGTTAGCTTCTTTTTTAGTTTCCGTTTCGATCACTATGCCTGTATTTCTAGTTTTTCTTATTGCTTTTATTTTCGTAGTTTTGAGATCATCTTTCAACTCTGTCATTATTTTGGTCTTGATTTGTTCACTTGTATGTGATTCTTTGGAGTTAATGGGTCTGATAACCACCAGATTCTGCTGTTTTATCAGGGTTCTCTTTCTTATATGCTGAGGGTTTTGTCGACTGGTCTGTGGTGGATGCCCTTGGATGAAGGCACCCAGTTTAGGGGTTGGAAGGTTCTTAAGTACAGCACCGGCATAAGAGGGCACTGTAGATGATTCAGGTTCTGTGGTTGGGCCCAGTTCCCGCTCGGGTGAAAGCTGCGGAAGCTTAGCGCAGATGTTTAAGGCCTTTTCCAGTATTGTAGACCTTGTCTTGATTTCTTCATTGACAGCTTTTAGTTTCTCATTCTCGATTAGAAGAGCTGTTGTGATTGTTTCTAGGCTTGTCCAAAGCTCCTGGACATAGTTTCCAGTGGCTTTGGTGAATCTTATGCAGTATTGGTTGAGGAGCGCCACCAAGTTCCTGTGCAAGACTGAGATGATCTGATGGAAGGAGGTGGTGTCTCCCTCATTAAGGAGGCCAGCCAGAACAGGTGGTGCAGGAATGGTAAGCATACTGGATGGAGGGATCCCAGATAAGACCACTTGGTCCAGAGCAGACGGTAGTTGTGTAGCCAAGAAGTCTGCTGGGGCAGTTTGAAGTGGCAGAGCTGATGAAGTTTGGTGAGCACCTGAGGAGATTCGCATCTCAGGAGCAGCAGCTACAGGAGTGTTTGGAGCTGCAGGTAAGGCTGCAGTTGAGGTGGAGTTTGGCATCGATTCGAGGATGGAGGCAGCTATTGGTGTAGAGATTCTTTGGTCCAAGGTGGAAGCTGAGTAATTATGGTCTATGAGAGGTGATATACAAATATTATTCATCTGTGCAGGAAGAGGAGTGCAGAGGAAAAGCTCTGGACCTTCCCTTGAACTTCTTTCTCTTGGAGGAGAATTTGCCAGGTACTCTAAGAAGCAGTGAATTAGAAGTCTCCGATTCGTCTCTCTCAGACGTGCTAACCTCATCCTGTGAACTTTCAGCATTTTCATTATTTTCAACCATCTTACTCTGCTGGGATGAAATATTTAAGTTCAGGGGGTGAATGGTTCTACTGAATTTTAGTCAAATCTCCAGAAATGGCTAGTGAAGAATTTAAATACTTAACTGAAAAGAATAGTTTCCAACTCTTGTCGGTAGGGGGCGCTGAAAGAGATGGGAATAAATTTGCATATTGTATTCTTGGGCGACAGAGGATTGTGACGTCACCCGAGGATCAGTAGTCAGATGTATCAATGCACAATAAAAGAGAGTCCCCTTCAAAAGCTGCTATGTAAATAGTATGTTCCAAAATGAATAACCACATATTAATTAACTCAATAGACAATCAGTATTAATTACTACTGACATCATAATTAATAAATAAATGTTCCTAATTAAAAGTTCTAACTTAAGTTCCGGGCTTCAGGAGAACCAATGGCCGATCGCCCTGGAGGTCACGTGATTTGTTATTTCAAACAAAGTGGCCGAAGAAAAAAGGACGAAATTATTCGCGCCAAAACAATATGTTCCTCAAATCACAGCAATCAACACAATTTCACTAAAATCAGTATCAGCTGATACGAAATTAATTATGGTATCCATAACTCTCTAAAAGATAGAGATATCTAAAGATAAGTGGTCTAAAACTATGGCAAAGAATGATAGTAAAAAACAACGGCCGGACCTATAGGGCGTAGCCATTATGAACGAGCCGTGAATGAACGATAAGGGTGAAGATTTAAAATCGTTCATAACTGGAGAACGCCTTAGAAGTTAGGCATAAAATAAACATCAGTCGACTCACCGAACCAAACAGATCCACTTCGACTTTAATTTCATCCAAAATGATAAATTGGCACCACTTTAAAAAACACACTCTGAAGAGCACCAATTAACACAACCGGACACATGAATAGGTCGCCTCGTAATCTCACCCAAGTATAGTGGGAAAGTGAATGCTGTGAAAAGCAGGTGGTCGCTGCTTTTGGTGGCGATGATGAAGCTACTGCCAAAGGCTTTAGATGGCAACCAGGAGCTCTCGCTAATAGAGGCTTAAGCATTAACACACATGGGGGGTCACCCTCCCCACTCAATAATGCAGATCACTGTAGTCACACCCTCCAGTTCAAGAACAATGGGTGAAGCAGAATGTGTGTCGTCGCAGGCCGTCCCAGTGTAGCACGCCTCAGTAAAAAATAGTTCTCTACACTAAGTAGAGAACTATTTACACTAAGGTAGAATGGTGATATGGTTGGTTAAGGACCTGAATTGGAGAAGACGAGAGGAAATCTTCTAAGCGCTGTCCATTCTGGGAAACTGCATGGTCATCTATCCGGCTATGCCACAAGCGAGATCTACAATTGGCATCCATCGTTATGAGGATTTTGCTGGAAGGTAAGAGAGTTATGACTGACTGGAGATATCCAATATATGGTACAATTTTATCAGTTCGCGGTCAACAGTACAAGGAAACTATGTTCAGAGAGCCTCTGGTCTGGTTTATACGTACTTGCCAGGCCGCTGGGCTCAGCTCTACAGACCAGTACATGTTCAAAGCACACGATTTTACAAAATTCGGCGGTTTACGGTACAGTTTTGGAGCGGTCTTACAGCTCAGTTTTAAACACAGTTTGGGCAACTCCCCAGTCAAGTGTAAACTACCAACGTGGCTTCTACTTTACATCAGTGCCTCTCTATGGCCCTTCTGCCAGCCACATGGTGACCATTGTAGTCTGACAACAAAGGACACAGATAGTAACGCTGGTAATTTACTAAATTCCCAATAGATATTAAAACTAATCTCACCTACGGAATCCTCCAGATAAGCTCTTTCAGGTTGAACACGTTTTTAGACTGATTTAACATTTTAAACACTTAATTTCCACACAAATTCAGGAGCGCGAAATAACGTGTCCGGTCGTAACGGCCGGCCAAGGTCAGTCCATGCATGAGGTTGTGCCAGCTCTCCAACTCTCTGCAGATGCAAGGAAGGTCATCTGTGATTCCCAGGGCTGCGAATTTAGCCTTAAAGGCACCATCGCCAGTTAGCAAGAAGGTCGCATGGAGTCCCGGCATGAACCATGTCGGAGCCATTGAGTAGAGTTTTCCAAGGTTGGGAAGGAACCACCTGGTGATTTCCCGCTTTGGGGAGTTCTCCCATCTGGTTTGCAAGGTTTGCTTTAGATGATTTGTGAGTCCCATCTTTTCTGTCGAATGGTTGACAGTGGGATCCACATCGAAGGCACAGTCATTTCCCTTAGAGAATTTGTAGAGTATTCTTCTTTTTGCCACATCGAGGTCCAATGCTAAGGTTCCAGCCAGAACCTGCACTGCATGGGTACTGACGGTGCTACAGGCCTCGGTTATAGCGAGCCACATGGCTCTATGGATGGAGTCTAGGATTCTGCAGTTTACCGCCATGGTCGCTTTAGTCTACCATTCCCCGTAGGCTTAGGTGGCAATCGGGAGGAAGGCAGCTTTGTAGAAAAGCTTAAGGGTCTTGCTTTTCAATCCCCAATCCCTTTTTGCGACTCTGGCGACAAGGTCTGTATAGCCCTGTATCTTCCAGATGTACTTCAGGTGTGCCTTGAAGGAGAGAGAGAGAGAGAGAGGGGGCCCAGTATTACTCCCAGGTATTTCAGTTCCTTGGAGAGTCATAATGTGAAACCATCAATCTTAATTTCCAGGGATCTCCTATAGTCTAGGGTGCCCTTGAGGTTGGAATCCGTTTTGGTTGCTGAGATCCTAAGGAAGTGGGTATTGATCCTCTCCTGTAGGGTTTGAAGGGCATATTTTTGCCTTTGTTTCCAACTGGGCTGTACTGTTGCCTCTATCATCAGAATTAGGTCGTCCGCAAAAGCCTGTGTGGATGCCTCTTCAATATCAGTGTTTAAAAATTCGTCCATGATGACATTCCATAGTGTAGGTTCTAAAATGGAGCCTTGCAGACAGCCTCTGTTTATTTTTCTGGTAAGTGTTTTATATGGAGTGTTCGCCATGATGAGCCTGCAGGAGAGGTAGCTTCAAATTGCTCTATATAGGTTTTCCAGCATCCCGGTGCCGGCCACCATAGGGTGTCAAACACCACGGCAAAGCCAGGAAGTATTTGTTATCCATGATAGCTGCACGTGCAAGGGGGCTCCTCAGGGCATCCACGATTGATGTTCCAGGGCGGAAGCCATACTGGTTTAGGGACATTAGGTTTGCCTGTGAGTAGTGAGCCTGAATTGTGATTAGTAGGAGTCGTTCCAGGAGTTTACTGCCCACTGTTATTACAGCTATTTGTCTGTAGAAAATCAGTCGTTCTGTTGGCTTTGTCGGATTTTTCATTATGAGTTTAATGTTTGCTTTTTTTCCAGTACTTCAGTAAGGTCCCTGTTCTGAGATATAATTTGAAGAGGTTCAGTAACATATCTGGCGATATACCCCACCACCCTCCTGACAATTTCTGACTTCAATAGGTCCGGACCTGAGCATTTCTTACTTTTAATAAGGTTTGCCGCGGCTTGTAGTTGCTCTATTGTGAAGTCCTGTTCCCTTGTCTTCTGTGCAGTACTTGTCATTCTCTGTGCACATCTTGATTCGTTGGGGTTTCTGCGGCGGGTCTCTATGAGGTTGGAAGGTTGCATCCAGTATATTACTAATAGATGCCTCCCAGAAATTGGTGACATCTCGTCGAGTTATGGTTGTTGATATTCCCTCTCCCTGGGGAGTTTATTGGTAGCGACTTTGTAGACCCCCACAACGGTCAGTGTTGCCAGTGGTTGTGACCAGATTTTCCCATGATAGTTGTTTGCTCCTTCGTATAAGCGAAGTGCAGTGATTTCTGGCTTCCTTGTAAATTTCGTGCAATGTGTTCACTTCAGGAGCATCTGGCGCTTTGGAAGGCTTTTCGTTTATCCTGGACCTCTCTCCGACATCGCTAGATCTCCAGACTGACTCCACCATGGTACAGCAGCTGGGGCAAGTTTCTTTGCTTATGGCAGCGTTTATCGCTATAGTAATAATGGCTGTGACTGTTTTTTGTATTTATCCGGGTCTTTGATGGTTTGAATTGCGGCTTACTGTGCATCCTGTTCCGCTATTAGTGCATCTCTCAACTACTTTGCCGTTTGCAGTATCTGTGTAACGTTTTCATCTCGGGATGATGTCTCCGATGGTCTCTATCTAGTTGAAGTTCAAGACCCTGTCGTCAGATGTTCAGGAATCCTGAACCCTCCAATCCGTTATATTGCCGGCAATATTTCTAGTGGCTGTTTCATCAATGTTTCCCTAGTGGCTGTTTCATCGATGTTTCCCTAGTGGCTAGGGAAACATCGATGGTTGGCTTCCATCAGAGGTTGCAGTAGGTTGGTAATTGGTTTCATTGGTTTCTTCCAGGCGCTGCCCATTTCTTTTCCCCTACCTGTCCGGGGAATGGCTGTAATAACCTGGCGACCTGCATTTCACACCTGTTCGGGTTATAATTTTCTGACAGTGGAGGATGTTAGTTACATTTTCTAGGTATCTTGTAACCAACGTTATGTCCTCTCCGGGGCGGCAACACAGGAATACGACATAGAAGGCTCCCAGTGCAGAGATAAGATGTGCACAGACCGCCCAGGCTGTGCAGAGGTGAGTGATCCTGGTGGCTGTTATGGCGGAGTTCCTTCCAGCAATAGTGGCGCATGGGGTTTCATTTTCAGACTGAATGATCTTGTATTGTAGGGGGTATCCCCCTTACTGTTTGACAGTTACATATGATTCTTGAAGTAAGATGTTAACAATGTTCTCGTCATCGGCTTTCATCCTTACCTGGTCGGCAGTGGCCGACCAGGTAAGGATGAAAGCCGATGACGAGAAAATTTTTCCAACCGTTTAGCTGGAAAAATTTTATTACCTTGGTGTTAAATTGTTTACGGTGTGTTGCCATAATCGGTTCTGGATTGGGTCAAGCTCTTGTATTTCTGGGACACAAGCTGTCTCTAAGGGAGTGTGAGGCACCCAATTTCTGCTTTTGCAGTTCGCACAAATGGGATTTGCACTCTTATTTGGACAGTTGGTGAAGTTACGACCCTTACCAGCGCAGTGGCCGCTGGTCCGTACAGCCTGCAGCATGTGTGTGACGTGTGTCCGAACTTGTAGCAGTTGTAGCATATAGTGACATAGTGTTTTTTGACAAGCGGCACCAGTGCTTTCGCACAACTCCGCATTTGGATCTCTTGTGAAGTAAGACAGTACTGTCAAGGCCAGATAGCATATTTTATTTTTTATTATTATTTTAAGGTTGCCCGTAATTAAATACATTAAAAACCTGTGGTCGATTCTATGGTCGATTTGCCTGTTTTGCTGGACCAAAAAACCCCAGTTACTGGGGAGAAAAACCTTGCTATCTACGCCTGAGAGGAACTAACTCAGCCACGGAGTGAAAAAGGCCCACTAAAGTTCCTCCCGTCACCGACGGGATTCGAACCCGGGCCTTTTCCACCCGGTGTGGGGAGGACGGTGACGGTACCACTGTGCTACCCACGCAGTACCAGATAGCATATATTAGTGTATGTTCATGTTTGCTTAGTGTGGGTTATGTTGTTCGTCAGGCCGCTTAGCCTACAGTCCGTGGAACACCACAGACCGCTAGTTACCGTCACTGGCACTGTGAGCCGGACCAGGTAAGTAGGAAGAGAACTCTGGCTGGCCAACCCCAGGGTTAGCCTTAGCTCCTCAGGGAGGATCCAAAAAATATGTTTTTTGAAATAGGAGAAGGGGTGGGAGACTGAGGAGAAAAGACAAGGTAAGCAGAAGAAAGAGTGAGAGGTAGGGTGGCACCCTCCAAAGGGGGAAACCACCCAACCTCAGGAAAAGGAGAAAAGATTGTGAGGTCAAGTTACCCACAACGTCAGGTTGCCTAATGGCATGATCCTGCATTTGATAAGTAAAATGCCAGTCCCACTCCTGGAGGGGTATTTATGTGAGTTCCTACTCATGTAGGAAAATCAGATATTGTCCTACACCTCAAAGAGAAGAGGTGCCACCAAGTGATGGATCCCACACTTGGCAAAAGCAGCGTCAGCAATTAAATCTTCTTTGGCCAAGGGTAACTTGTAGGCAATGAGCAGTGTCCCACGCTGGGCGGGGGATTTGGATCATCTTCTCAAGTTAGGGGATGAGAGGAGGCACAGGGATTCATGAAGCTCAACGATTGCTCGGAGTTCTTGTGTCTATTGTAGAAAAGTCTTTTTTGGGTTGGTGAGTTTGTTGGAGAATTTCCTTTGTGAACGTCGAAAGATTCCTGTTATGTCAGGATAAAGATCAATATCCTGTTGGTGTTTTCTTTGATTCCATTCAGGAGATGTTCTGTGAATTGAGTTTTGAGTCATTATAGGATGGGGGTGCATTGAACAGTTTGCTGTAAGTGGATTTGATGCATTTCAAGTACAGTCTGGGCAAAAGTAGTGAAGGCTTTGTAATCGGTTTTGTCAATTATGTAGAGATGTTCCTGCCCGTGGGGTATATTTCCAGTTCTGGTAATTGGGAGACTTCTGGGTAAATCGTAAAGAGAGCAATTATACATGAGGTGAATCCAGTCTTTGTTGTCACCGCAAGTGCAGACTAGAGAATCGGTGTGACCCTGGGCATGCAGCTTGGCCCAGAACGAGACGTGAAGGCCTGGTGACTGCCACGGGGGAGATTTTTTGGTGCAGTAATCATAACTTGTTAAAGAAATCTTTTAATGGTTTCACCTTTGGCTATTTGCTCTCAAGTTCGTTGCCAATTCCGCAATACCGATTCTTGCCTTTGTCTCCTACTGGAACCAACTGCTATATCACTGCCCTGTTTATGCTGACCTATGGAAATCCCCACAAGACCGTATAAGCACCTTCTCACCTGGCAACGAAAAACATTTAGTAGAATCTGCCTCACACCTTGCAATCCTACAACAATTTGCTTCTGATTTATTTGCTAGAAGAAAACTTCTGTTGTGCAGTCCCACTTCAACTTCACCTCCTCTAGCACCTTCAATAATGTCAGCCTCAACAGTGAGCGGTGCCTTGCAAAGATAAAATATTGTCACCTTGAATAGCTCTTAGAAGATCACATAGATCCATTTTTTTTTTTTTTACTTTTATCCCCTTAGCCTGGGCAACCAGAGGATTGCTGGCACCCACTGGTATTGCACTGCCTCCAGTGGATGAGGGATTTGTCCACTCTTAGACAATTTACTTTTATTTTTTTAACTATTTTTTTTTATTTTATTTATCTATTTATTTTTTAATATATTTTATTTATTTATTTTTGTGTAATTTTGTTTTCTTCTGTTTTCTTTAGCTGTGCTGTACGGCTAAAGAAAATAAAAGAAAGCCCAGGCAACTGGGGTTTTTTTATTTTTATTTACCTTATTTTATTTGATATATATTTTTATTTTATTTTATATTTACAATCATTACTTATTTATTTTTTTTGTTTTATAATTTTTTTATTTTTTTTAATATAATTTTACTTCATCTTCATTTTATTTATTTATTTCTTGTATTAGTAATTTCCTTTTTTTACTTTGTATCTATATATATTTTTATTATTTTATTTTATTTTATTTTACATGTTTTTTCTTTTCTGTTTTTAATACTGTTTTGTTTTATTTTATTTATTTTTATTTTTTAAATTTTTTTTCTACTCTTATCTATAATTTTTTATCTTAGTTTATTTTATTTTACTTTTTTTTAACTAATTTATTTACTTTATTTTTTTTAAATTATGATTTTATTTAATTATTTTTTTCTCTATGCTGGTACCCTAAATTTGGGTAGCAGTGGGTACTGGAATTGCTAGCACCCACTGGTATAGCACTATCTCGAATCGGTGCGGGACTTCGCCTCTTCGGGGCAGACAAAGATTTTAATGGTCACCTCCTCATGGTGTGATGGGCACCGGGCACGCTTTCCATTATATCGCCTACCCGGTGGCAAAGAGTCCAGAAACAACTAAACAACACAACAACAACAACACATAATATACACAAAAATAACACTACACGCTTCTGGCCGCTCTGCACAGTTTTGGATCATCACAGAGTAAGATTGGGGAGATGAACCGGAGAGATAAGAATGTTAACGGAAGAGAGGAAGACCTGCAAGGCAGGATTACTGAGAGTACAGCAAGCTCTGGTCACAGTGAGTAGGACATTACGTTGAAGTGTATGTAGCTTTGCTTTATTACGTGCCATGATGCCACGAGGAAACCATATGCCTGCACTATAGCACACAGCTGGTAAGAAGATGGTTTTGTAAAGTCTACCCTGCTAATTCTTACAATCATGGCGTATAACAACATAGTTTGTTGGAGAGGTAATTAAGATGAAGTAAGAATGTTAATGGAGAATTAAAGGTTACTCCTAGATATTTGAGTTCTGTTTTGAGTTGCAATGTCTGCCCAGAGATTTTAATTTGCGGCGGTCTTCTTATGTCCAAGGATCCTTTGAGGAGGATAGTCTTCGTTTTGTAGTTGTTTGCCCAATTTTGGAGGATCGTTAAGGCAGGGGAGGCAATTTGCTCAAGCTGAGTTCTAGAATTAGCTTTGAAAAGGAGGATGAGGTCATCTGCATATGCTTCTTATTCCCTTAAGAAGAAATTCATCTAGTATTAAATTCCAAAAGTAGCGGCCAAGAACTGAGCCCTGTAGACAACCTCTAACAATTGGTCAGGAAGTTTTCTGAAAATTTGTTTGAACAGTTACTGTGTGATATAAGAGGTAGTTCTGGAGACAGCGGTAGAGGTTAACTGAAATGATGAATTCACATAATCTCCTGACAATGCTGAGCCACCAGATGGAATCGGAGGCACCAGCAAAGTCAATGTAGATAGCCAGTAGATATTTTTCTGTGGTTGAGTTTGGTGTGTTGAGGGGATTGTTCATAGTGTCTTCAGTGGAGCATCCTGGCTTAAAGCCATACTGCTTTGGAGAGTCCAAGTTGGCTGTCTGGCAGTAGGTAGATCATCTGGATTGAAGCAGCTGCTCCATTACCTTGCCCAAGACCGGGAGAAGAGCAATTTGGCGGAAAGATTTGGGGAGAGTAGTATCTTTTTCTGGACCTTTTAGGACGAGTCGAAGCACCACCTGTTGCCAAGAATCAGGGATTATTCCTTTGGCAAGGCATTTGTTGAACAGTGCTAATAGGTAGTTCGGAAGATGTATAGCTGCTTTCGTGATGACCTCAGCCTCAATATCATCGTGACCAGGGCATTTATTTATTTTTCTTCTGTCAAGGGCTTTGTTCATTTTCCTCAGAGGTGAAAGGAGGTGCTATTTTTTGTTGGAGAAGGCCCATTTGTCTTGTTCCATTTGCGTTTCTTCATCATTGATGGGACTGTCATCAATATATGGTGTGCTTGGGTGTCACATGAAGTAGCAAATTCAGAATATTATTAATGGATTTAGGCCATGTGTGTGTTGGATTGCCGTCGAAAGTAACGGTTGTATTTAACATCTCTCCCCTGGGCAGCTTGTTCATAACGATACAATAAACGACCCCCCAAGTATCTGCATTACCATTAGTTGTCACAAGCTGCTGCCAAGACACTTCCTTGTTCTGCCGAATGAGGCTTGTGTAGTCATTACGATATCTTCTATATACTTTCTGTAGAGCCTGGATCTAAGTGGGGGGGCCAGCAGTGCCTGGCTCTCTGTTAGGCTTTTCGGGCAGTGTTGACGTGGTGCCTTAGGTTTTCTAGGGCCCTGCACCACCATAGGACTGCTTTTATGTGCTCCCGATGTTTTTTCATAGTTCTCTCATTAGCCTCTTGGACTGTCGTTGTTAAAAGGGAGAGGTGCTCATATGGATCAAGATGGTTTAATTGGGATGTATCCATTTGTAGCTTTGATTTTATATTATCCTTGAAGGCATTCCATTCAGCTGTTTTAGTGGAATATCTGATGATATCGTGGTATATGGGAGGGGTATTATCAAGTTGTCTAGATAGATGGAAGGTGATGGCCCTGTGGTCTGAGATGGTCCAGATTTCATGAACCATCCATGATAAGAACTTTTGTGCTATAGACCGTGTGGTATGGTCAACGGTGTTTTCCCACAAGGTATTGCTTAAGGTAGAATGGTGATGTCGTTGGTTAAGGACCTGAATTGGAGAAGACGAGAGGAAATCTTCTAAGCGCTGTCCATTCTGGGAAACTGCATGGTCATCTATCCGGCTATGCCACAAGCGAGATCTACAATTGGCATCCATCGTTATGAGGATTTTGCTGGAAGGTAAGAGAGTTATGACTGACTGGAGATATCCAATATATGGTACAATTTTATCAGTTCGCGGTCAACAGTACAAGGAAACTATGTTCAGAGAGCCTCTGGTCTGGTTTATAAGTACTTGCCAGGCCGCTGGGCTCAGCTCTACAGACCAGTTGACTGTTCTCAAGGATTTTCTCTTGAGGGTGTTCTTGGTCTTCACATGATCGTTTAGATTTGTCTGGCATACTTTTGAACAAATTTTTGTCAAATAGTTTTCTTGCGACCACGAGTTTGATGTCCTTATCTATATCATATATAAGTATGGAGGGCCCTTTCCTTCTTGGGGGTTCAGCCCTTAGTTGCAATCTTTGATTGGCTAGATTCTTTGTTTCTTTGTTTTTCGTGCCGATTTTATTTTGTGGTCCTCAGGTCATCCATTATTGTTGGATGACCTGAGAGGTTATCCATTATTGCCTGTTTAATGCCTTTGCCAGAATGATTAGCCATTTATTTAGGGGTCTCAGCAACACAAGGTTTGGTGGCCGTGTGGTCGGTTTCATCTTGGTTTGTACTGGTTGGGTGGCTGTGTGGTCACACTGTGCCAGAGTCCTCGGTGCATCTGAATATGAGGGAGTGCCTTTGTGGCAGGTTTTTGCTTCTCCTTCCATATAGGCCTCTAGTTTGGCTGTGGCTTTTTCACATTCTAAGCATGTTTGGAATAAAACACTCCATTTTATTCCATAGATAAAAATTTGGCTTCTGAGGTTTGCAGAAACTCTACTGGTCCCAAAATAGGTCCTCCAGAGCTGTCTTGAGAATGTCTTCAGGGGAGGATCCCTCTGGGAGTGCAAGGTTCAGGAGAGAGTCCTTCAGCTTGTTTTCCTAGTTGTAGGGAGCTAATGTCATCATGATCTTTGGTTTGCTCTGGTTTCTAGTCTCTCTGTCCGATTTAGGGATCAACGGTCAGCATTCACGAGCCGTTGCAGACGAGATTAGAATAGCTGCCGAGAATCATTCTGTTCACATCATTTCAATCCAAGAACCTTATGCCTCCAGAATCCCCACGGGTGAGGGCCACAAAATTATGGGGTACTCAACGCACACCAGAGTGATACAACCTGTCAAGGTTGATCCAAAAACCTGTAATGTGGTGCTGAACGATTAACTGGACATATTGGTAATCCACGGACTCTGCACACAGTTTGCCCCATGTGTTCAGCTCCGCTCCTCTCCTTTTTCTTTTTACCTAATCTCATTATACCGCCCCTCCTCCAGGGACTGTGCTGACTCACTCAACTACTTGGAGTATGCACTTGATTTTCTGAATGCCAGGAATACAATTATTACAGCAGATACCAATGCAAAATCCAATTTCTGGCACTCCCCAGCTACTGATTACCGCGGCCTGCTGCTCGAGGATCTGATACTAACTAGAAACTTAGCACTTCATAACCAGCCTAATCAGCTGACCACATATTGTAGCTCAACTGGACAAACCAACATTGATATCACGACTTCAACTAATGATCGACGAACGCAGATTTCCAGACTGGACACTGAGTGATCATAGGGTCATTCTCTTTTACCTCTCTCTCAACACCCCTCCCGCAGCCTCCAGCGTTAGACCGACTGACTTTGTGCGATTCTCAACTAAAAAGATCGATTGGAAAGCCTTTGACGAACTAATCAGGCGCGACCTCCCGAATACAGATCACTCCTGCTTTGAGTTAACAACCCCGGAAGACTTCGTCGAAATAATCCAAAATTCTCTCGTGAAAGCCGCTTACTGTTCCACCATGAAAAAGAAGACATACCCGATGCCCCGCCTTTGGTGGACACTGGAATTGTCTTGCCTTGGGCGAGAAGTATATCAAGCAAGAAAACGATATCAAACTCACAGGGACTGGCCGGCCGCAGAGGTTGAAAGACTCCACAGAGAATATTTTAGAACAAAAGCCAGTACACCATGGCAATATCTAAGAGAAAAAAAGAAACTTGGATCTCTTTTGTGAAAGAATCAGGCAATGCTAACCCCTGGGGTCTCCTTTACAAGATCGCTAGAGCTAAAAGCTTTGCTCAGATATATTCGGTACAGTCCAAACGGATGCTTCTGAAACCACTTGTTGGGCTGATTCGATTTATCCAATTCTGGACAGACTCTTTTCCCATGGCGATCCCTCAGAAGACCTGCCAGAACATCAGACTGTTAGGCGACAGAATGCTGCATTCAACCCACCAGACAATGCTGATCCATTTAATGATTGAACTAGAGACAGTGCTCAAAAAGATAAATAATAAAAAATGTCCTGGAATTGACTGTATTGAATATCTAAAGAATTCAACGATTCTTTAGAGTAAAACCTAACCACCTTCTACTTCTGTTTAACAAATGCCTCTCCTCCTCTCAGTTCCCTAAGGCTTAGATGGAGGCCCATCTTCATCTCATGGCCAAGCCCAACAAACCACTGAACCCAGGGTCCATTGCCCTGCTGGCCAACCTTGGGAAAATCCTTGAGAGACTGATGTCCTACAGGGTTACAAACGTCCTATTGTTAAAAGACTTGATATCCCCTTCACAATATGGCTTCGCCCCTGGTAGATCAAGTGAGGAGGCCCTTTCTGACCTAGTCCTTCATCTGGAGAATTCCCAGTCCAAATATGAGCTGGCCATGTTCATCGACTTTGAGGGCGCCTTCGACAGAATATGGTGGGAGAGTGCCCTTCAATGCAGATTGTCCGGCCAATCTATACAAGCTTTTTTAGAAATTACTTTACTGAACGCACCATTATTGTCAAATCCAAGCATCAACAGGTCTCCAGGGTTGTTCACAAGACATGTCCCCAGGGTTCGGTCTTGGGCCCCCTAATTTGGTACATGGTCCTATAAAGTTGGCTCGGCAATACATTTGAAAACACAAAAATAATAGCATTTGCAGATGATCTCACCATCACTGTTTCTGGTCGGTCTCGCTCAGTAATTGAGATGAATGCTCAGTGGGGTCCTCGACCATCTGTCTTCCTGGGCAAGACTGCACAAACTCCATATTAATGCAGCAAATCTTTAAAACATCGATGGCACTCAGTCACCACTGGTCCTGCAAACTAAAGTCCTAGGAGTAGTTACAGACCACAAGTTGTGATTTCTTCCCCATCTCCAGCACTTGAGTACAAAAGTCAAGAAATTCACAGCAGCATCTATAGTTAGGATTTCGAGATGTGAGTGGGGACTGTCTCGCAGGACACTCCTCTTATACTATAAAGCTGTATTCTTGCCGATTGTAACTTACGCTGCAGGGGTCTGATTTCACCGAGTGACTGTTGTAAAAATGCCAGAGAAACTCCAATCAATTCAAAGAAGTATGATCCTTGCCACCCATCGTTTCTGTCGCATTGTGTCCACGGCGGCCATCCAAGTCATCGCGGGGACAATCCTGCTGGATTTGGCTGTGATCTTCCGAGGCCTCTGCTTTCGACTAAAGAAAAGATTCCCAACCTCCATACTTGGCATAGAGCTAAACCTCGATAATGACATCAAGCGAGAAAAGACTAGATGTTACAATGAACTTATCAATCTGTGGCACACCAGATGGGACACCTCTACCACTGGAGAAGTAATTTAAAAATCCTCCCGATGGTAACCGTTACAACATCTAAAACCATCTCATGGTTTCATCTCATGGTTTTCATTGAGTCTAGAAACTACATACATTGTCACCGGTCATGGTTCCCTTAATGATAAGCTCCACCAACTGGGATTGATCAATACAGATCTTTGGATCTGTGGCAACAAAGAAACTGGTTCCATATCCTTTTCGAATGTGATCTATATGAAGAACAACGTGAACAACAAAAGACAATTGTCTCTAACTTTGCAACTGAACAACTGGAGCAACTCATCCAGTACCCTGAGAACCTCCCCTCCTTCCAGGAATTTACCAAGGCTGTCTTTTCGAGGCGTCGGACCCTGCTGGCCAACGCTAACCCAGCACCTGAACCCAACAATAATTAATACCATAATCTCATTATAATTATTATTATTAGTCTTTTTTCTTTTTTATTTTAATATTAATTTTTTTTTCTCCCTTCTCCTCTCTCCGCACTCCACTCTGACTCTAGGGCTGTCCTCGGAGTTGCTCTTCTCTGCACTCCCTTTTACCTTTTAGTCCCATGCTGGATGGAAAAAATAATTTTTTTTTTCTTTCTTCTTCGCCTTCTGCTTCTCTGAACCGCGGCCTTCCCAGGGCAGGGCAGCCCCTCTTTCTCAAAAAAAAAAAAAAAAATAATAATAAATAAATAAATAAATAAATATATATATATATATATACAGTATATATATTAATTTATTAATTATTATTATTTGTAAAATAATAAGAGGAGTTTACCTCAATATAGTGCTGTAGAACACTTCCCTATGATACTCTCCAGAAATTAAAACGAAAAAATTGAAAACTTACATTATAGTAAAAAATAAATAATTAAAAACCAATTTAACGCAATTAAAAATTAAAAAGAATCTAACGAAAATATTCAAAACGATTTTCTTTCCTGAAGCTGACAATGCTTTTCGACCTATGTCGTGATCACAGGAATGAAAATTACCGAATAGGGTTGAACCTGAAACTTAAATAGTGATTATTTGTCTTCCCGCATGCGCGTAAAGGTCCACGCATCGGAGATCAAATATGGCCGCCGACCATTAACGGAATTCTCGTGTAATTTAATTTCCACGGTTTCTGCAATTAATAGTCGCGTATAATTACGTTGAGCATTAAGTATTTTGACCTATTAAATAAAAAAGTATGTTTTTCGTTATTGGCATGAAAGGCTAATACTGACGCTGCTGAACGAGAAGCACGAACTGAGGCTTCATATTGATTTACACGAGTATTCAGAGAAAATCGCGTCGAACCTTGGTAAGACGAGTCGCAATCACCGCAAGAAATGTATACCAGATCACTAATTTGTGTTGCAAACGCAGAAAGAACTGAGCGATTGCTTTCAGGTAGCCAAGAGGCCAATACACAACACAGTATAACAAGGAACACACAGACAGTATTTATTCTCTTTCCTGTCCTTCTGTGCGGGATGAACTTTTTTTTTTTTCTGTTCTTCTTCTTTCCTCTTTTTTCTCTCTCTCTCTCAACTATCCATTTCCTGCCTGTGCAGGAAAAATTTTCCTTGCGAAATTTTTTTTTTCTTCACTACTCACAAACGGGTCTTACCTTTATAGTCTGTTTTAAAAAAGAGTAAAAAGTAACCTGGCGGAGTTGAACTTATGTTCTAGGAGCCGCCCACACATATAATACATACATACATACATGGCCGATTTAGGGAGTGTTTGTTTTTCTTTTGGACAACGGTGTCAGCTTTATTTCTTGGGAATGGATCTGCTGTTCGGGGTTTATCTTGCAATCGGAATCAAGTTGTAGCACCTCAAGCTGATCACTGTCTTTTCTGTGAGGTTCTCCCTGCATGTTATCCATTTCGGTTTATCGAGTATCCGGATAATTGAGTCGTCTTTTGTGTTTTCTTGTAGGGGCAGAAATTCTGAGTCAATCGACATATCACACAAGTCCTTACGTTGAATACTCGCCTAGTAGGGTGCGGTTGATTGTTTGGGCTATCTGCTCAGTCACTCAAGGGGAGAGAAACATCCGGGCTCAAAAATTCCCCTAGAAAGATGCAGTTAATTTTTTATGAGGTTTTGGGGACTTCTAAACACGGTGATAGCGAATTTTCAGCAACGTGCACAGGTAAAGAGTTATAGCTTTCCATGGACAGTTTATTATTATTATTAGCTACATGTGCAAGGAAATCTGAAGCTTATGCTGCACCAGCCAAAAAAAAAAAAAAAAAAAAAACCCCGAGTTACCCTGAGAGAGTCAAAAGTAGAAGGAAATCACTAAGAAATAGAAGAATGATGATATCCAGCTCAGGACCCTGGGTTTGCCAAGTTCACACTCACCAGATGTGAGTCCCTGTTTAGTACATGTTTCCTTAGTAAAATATTCGCTAAAGGCACAGTTTAATGGAGCACTGGGTAGAAATTCAGTACCCCTTTCAAAATGGCGGCGAGTAGAGGAGGGGGAAAGCAGTGATTGACGAGTTGTGACCCGGCCACTCACTGCTTTCCCCCTCCTCTCCTCGGCTGGCGGATGTCAAGCGACACGCGGATGGCACGTGGCACAGCAACAAATATGGCTGCTGAAAACAAAGGATAAATCCAATAATTTTAAAAATTTAAGTAACAGAAATGAATGTTTTTCTGGATCACAAAATGTTAGTTACCCCGAACAGCTGCGTATGCGAGACGAAATAAGAAAATTTTGACAAACTTTGTATTGTTGCAGTCATATGACAAATACTTGCAATCATACTTACTGCAGGAAGTATGATTTGACGTCATACTATTCAAATATTCCAAAAAGTTAGAACTGGAGATATCGTAATGGTCACGAAAAATGCGTCAAGCACTCTAAACATACTACTAGTGAGTGCTTCACACAGGCTAGTGGTCTGAGCGTGGGAATAGCATCTGGCAGACGCCGCCTAAGACGTCACTGCCGTGACCGATCAGATTTACTATGTAGGTACCCCTCCCCAAAGGATGTTTCACATCAAAAAGTCGGCAAAAGTGCGAGCCCATTGTTAAAATATTTACAGCTCACCACTGAGTATGCTGTACTAATATCATGTAACTATATTTTGTGTGAAGTTTCTCGCGGTTTCCTCATTTCATGATTTGTTTATGGCACACCATCATACCAAATTTTGTCTCGCTTCATTGCAAGTTGCACCAGATACACCTCGTTTACTACGCATTCTGTTAATTTTGTCGAGTAGTGTAGAAGTTTTGCTTTAAAATGTGAGTAAAATCACCAGGCTTTGAACATCTTGACCATGACAGTGATGTTTTAGAGAAAATTTGTTCCTACCCCGCCAAGTGGCGCTGCTTACTTCCCGCGTGTTTATTTTCTATTCTGCCAGGTGGTGCTGCTTTCTTTCAGTTGTGTTTCTTTTTTCTTCTGTCAAGTGGCAACTGTTCATTTTATTTTTATTTTTTCTCCCTAGATGATGTTAGTAGTATTTTTTCCTTGAGATGGTCTCGATCTTCGTTCAGCACGCTGCTTGTTGGCGAGGTATTCTCAAGGCTGGTTTGAACATGAAAATGTTCAAATTTTCATGTTCAATCAAACACTTTGGTACAATCGATGAAGCACATGTATATGAGCTTATGTAGCATCAGCCGAAAAAAAAAGGAAAAAAAAAAAAAAAATTCACACAACTATTCCCTCTAAATGTGCATGTGTTTACCAGTGCCTCTGTGGGGGGTGGGGTTTCTGTAATTATTTTTATTTTTATTTTATTATATATATATATTATATATTATGGTAATATATATTACCATAAGCCTCAGGCTTCCTTGCACTACATGGCTAGTAATAATAATTTGTGTAAAGAGATTGCCCATGTGCCCTGTTTTTGTTATTATTTTCTGTTTCTTTAGAACGCTCGTTCCAGTATTATTCTTTGTATTTTCTGGCTGTCCTTTGGAATTCTGCATTAAGCCTTCTTGTCTCATCTTTATCTTTAGCAGCTTTAACTTTCCTTCCTTTTTCAGCAATTTTGATGGTTTTCTTCTGACAGCCACTTACCCGATTTTGCACATTTTTTGTCTGGGACGTATTGCTGTGCTGTTTCATTGTCTATGTTTCTTATTTTCTCCCAAAGTATGTCTTGTTGCCTTTCCATATAGTTAAACAAGTCGAATCTATTTTTTACCTCCACTTCGTACAATAGTGAAAATTTTCTCTGTCATGTTTTCGTGGTGCCGCATTTGTTTTGATGCTACAGAATTCGAACTTGACTTTGGTTACTAAAGGTAGCCCGAGCAACAGGTAACATTTTCACTGAAAAAAATAGAGCTTTTCCATCTTGGACTGTTCATGATGTAGTCAATTTGACTGCGGTGCAATCCACGTGGGGATGTCCTTTGGTTGGATAAACTAGGTGTTTGTAATCCTTAATTGATATTTTTTGACATAACTGCACCAGTCAGTTTCCTGTCTCATGCCTATCCCCACACCAAATCTATCAACGACCCCATCTCATTCTCTGTCTCCTATTTTTGCATAGAATTCTCCAAAGACATATACAATGGGTTTTTTTGGTGTTTGATTCAGTGAATTCTGAGCTTCAGCATAAAATGTTCAATTTTGTGTTCAAGTGCATTGTTGGGTGTATAGACTTCAAGAACTGTGATTAAGTGGTTTTCGATTAATGCGGATGGCCATTACTTTCTTATTTACTGATCTATAACTTTCGACTGATCTGGCAATTCTCTTGTACCCTATAAATGCCACAACACATGCTTATGGCTGATGCTGCATAAGCTCATACACTTGCATCACATGCCACAACTACTACTACTACACTCCTGATTTTTTCATTCCCAGAGTAGTAAACTGTAAAATCGTCTGACTGAAATTAGAATTTCCCGTCCAAGTTATTTCACTGACATCTTCGGTGTCAGTGAAATCTTGGTCTAACCATTTCTCTCTTAATAATAACCAGCTTTTCATGATTTAAACTCCCAACATTACATGTCGATCTCATGTGTTTTTATAAAGCGTAGACTGTTCCCTCCATCGTGAACTGCCTTAGCAAACAGGCCTCCCGAAGGCATTAACCAAATTGGCCATCCTACCCACATTACTAGAAAAAGGTCGTCACTTTTCTCCCGTAAAATATTTGATACTTTCCAGCCGGAGGATCCGCCTTTAGGTATCATCTCCGATAATAAATTCTTGAGCTCGTTCATAAAGTTTTCTGGTGGAAAATACTGGAGTAAGTCTTTCTCCAATCCCCCAATCCCATTTATCCAGACTTGGGACCGGCGTATGTATGCGTTAACATCCATACTTTGGTCCCAAGGCGTATGGATGGGATTCGAACTCGGGCCTTTTTCAACCAGTGTGGAGAGGACAGTGACGATACCACTGTGCTACACGCGCAGACAAATTGCTTCCATAGTTAAGGGGAAGTCTTGCCTGACCAACTTGATTGAATACTATGATGCAGTCACAAAAGAACTGGATGCAGGGAATAACTTCGATATTATATACATGGATCTTAGAAAGGCTTTTGATACTGTTGCACATGGAAGACTGCTGCACAAATTGGAGCAGTGTGACATTGGAGGCAAATTGCTGCTATGGATAAAGGGGTGGTTGAGGGGGAGAAGACAGAGAGTGGTAATCAATGGACACTGCTCATCGTGGACTAATTTTATTAGTGGAGTCCCTCAGGGCTCAGTGTTGGGTCCATTATTGTTTTCTGTATTTATAAATGATATTGATGATGGTATATCAAGCTTAATGTCCAAGTTTGCAGATGAAACAAAGGTTGGCAGGGTTGTCAAGGACACTACTGACACTATGCTGCTGCAACAGGATCTGGAAAGGTTGAGCAGATGGGCTGAGAGGTGGCAAATGAAGTTTAACATTGACAAATGTAAAGTACTACACATGGGAAATAGCAACCCCAGAGCAACGTATCAACTCTGTGGTACTACACTGACAGTGGTAGAGAATGAAAGGGATTTTGGGGTGGTTGTTCAGGCAGATATGAAGTTCTCTGAGCAGTGCAGACGGGCTGCAAGAGTAGCTCATGGAGTATTGTCAATGATATATAGGAATTTTTCCAGCAGGGATAAGGAGGTGATTATTCCATTGTATAAGGCAATGGTCAGGCCACACCTAGAGTATTGTATACAGGTCTGGAGGCCTCATTTCAAGAAGGATGTAGAGCTGCTGGAACGAGTACAGAGAAGGGCAACAAGATTAGTGAATGGAACAAAGGGGTGCTCTTACGAAGAAAGGCTTAAGTTTTGCAAATTACAGTGTCTGGAGACTAGTCACCAGCGAGGTGATCTGATAGAGGTGTATAAAGCCTTGAATGGTTTAAGCATGCTCAATGCTGATGGGATTCTTCCTCTAGCTCAGAAAAATCACCTGAGAGGGCATAAATTCAAATTGAGGAAATACAGATGTAAGATAGACGTGCGGAAATTTGCCTTTAGCCAGCGGGTGGTTGGTTGGTGGAACAGACTTCCATCCCTTGTGGTGGAGGTTGATAGCCTAAATAAGTTTAAGGCTCAGCTGGACAGATATTTTGAACGAACAGAGGGGTGGAGTGGAAGTGGGTTTTTTTTTTTTTTTTTTTTTGGCTGATGCTGCATAAGCTTGCTTTCTTGCATCAAATGCCTCTACTAATGCTAATGCTAATGCTAGTGCTGAGATGACACATTAAACCAAGTGCCACCTCCGCCTACGTTTGCTTGGCCTTGAAGTCGACTAACGGGCTGCCATCTCAATGAGACATCTAAACGACGATAAGTCTGCACTTGTAGCACAGTGGTATCGTCACCGTCCTCCCCACACAGACGGGAAAAAGCCAGAATTGGAATTCCATCAATGATACGAGGAACTTTAATGGACTTTTTTCACTCCGTAGCTGAGTTAATCGGTCTGAGGCGTAGATGGCAAGGTTTCCCCACCCTCCAGAAAATGTGTTCTTTCGTCCAGCAAAACCGACCAGAGATACACAATTTACAGACATAATACATAGACGGGCTATGTAATTATTTACGGGTGACCCTAACATAATATAATAATTTCAACGACGATGCCTTGCCATCCTGAGCAGGGGCGGGCCTTCTCGAGGGTGAAAGGGGTGCACTGTACTCGGATGAAAACGTTCAAGGGGTTCCTGAAAATCTGTAACTTACATACACATATGAAGAAAATTATAAAGGGGTGCCAAATTTCAATTGGCATCTCGGCGTGATATTGCGATTGGCACCCGGGCGCCACGTACCCTAGGAATGCCCCTGATCCTGAGTATTAGAGATGTGGTCACAACCCGTGTTTTTATAGTACGAATAATTTGCATAATGTGCGGGTCTATAAGGTGGTAGATCGATTTATTATTATTAGCCGTATGGTGAAAGAAAGCCTGAGGCTTATGCTGCACCAGCCAAAAGAAAAAAAAAAAAAAATTCTGAATTACCCTGAGAGAGAGAGAGAGAGAAAACAAGAGTCAGAAGTAGAAAGGAATCACGAAGTAAGAGAAGAATGATGATATCCAGCTCAGGACCCTGGGTGTGTCAAGTCCATACTCACCAGATGTGAGCCCCTGGGGTTATCAACTGGATACTCGGAATTTGCATGCCAGGACAGCTATTATATCAAATATTCGCCTTCGGCGATACTGTTAACAATAAAATATTCATGAAAAACATACTTGGTTTTGTTAATTTGTTCCAGCAGTGTATTTTTCATTTAATAACAGCGAACACGAAAACACTGTAGCTTCCTTCATCAAAATTAACAACGTTGATTGTAGTTGGAGATATAATGATGCTACAAGCTAAAATTAAGCTGGAATGAAATCGTCTTGAATTTTTAACTAACCGTTATAGAGTATGCAAAACCAACAGCTACCGTAGTTTTAGTTTACCTGGTTCAAGCTCGCGTTAATGCGAAATATGGTGCTGTTCTATTCTTCCCATCTTGTTAGTTCCAATGTAGTAGCCCAGGAGCATAAAAAAAAAAAATTGAATTTATTTAACTTTCTCAGGATCGGGGAAGGGGGTATAGGCCCGATCATCCATCTCTAAATACAAAATTTTCAATGCTTTTTTTTTCTTTTTCATCCGTTTGTACAAAGATAGATTTGACAATGCGTGTTCAACGCTCTCTATATTGAAGCGGTAAATTCGATTTCTTGTTTGTTTTTGTTGAGAGTTCATTTATTTATCATTAGTATGCCCAAAATACAATTACCTAATTGGTATGCAACCGTAGTAATATAAAATATAATAATAAACATTTTTCGGTAAGTCATCATAATATAAGCTGGGAATTAAACACCATTCAGTATTTACTTAAGCACAAACAACTGATAATAGAAAATTCTCAAAAATAATCTTTTTGAGAATATTCTTGAATACTCTCCAAATTGTCAAGAATACCATTCCCTACAATATTTATGTGACAAAATTATATATTCACATGTTATTTATAGGCATATCTGTCTTATCGCGATTACTTTCGTTTCTGTCAGTCTGTGATTTGGATGTGCCCTTTCGCGAACGGCGAAATATTTGTACGTGGGATGACCTTATTACCTTTGGTGAAAAGACGATCCGTTGTAGGTTCCAGATAAAGATGGAACGGCGAAAATAGGGTTGCCAACTCTCACAGACTTGGGTCAGAGATTTAGCATTAGTAGAGGTATACGATGCAAGAAAGCAAGCTTAATCAGCATCAGCCAAAAAAAAAGAAGAGAAAAAAACTCTCCCATTTCATCCCTCCCTTCGTTCCAAATGCCTGTTCAGCTTAGCCTTAAATTTATTTAGGCTATTAGCTTCCACAACAAAAGATGAAAGCCTGTTCCACCAATCAACTACCGACTGGCTAAAGGCAAATTTCCGCACATTTATTCTACAACTACTTTTCCTCAATTTGGAACTGCCCCCTCAGGTTCTTAGTCTGAGCAAGACGAAGAATCCCATCAGCATTCAGCTTGCTCAACCCATTCAAGGCCTTATGCACCTCAATCAGATCACCTCGCAGGTGCCTACTGTCCAGGCGTTGCAATTTGCAGAACTTTACGGGGGGAGGAGTGGATTGGCTTTTGAAATTTGAAAGTAATATTTTATATACAGACAGTTAAATAAGCAATAAAATTTTAAAACTTTTATTTCATAAAGCTTCATAAAACAAAGTTACAAAAAAAGTTATATTTATATTTTAATCAAAGATCGTAAGTTAAGGGTTAAGGTTGCTAGTGAGTTGTAGTTGTTACCGTTGAGGTACATTTAATACTACTCAAAATGTCTGTAGTAAATTCAAGTTAAAGATGAAGTGGAAATAAAAACACGCCCGCCGATCAATAAGAAGTTCGTTCACGTATGGTTCGCGCAAAAAAGTAGTTTGGTAGCATTGGCCTCCGCGGGGGGGGGGGGGCAAACGGGGGACTCGCCCACCATGGGATCGAGTAAAAAATTCCACAAATTATAATCGTAAAAGTGATTGAGATATGTGACCTTACACCCTCGACTAAGGGATGCTTTGTCTGCCTTAAAATTTTATTATGGGTTAGCCGGTTTCGGCCCTCAGTGGGGTAACCATAGAACACGTGTTTCATCGATTGCAGCAATAAAACACGTGTTCCTGTTTTTGGTTCATCTTTTTCTGATTTGTGAAAAAAATGTTCATTACTGTTGTGAACAGCGCCAGTTTGTTTGTCCTCTGTGGCTAGATTAGTGGATGTAAAAAGTATTAGTTCTGCTATTTTAAATAAATGTACTGAATATGGTTTGGACGTGAACAAATTAATTGAACAAGGATACGATGGCTGTGCAAGTATGGCAGGAAAGGAGGCTGGTGTTCAAGCCCAGATAAAAAATATATATCCAAAAGCCACTTACATACATTGTACTTCTCACAGATTAAATCTAGTTGTGAATGACCTAAACATTGTACCAGAAGTTCGCTAGACAATAGGAATTATAAAATCTATAGTAAAATTTTTTAGAGAAAGTCCAAAATGAAGAGCTGCCATCGCGCCAACAATTCCTTTACTTTCAGAAACTAGATGGACTTTGAAATATCAAACTATATCGGTTTTTTCAACTCATTTTCAATAAATTAGAAGAAATTTCTATGAACTGGACAGGATCAACACATCAAGAAGCGAATCATTTAGTGACATCATGTAGTACTTCAATGTTTATTATTTGTTTAAATATAATATCAAAGTATTCTGCTATTCTCGAACCAATAACCCAAACATTACAAGCCATAGACGTAGATTTGCTAGCCGCTCACCAACATATTGAGGACTTTAGCATTAACATTAGCATTAGTAGAGGCATTTGATGCAAGAAAGCAAGCTTATGCAGCATCAACCAAAAAAAAAAAAAAAACACTTCCACTTCACCCCTCTAAATTCCTGTCCAGCTGAGCCTTAAACTTATTTAGGCTATCAACTTCCACGACAAGGGATGGAAGTCTGTTCCACCAACCAACCACCCGCTGGCTAAAGGCAGATTTCCGGACGACTATCCTACATCTGTCTTTCCTCAATTTGAATTTATGCCCTCTCATGTGATTATTCTGAGCAAGAGGAAGAATCCCATCAGCATTGAGCATGCTCAAACCATTCAAGGCTTTATACACCTCTATCAGATCACCTCGCTGGTGCCTAGTCTCCAGACACTAATTTGCAAAAATTAAGCCTTACTTCGTAAGAGCACCCCTTTGTTCCATTCACTAATCTTGTTGCCCTTCTCTGTACTCGTTCCAGCAGCTCTACATCCTTCTTGAAATGAGGCCTCCAGACCTGTATACAGTACTCAAGGTGTGACCTGACCATTGCTTTATACAAGGGAATAATCACCTCCTTATCCCTGCTAGAAAAATTCCTATATATCATTGATAATACACCATGAGCTACTCTTGCAGCCCGTCTGCACTACTTACTTAAAATACTTACTTAAAATACTTACTTAAAATATTTGCATTTCATAGGGAAAAATCTAAAGAAAACTTTGAAGAGATTTATAAACTTTCACTAGATATGGCTGAAAAATTAACAATAAAAATCGAAATACCTAGATGACGTTCCAAACAGAAATATAGATGCAATTATCCTGGAATCACACCTGAAGACTATTATCGGCAATCAGTATTTATCCCATACTTAGATACTTTAATTCCATCCTTAAAATCAAGATTTTCCTCAGATAACGATATAGCATTTTCAGTATTTCAGTTTCATCCCAAGAATATTCTAAAAGTAGATAAAATAAAGTTCCAAAACAACGTCAAAAGAGTAAGCGAAAAATACAATTTACAATATTTAGAAATAGAGGTAACAACATGGTATGAAAAATGGACAAATTTTCCTTCGACTGATATTCCCCAAACTTTACCAGAAGTTTTCGAACATTGCGACTATTTCCCTTCTATTAATTCGGCAGTAACTATTGGTATGACATTACCTGTTATGACCTGTACCATTAAAAGAAGTTTCAGCCTCTTGAGACATGTGAAAACATGGTTCACTAGCTCAGAAACTCCCTTATCAGGTTTATGTATGATTTGTGTGCACAAGAAGAAACTAGAAGAGGAAGCGGTAAAGAACAAATTTATTGAAAATGTCATCAATAGGTTTGCAAGTGATAGAGGGAGAATTCAATTCTTATATGATATGTGATTATTGAAATTATTATTATTATTATTTTTTTTTTTTTATGTGAACCCCAAACATGAGAGGTATTAGAACCTATAGTACTTAGTACCGTGCTTGGGTTGGAGGTTGAGAAGACGAAAGAAGATATTTGTTGACATTGGATTTGAACTTCTGTAGATTGTAATTTTCAGGAAATATGTATGAAGGAAGGTTGTTCCAGAAAACAGCAGTTGAATGAATAAATGAGGAAGATGAAAAGTTGGTTCTGTGAGTTTGAAGTTGGACAGTAAATGGATGTTGGCTGGTGATGGCACGTGTTTCGACTGTTTTGAAAGGGAGAGCGGGAATTATAGAAGCCAATTCAGAAGAATAGTGCCCATGGAAGTATCTGTAGAAGAGGCATGCAGCAGAAACAGTATGTCTATGAGAAAGCAAGTGGAGAGACTCTGTTAGAGATGAATCATTAATTAACTTAACTGTACTCTTCTGAATGGAATCAAGAAGCCTGAGAGAGGTTTTGGGGGCACCACCCCAGATGTGAGAACAATATTCCATGGCAGGGCAGATTTGCGATTTATACAGAGTGAGCAGCTGTTTGAAAGAAAAGTAACGCCAAGAGCGAAAGAGAAAACCATATTTTTTATATGCAGAGGAAGCAATATTTGTAATGTGCTTGTGCCAAGAGAGATTAGAAGTCAGGGTAATCCACAAAAGAGATATATCATTTTGCCTAGAAATCGGAGTGTCACCAAAGATAAGCATAGGAGCAGAAGAATCCTTTTTGCGAGATATAAGACAAGACTGAGTTTTAGAAGGGTTGAAATCAACTAAGTTGTCTTTGCCCCACTGAAGAATTACCTGAAGATCGGCATTTAAGGAATTGGTAGAGATTTTCGAGAAGTTGAAGCTGATTGAGCAGGACAAGTTTTCTCAAAATGGAAAGTGGAATGCAATGTGCTATCATCGGCAAAACTATGGATAGGATTTCCAGTCAATGGAAGAAGGTCATTAATATACAAGAGGAAAAGAGTGGGGGAAAGAACTGAACCTTGGGGGACACCGGCATTAGTGGAGAAGTTAGAAGACAGCGAGCCATCTACCATCACCCTCAGTGAGCGATCAGAGAGAAAACTGGATAACCAATTACTAAAAACAATTGACAAACCATAAGATGGAAGCTTGTTTAGAAGACCTTTATGCCAAACACGATCAAAAGCCTTTGAGATGTCAACAGCAACTACTTGTGTTTCACCGAACCTTTTCACTGAATTAGTCCATAAATGGGTAACATAAGCTAGAATATCACTAGTGGATCGACACTGATGGAATCCATACTGGCAATCGATGAGACGGAAGGTTTCTAGGTAGTTTAAGAGTTGGCAGTTAATTGATTTCTCCATTACTTTAGAAAGAGTAGAAGTAATTGCAATGGGACGATAATTGGATGGGAGGGATTTGTCACCCTTTTTAGGAACTAGCTGGATATGAGCAAATTTCCAAGCAGAAGGAAAAACACCTTTGGAATAAGAAAGTGAAAAAAGGTAGCAAAGAATAGGAGTAAGTTCAGGAGCACAGATTTTGAGAACAAGTGGAGAAATACCATCAGGACCTGGAGCTTTCTTAGCATCAAGATTCATCTATCTATATATATATATATATTAATTCTGGTTTCGTTTATAATGTAAATTTATTTACATTATATATGTGTTTTTGTATTGATATAATCTACTTGTGAAAAAAAAACCCTTAAAACATTAAATAATTAAATAAAAATTTATTGATGTAATTATTTGTCTCCAAGCTTTCCCCGTCCCGTGGAAAATTATCAGTGGATGCCCACGTTTGGTAGTAGTTTAATTGTAGGCCGCAAATTTAATTTAATTTAACTTGATACTTGATACTTTTATTATTTTGATACTTGGCCTTTTGTTGGGCCAGCCGGAGAACTTGAAACCTGAGCCGGAACATGAAGAAATTAGAGGAAAGCTGGAGTCTCCGGCCCAAAAGTACACAGTTGTCAACCATAGGCGAAAATAGCCTCATTTTTTAAAGCAGTGTCATTTTATTTATAAGTAGTATATGAATACACATGCATTTCATAAGTGGTACTCTTAAAATTTTGTTAGATGTTGGTCAAGTTTACTGCAGACCATTCGAGACCATTTCATGGCTATACTCCAAAACGTGGGTACAAGTTTTCTCTACGCAGTGGGCGTGGTCTTAAACGGAGATATAGTATGGCCGAGTTCTGTGATTGGGTAATCACTGTGAAAGCGTAATTTTTGTTTCTGATTGTTTCAGTGGATGTAGTAGTAGTAGTAGTAGTGGCATGTGACTCAAGAAAGCAAGCATATGAGTTTGTGCAGCATCAGCCAAAAAAAAAAAAAATTACAAAACAATCCCCTCTAAATATTTGTCCAGTTCCTCCTTACATTTATTAAACCCATCAACTTCCACAGCGACAGGTGGAAGTTTGTTCCAGCAATTAACCACCCGCTGGCTAAAAGCAAATTTCCGCACATCTCTTGTACATCTAACCTTCCTCAATTTCAATTTATGACCCCTTAGGTTCGTAATCTGAACAAGTGGAAGAACCCCATCAGAATTCAGCATGCCCAACCCATTCAAGGCCTTATTCACATAAATCAGATCACCTCGCAGGTGCCTAATCTCCAGCCACTGCAATTTGCAGAACTTAAGCCTCTCTTGTTAAGAAAATCCCTTCATTCCCATTACCAATCTTGTTGCCCTTCTCTGTACATGCTCAAGCAAATCTACATCCTTCTTAAAATGAGGCCTCCAGACCTGTATGCAGTACTCAAGGCATGGCCTGACCATTGCCTTATACAGAGGGACAATCACCTCCTTTTCCCTGCTAGCAAAATTCCTGTATATCATTGACAAAACCCCATGACCTGCCCTGGCAGCCTGTCTGCATTGCTCAGAAAACTTCATATCTGCCTGCAGATATGAAGTTTTCTGAGCTTTTTCCCAGGTCTTTTTCATTTTCTACCTCCTTACATGTAGTACCACACGGTTGGTACATTTCTCTGGGGTTACTTCTATCCATATGCAGTACTTTGCATTTTTCAATGTTAAATTTCAGTTGCCACTTAGCCCATCTGCCCAAATTTTCTAGATCCTGTTGCAGTAACACACTGCCATTACCGTCATTAATTACCTGATATACCTTCATTAATATCATTGATAAATATACAAAGCAACAGTGGACCCAACACTGAACCCTGTGGGACTCCACTATATTAGTCCACGAAGAGCAGCCCCCAATGATTACCACCCTCTGTCTTCTTCCATTCAACCATCCTTTAATCCATTGTAGAAATTTACCATGAATACCATTCTGCTCCAATTTCTACAGTTATCTTCCATGTGCAACAGTGTCAAAAGCTTTCCTGAAATCCGAGTATATGATATCAAAATTAGTTTTTGCATCCATTTCCTTTGTAACCACATTATAATAACCAATCAAATTTGTCAGATAAGACTTTCCCTTAACAAACCCATGCTGTGTCTGAATTACTGCTGCAGTCTTGTCTAGATGATCGTGCAATGCATCTTTAACCAGTGATTCCATTATTTTACCCCTAACAGAAGTTAATCTAACTGGTCTGTAATTACCCGTGTCACTCTTCGATCCCCCTTTTGTGAATTGGGGACACATTTGCACATATCCAGTCTGTGGGGACCTCTCCTGAGTCCAAGGATGCTCTCATAATTATGGCTAAGGGTTTGCTTACTTCCTATGCCGCCTCCTTTAATATAACTGGATAGATCCCATCCCATCCACCCCAGGTGCCTTTGTTATGTTTAACTTCAACAATTTCTCCTCCACTTTTTTTCAGTTATTACAAAATCATTAAGCACCCTGTTACAATTTGATAACCTTGTGGCATTTTCAAACTTTAATAACTCCTCATGTGTGAATGTTGATGCAAAATACTCATTCAGTTTGTTTGCTCTCTGAGCAGGATCATCAACAGTTGAACCATCGAAGTGGACCAATCAGATTCAACCCCTTCCTTTTAGAGTTTATATAAGTAAAGAAATCCTTGCTGTTTTTCTTAGTATCCTTTGCCAAAGATTTCTCGTAATCTACCTTCGCCTGCCTAACCTTCTTTGTGACTTGATTACAGACTAGCTTATATATATCATAGGCTTCTGTGTCGCCTGATAATTTATAATGTGAATTTAGTTTGGTTTAGAGGGAAGTATGAAGTTATCATTTGCACATGTTTCGGTTGGTTATCTGCAGTCTTAGTTAGGGTGTTCCTCCCCTGCTGTTTTTATAGTGGAAAACGAGTGTTCCCTATTTAAAAACATTGTTAACGGATATTTTAACCAAAGGTTATGCCCAGCCCTCGCTATCTGCAGTCTTAGTTAGGGTGTTTATCCTCCCCCCCCTTACCGCCGTTTTTATAGTGAAAACGAGTTCCCTATTGAACCCCCGCTTTACCGCCATTTTTATAGCGGAAAACAAGTTCCCTATTTGAAAATAGCTCTAACGGATATTTTAACCAAAGATTATGCCCAGCCCTCGCTATCTGCAGTCTTAGGGTGTTTATCCCCCGCCTTTCTGCTGTTTTTATAGCGGAAAACGAGTTCCCTACTTAAAAAACCAACTGAACTGTAAAAGATATTTTAACCAAAGATTAGGTTTTTACGAAACTTCGGAAGTGATTTAAGTAAAAAACGGACTTAGTTTTCAAAATTTGTAATTATTTTCACTTATTTTAATAACGTATTGCAGTTTTTATTTATGTTCATTTAAGCTTTCATGTATTATGATATCATGTGACTTTAGCGTGTTACATGTGTGCAGGGAAAGCAGTGAGTGGCAGCTGTCAACCACTGCATTGTTTCTGACCATTAGTCAAAATTAACCCCAAGGGGCTCACATCTGGTGAGTATGGGCTTGGCACACCCAGGGTCCTGAGCTGGATATCATCATTTTTTTTCTTGGTGATTCCCTTCTCTCTCTCTCTCTCTCTCTCTCTCTCTCTTGGTAATTCAGAAATTTTTTTTTTTTTTGGCTGGTGCTGTATAAGCCTCAGGCTTCCTTGCACCATATGGCTAATAATAATAATAAAAGATAATAATATTGACTTGTACCCAAGATCTGGAGTATTACCCATTTCATTTATACCACGACAAAAGTATGTCCATGACATCACAAAAAAACAAAACAAAACATAAATATATGGGACTTGACACAAGATCCACTGGTGTTATCTCTCCCCCATAGATATTCAACAGGATGCGCCTCCCTTGTGCTCATAGCAACTATATGGAACAATTTGGCAGCATGTGCAGTGGCAGAGCTGGTGATATTGTAGCTTTGCTACAGTGACCATTCTTCCAGTCTTGTGCCTGAGGGCAGAGCAGGTGTTTCAGTTGAGGTGATAAAACAGTTAAGGAATTTAATTGTTTAAGTTCATGTCATGTGGTTAGCTGTGGATGAAGGAATGGGATGCGGAAATCTAATTGAGCAAGGACATGCACAACGAACCTAACACGGATTATCCGTTTCCTAATATCTGTTAGAATTGCACAAATTATTTCTGTGTTAATATGAAATGTTTCTTCCATTGCTCAGAGTCATCCCACAGTCTTAGAAGCCAGTGAAACATGTGAATGAGATTAACATAGTTACCATACATGCTTGTTTTTGCACTTGTGTGGAAACAAGTGCTTCAGTTACACTTTCTCCTGAAACAAAATTGAACGTTTCCTCATTGTTCCATCATATAACAACAAAACAGCTTTAATGTAATGAAAAACTCACATCAATGAACTATGGATAAAAGGGTGGTTGAGGGGGAGAAGACAGAGAGTGGTAATCAATGGACACTGCTCATCGTAGACTAATGTTATTAGTGGAGTTTCTCAGGGTTCAGTGTTGGTTCCATTATTGTTTTCTGTATTTATAAATGATATTGATGATGGTATATCAAGCTTAATGTCCAAGTTTGCAGATGATACGAAGGTTGGCAGGGTTGTCAAGGACACTACTGACACTATGCTGCTGCAACAGGATCTGGAAAGATTGAGCAGATCGGCTGAGAGGTGGCAAATGAAGTCTAACCTTGACAAATGTTATGTACTACATATGGGAAACAGCAACCCCAGAGCAACGTATCAACCCTGTGGTACTACACTGACAGTGGTAGAGAATGAAAGGGACCTGGGGGTGGTGTGCAGGCAGATATGAAGTTCTCTGAGCAGTGCAGACAGGCTGCAAGAGTAGCTCATGGTGTATTGTCAATGATATATAGAAATTTTTCTAGCAGGGATAAGGAGGTGATTATTCCCTTGTATAAGGCAATGGTGAGGCCACACCTTAAGTACTGTATACAGGTCTGGAGGCCTCATTTCAAGAAGGATGTAGAGCTGCTGGAACGAGTACAGAGAAGGCAACAAGATTAGTGAATGGAACAAAGGGTTGCAAAAATTTGCAAAAATTAAGCCTTAAATTTGCAAAAATTAAGCCTTATGAAGTAAGGCTTAATTTTTGCAAATTAGTGTCTGGAGACTAGGCACCAGCGAGGTGATCTGATAGAGGTGTATAAAGCCTTGAATGGTTTGAGCATGCTCAATGCTGATGGGATTCTTCCTCTTGCTCAGAATAATCACACGAGAGGGCATAAATTCAAATTGAGGAAAGACAGATGTAGGATAGTCGTCTGGAAATCTGCCTTTAGCCAGCAGGTGGCTGGCTGGTTGGTGGAAGAGACTTCCATCCCTTGTCGTGGAAGTCAATATTGGTTGATTTTAATTAACAATTAGTGTAATTTAATTAATTGATTTTGATCAATTAATTCAATTTAATTAATTAAATTAATTTTTAATTTTTTTACTAAATTGAAATGGCAATCTATTAATTATGATCTGGTGAACTCAGTTAAAAAATATCGAGCAAAATTAAACAACAGAAACGAATAATAATAATAATAAAAAGTTTTTATCATATTTTTTAGATTTTTCCATGTCACTCATCCAAATTTGCAGCATTTGGCAGATGTAATTTGAATGTCTTTATTTTTGTTAGCTGTTCACATTTTACCATTGAAATCTCTCTTCCAAGATTAGACATTTGTTGTTTACATCTCATACTTGCAATGTGGGAATGAGAGTTGCCTGGAATATAGATAGACAATGTTTGCTCACCTGGCTGGCATATGCTAAATACCAAAAAAAAAAAAAAAAAATTAATGTGTCAATTCACAGTATAGAAGTAGTAGTAGTAGTAGTGGCATGTGATGCAAGAAAGCAAGTGAATCATCAGCCAAAAAAAAAAAAAAATCACACCATTCCCTCCAAATACCTGTCCAGCTCCTCCTTAAATTTATTTAACCTATCAATTTCCACAACTACAGATGGAAGTTTGTTCCAGCAATTAACCACCCACTGGCTAAAGGCAAATTTCCGCACATCTATTCTACTTCTGTCTTTTCTTAATTTGAATTTATGCCCCCTTAGGTTCGTAATCTGAACAAGTGGAAGGATCCCATCAAAATTCAGCGTGCTGAACCCATTCAAGGCCTTATACACCTCAATCAGATGACCGCACAGGTGCCTAGTCACCAGCCACTGCAATTTGCAGAACTTAAGCCTCTCTTGGTAAGAGGATCCCTTCATTCCCCTCACCAATCTTGTTGCCCTTCTCTGTACACGCTCAAATAAATCTACATCCTTCCTAAAATGAGGCCTCCAGACCTGTACGCAGTACTCAAGGTGTGGCCTGACCATTGCCTTATACAGAGGGACAATCACCTCCTTTTCCCTGCTAGCAAAATTCCTGTATATTATTGACAAAACCCCATGACCTGCCCTGGCAGCCTGTCTGCATTGCTCAGAAATCTTCATATCTGACTGCACAATTACTCCCCCAGGACTTTTTCATTTTCTACCACCTTAAGTGTAGTACCACACAGTTGGTACGTTTCTCTGGGGTTACTTCTACCCATATGCAGTACTTTACATTTGTCAAGGTTAAACTTCAGTTGCCACTTTTTAGCCCATCTCCCCAAATTATCTAGATCTTGTTGCAGTAGCACACTGCCATTTTTGTCATTAACAACCCTGCCAACCGTTGTATCATCTGCAAACTTCGACACTAAGCCTGATATACCTTCATCAATATCATTGATAAATAAACAAAACAACAGAGGACCAAACACAGAACCCTGTGGGACTCTACTAATAACATTAGTCCATGAAGAACAGCACCCATTAATTACCACCCTCTGTCTTCTCCCACTCAGACATCCTTTTATCCATTGTAACAACTTACCCTTAATACCATTCTGCTCCAATTTGTACAATAATCTTCCTTGCACAACAGTGTCAAAAGCTTTCCTGAAATCCAAATATATGATATCAAAATTATTTTTTGCATCCAGTTCCTTTGTAACCACATTATAATATGCTATCAAATTTGTCAGACAAGTCTTTCCCTTAACAAACCCATGCTGTGTCAGAATTATTGCTGCAGTCTTGTCTAGATGATCCTGCAATGCATCTTTAACTAGTGACTCCATTATTTTACCCCTAACAGAAGTTAAACTAACTGGTCTGTAATTACTCGTGTCACCCTTCGATCGCCTTTGTGAATTGGGGATACATTTGCACATCTCCAGTCTATGGGGACCTCTCGTGAGTACAAGGATGCTCTCATAATTATGGCTAAGGGTTTGCTTACTTCCTTTGCCACCTCCTTTAATATAACTGGATAGATCCCATCCACTCCAGGTGCCTTTCTTATGTTTAACTTCAACAATTTCTCTTCCACTTTTTTTGATTCATGAATGAGATGTGTTCTTATAATTTATATAGTGTATTAGCATCTAAGATGTGTAGAATTGTGTGCTTATGAATTGATTTGGATGTTATGCACATGAATAACTTGCAGTAAAAAGATTGATTCCTTTGCTTGATTAACTACAGCCTCCATCAAGAAGATTTTTTTTTAAGAACTTCTCCAGTTTCCAGCAGGATTTCGACCCAGACCTCTCTGATTGAGGGACATGGCGAAACCACTATTCTGTGATGGAGTGATTGAGATGTGGGAGAAATAATTACAGTATAATGTTATTTTAAAAAAAATGTGAAAGAAGCAAATGATTTTTAAATGAATATAAAAATAATTATCCCATTTAGTACACCCCATTGTTACTATTCTGGTGTTTCTTCCTCCCTCTCCTGAATGCTATTTTAAAAAAAAAACATTAATTTATTATTATTTTTTTTTTTCATTTTTTTAACAGTTAATTGATTTTTAAATTTCCTTCTTAACTAAATTAAATTCTTAATTACATATGCTTCAGTAAACTTTCTGGGTGCTTCAAATGCCCTGCTTTGAAATTAGTAAAACTGCCAACAAATTTAAGTTCTTCTTTAAAAGGTGTCTTTCAAAAAAAAGAAATACACAAAAACTCGGAATAATACTGCAGCACACAAGATGGATGCACATTCACTTTATCACATATTTGCTGTGGACTGTTTCAAATAAAAAAAAAAAAAAGAAGTAAAATTATTCTTATATCTAGGAATAATTTTTTTTTTTTTTTTCAGTTTTTTAATAAAGTTAAACCTATTTTCCCCATGTCTTTTTGGGCACAAATAAAAAAAGTGATATTGTTTACAGTTAAATAATGCCCATAATACTTCTTTATCGATAATGTTTATGGCATGAGGAGTTTAAACCATTCTCTATATTTTAGCATATTGCACTTAAATTATAGTGGTCAACTTGTAAAATGTTACGAAAACGAAAATACCCAATCGTGACTAATTTCATTGTGCTTAACATGAAAATTACATTAAATTTGTCAATTGGCTCTTGTTTTTGAATTACAGTTGGGGTCTCTCATATTAGGGAAATGGGGAACATGCTTTGTAAAAAGGATAGGTGGAACAGGACCAAGGTATGTCTGCCAGGGGGCAAAGGATGATGACGTTGTAGAGCGGATATCATCTTTTAAGGGCACAAAAGGTGATATAGTTGTACACTTTGGCACTAATGATATTACCAGCAGAATTACTTAACAAATACAGATCATTGTTGAAAAAAAGCCGTGAATTAGGGTTGAATTTGAAAGTGTCTGCAATTCTGCCCAGACATGATAGCAGGGAGTATATGATGAGAGCCTTGTCAATCAATTCGGCCCTGGAAAGATTGTGCAAGGCTCCAGGGGTAGAATTTTTTTCAGCCTGGACTGTACTTGTTAACAGGAGAGATTGCTTCTACAGGGATCGCATCAGCAAATATTTGCTGATGCTATCGACGCAGTGTTAGGTGGGTTGGAAAACTGCTAGCTTGGGGGGATACAAGGACTAATAGATTAACACTAGCTACTGGCAGAGGTGAAAGTGATTCTTGCAGTGCTTCTATTGGAATGAGCAGAAGCCTGAAAACAAGATGCAGGATATTTCAGAGACTGCTGGGAGTCACTGCGGTACAAGAAAACACATGGATTGTGTTAGGGTAGCTAAGAATAGAAACAGGTGCATGTATACTTGGGTGTACACCAATGCTAGGAGTTTGGTAAATAAATTTGATGAATTTGAGGTATTGCTCAAAGCATCAAAGACAGATATTGTTGGGATATCAGAGATATCCTGTTGTCTATCCTTTCTGTAGACAATGTCTACAGAAAGGATAGACAGGATAGGAAGGGAGGAGGAGCTATGCTATTAGTTAAGAAACACATAAAATCCAAGGAAGTGAAGCCAGTCGACATCGATGGACAGGGCAGTGTCGAGTCAGTTTGGTGTGACATAAGCATAGGGAAATCAAAATTGAGAATAGGAGTGTGCTATAGGCCTAATGACTCTGATGAGTATAATAAGAAACTGTACAGGGAAATAGAGTGGGCCAGTAAATCAGAGAGTCTTATAATGGGGGATTTTAATTTCCCAGATATTGACTGGAATTTGTGGTTTGGTCACTCACACACTAGCAATGCTTTTGTGGATTTATTGGATGATTGTTTTCTACATCAGCATGTTCGGGAAGCAACTAGAGGGAGTAATACTCTTGATTTGATTATCAGTAGTGTTTCTTCATGCATTAAGAATCTGCAGATAAAGGAATCACTAGTTGGCAGTGATCACAGTGTGCTGAAGTGGGATTTACTCAAAGTGGTAACTACCATGAGGGGTAAAGGGAAGGGTTATTGCTTTCGTAAAGCGACTACAATGGTCTGAGACAGTATTTAAATTCTGTACAGTGGGACCAGCTGATGATGTTACCAACAGCAAATTCAAAATGGGAAGCATTTAAAGAACTTATTTTGGAAGCTACTAGGCTTTACATACCAACTAAGAAATATTGTTCAAGGTTTATGCCTAAATGGATGGCAGATGAACTAATGAGACATATGGCAGAGAAGAAAAATGCATGGGATACATATAAATTAACACGTGACACAGAAGCCTATGATAGATACAAGTTGATCTGTAACCAAGTTACAAAGGAGATTAGGCAGGCGAAGGCAGATTACGAGAAAGCTTTAGCAAGGGATGCAAAGAAAAACAGCAAAGAGTTCTTTACTTATGTAAACTCTAGAAGGAAGAGGATGAATCAGATTGGTCCACTTGATATCGATGGTTCAACAGTCGATGATCCTGCTCAGGTAGCTAACAAACTAAATGAATATTTTGCATTGACATTCACATGAGGAGTTATTCAGTGAGGAAAATGCCAGAGGTGTATTCAACTCTGGCATTAAGCTAGAGAATCTTGTAATAACTGAGAGTAAAGTGGAGGAGAAATTGTTGAAGATAAACATAAGAAAGGCACCTGGGTGGATGGGATCTATCCAGTTATATTAAACGAGGCAGCAAAGGAAGTAAGCAAACCCTTAACTATAATTATGAGAGCTTCCTTGGATTCAGGGAGGTACCCATAGCCTGTAGATGTGCAAATGTGACCCTAATTCACAAAGGAGGATCAAAGGCTGACAAAAGTAATTATAGACCTGTGAGTTTAACTTCTCTTCCAGGAAAATTAATGGAGGCACTGGTTAAAGAAACACTGCAGGATCATCTAGACAAGACTTCAGTTATAGCTCGGACACAGCATGGTTTTGTTAAGGGGAAGTCTTGCCTGACCAATTTGATTGGATACTATGATGAAGTCACAAAAGAACTGGATGCAGGGAATAACTTTGATATTATATACTATATAACTTTAGAGATTATAGTAGATTATATACTATATAACTTTAGATCTTATACTATATGATCTTAGAAAGGCTTTTGATACATGGAAGACTGCTGCAAAAATGGCTGCTATGGATAAAGGGGTGGTTGAGGGGGAGAAGACAGAGAGTGGTTATGAATGGACACTGCTCATCGTGGACTAATGTTATTAGTGGAGTCCCTCAGGGTTCAGTGTTGGGTCCATTATTCTTTTCTGTATTTATAAATAATATTGATGATGGTATATCAAGCTTAATATTCAAGTCTGCAGACGATACAAAGGTTGGCAAGGTTGTTAAGGACACTACTGATACTATGCTGCTGCAACAGGATCTGGAAAGGTTGAGCAGATGGGCTGAGAGGTGGAAATGAAGTTTAACATTGACAAATGTAAAGTACTACATATGGGAAACAGCAATCCCAGAGCAACGTATCAACTCTGTGGTTTAGGCGCATTATAGCCAAAGTAGCTTATGTGCCATCAAACACCAATATCAACAACAAACAACATCAACTCTGTGGTACTACACTGACAGTGGTAGAGAATGAAAAGGACCTGGGGATAATTGTGCAGGCAGATATGAAGTTCTCTGAGCAGTGCAGACGGGCTGCAATCGTAGTCATGGTGTCTTGTCAATGATATACAGGAATTTTTCTAGCAGGGATAAAGAGGTGATTATTCCATTGTATAAGGCGATGGTCAGGCCATCGCCTTATACAATGAGTACTGTATACAGTACTGTATACAGGTCTGGAGGCCTCATTTCAAGAAGGATGTAGAGCTGCTGGAACGAGTACAGAGAAGGGCAACAAGATTAGTGAGTGGAACAAAGGGTTGCTCTTACAAAGAAAGGCTTAAGTTTTGCAAATTACAGAGTCTGGAGACTAGGCATCGGCGAGGTGATCTGATAGAGGTGTATAAAGCCTTGAATGGTTTGAGCATGCTCAGTGCTGATGGGATTCTTCCTCAATAATCACCTGAGAAGGCATAAATTCAAATTGAGGAAAGAGAGATATAGGATAGATGTGCGGAAATTTTCCTTTAGCCAGCGGGTAGTTGGTTGGTGGAACAGACTTCCATCCCTTGTTGTGGAAGTTGATAACCTAAATAAATCTGGTGAGTATGGGCTTGGCAAACCCAGGGTCCTGATCTGGATATCATCATTCTTCTCTTTCTTGCTTTCTTGGTGATTCCCTTCTACTTCTGACTCTCTCTCTCTCTCTCTCTCTCTCTCTCTCTCTCAGGGTAACACGGGAATTTTTTTTTTCTTTCTTTGGCTGGTGCAGCATAAGCCTCAGGCTTCCTTGCACCATATGGCTAATAATAATACAGTAATAATAATAATAATAATAAATCTAAGGCTCAGCTGCACAGGTATTTCGAACGAACGGAGGGGTGAAGTGGAATTTTTTTTTTTTAGCTGATGTTGCATAAGCTGCTTTCTTGCATCATATGCCTCTACTAATGCTAATGCTATTAGCAAGTTAGAATACATTATAAATTACAGCTCTCAGCAAAATGCACAGTAACACTACAGCTTCAGTACCAACACGCTTTTCTCATGTGATTGGCAACTGTCACCTCGCTCTTCATCACATGATAAGTTGTTGTTACTTCAAATGTGTCTTTGACTCTTTGCTGTAATCCTTGAATACGGCTAGGTGTTGGGTGATTTGTTCTCAGTTAACGGTTGTTTTCTGCGAGATTTCTACTTTTTGTGCAGTATTTGTGTCATATAAGATTAATATGCCCTAATTGTGTGAATAGTCTGGATGACATTCAGTTATGAATGTGGAGGTCACGTTAGCTTCAAGAAAGCATCCCTTAACTTGAACCATAAAAAAGGCCTACTTCTTATACTTTGGGTGTAAAGTAGGCGACCAGGATAATAATTGGGCTCCACATATATGGTGCACTACCTGTTCATCAAAATTCAACATGTGGGTGAATTGGAAGTGAGGGAGACAACAAATCATGTCACAGACTGTTACTTATGTATGGTACCTCCTATTTGAAAAGGGATAACAATGAAGAAGTGGACAGGGATGTACCCAAATATACCGTCTGCAATTCGTCACGTGCCTCACGGTGAAGTACTACTTATTCCCGAACCATCCAACCATTTCTCTCTACACTCTGATGAAGATGAAGATACTGATGAACATCAACTTGATATACACAAAGAAGTACAGCAGCTGCCATTTTGTCCAAACTTTTATCCTTCTGATCCACGTAAGTTCACAGAAAGGGAGCTTAATGACCTCATCAGGGATCTTGAACTGCCGGACAATAAGGCAGAGCTTTTGGCCATTAGGTTATAACAGTGGAATCTTCTTGATCATTCTGTAAAAGTGAAAACCTTTTGTACTTGAAATAAAGATTATGATAAATTCTATCAAACAGAAAGTGAACTCACTGTTTCTAAGGATGTTGATGGTCTAATGGCAGCAATGAACAAGGGCATCTCCATAGCCAGGTGGGCAGGAGCATCAGTGTGTTAGCACACACTTCTTGATTAAACCGGGGTTCGAGCCCGTGACCACCAAATACAGAGAATACGGAAAGGTCAGGGAATGACCACCGCATATCCCCAGAGCAGTATGACCTTAGTTGCTAATGCTCCTAAAAATCAAATAACAACAACAGCAATGAACATGAGGCATGTTCCTGAAGAATGCCGACTATTTATAGATGCATCTAAGGTTAGCCTTAAGTCTATGTTATCACACAATAGAAATATGCTGCTTTCAATACCTCTTGCATACGCTGTCCACAAAAAATCCAACATGGAGAACATCCTCTTAGGTGTACGCTGAAGAAATTGTTGAAGATAAACACAAGAAAGGCACCCAAGGTGGATGGGATCTATCCAGTTATATAAAAGGAGGCAGCAGAGGAAGTAAGCAAACCCTTAGCCATAATTAAGAGAGCTTCCTTGGACTCAGGGGAGGTACCCACAGACTGGAGATGTGCAAATGTGACCCCAATTCACAAAGGAGGATCAAAGGCTGACACAAGTAATTATAGACCTGTGAGTTTAACTTCTGTTCCAGGAAAATTAATGGAAGCACTGGATAAAGAAGCACTGCAGGATCATTTAGACAAGACTTCAGTTATAGCTCGGACACAGCATGGTTTTGTTAAGGGGAAGTCTTGCCTGACCAATTTGATTGGATACTATGATGCAGTCACAAAAGAACTGGATGCAGGGAATAACTTTGATATTATATACTTGGATCTTAGAAAGGCTTTTGATACTGTTGCACATGGAAGACTGCTGCACAAATTGGAGCAGTGTGACATTGGAGGCAAATTGCTGCTATGGATAAAGGGATGGTTGAGGGGGAGAAGACAGAGAGTGGTAATCAATGGACACTGCTCGTTGTGGACTAATGTTATTAGTGGAGTCCCTCAGGGCTCAGTGTTGGGTCCATTATTGTTTTCTGTAAATGATATTGATGATGGTATATCAAGCTTAATGTCCAAGTTTGCAGATGAACAAAGGTAGGCAGGGTTGTCAAGGACACTACTGACACTATGCTGCTGCAACAGGATCTGGAAAGGTTGAGCAGATGGGCTGAGAGGTGGCAAATGAAGTTTAACATTGACAAATGTAAAGTACTACACATGGAAACAGCAACCCCAGAGCAACGTATCAACTCTGTGGTACTACACTGACAGTGGTAGAGAATGAAAGGGACCCGGGGGTGGTTGTGCAGGCAGATATGAAGTTCTCTGAGCAGTGCAGACAGGCTGCAAGGGTAGCTCATGGTGTATTGTCAATGATATATAGGAATTTTTCTAGCAGGGATAAGGAGGTGATTATTCCCTTGTATAAGGCAATGGTCAGGCCACACCTTAAGTACCATATACAGGTCTGGAGGCCTCATTTTAAGAAGAATGTAGAGCTGCTGGAACGAGTACAGAGAAGGGCAACAAGATTAGTGAATGGAACAAAGGGGTGCTCTTATGAAGAAAGGCTTAAGTTTTGCAAATTACATTGTCTGGAGACTTGGCACCAGCGAGGTGATCTGATAGAGGTGTATAAAGCCTTGAATGGTTTGAGCATGCTCAGTGCTGATGGGATTCTTCATCTCGCTCAGAATAATCACCTGAGAGGGCATAAATTCAAATTGAGGAAAGACAGATGTAGGATAGACGTGCGGAAACTTGCCTTTAGCCAGCGGGTGGTTGGTTGGTGGAACAGACTTCCATCCCTTTTCATGGAAGTTGATAGCATAAATAAGTTTAAGGCTCAGCTGGACAGGTATTTTGAACGAACAGAGGGGTGAAGTGGAAGTGGATTTTTTTTTTTTTTTTTTTGGTGATGCTGCATAAGCTTGCTTTCTTGCATCAAATGCCTCTACTAATGCCAATGCTATCAGAAATATGAGTGCCAGATATGTGGTGATTTAAAGGTAATTGCCATTTTATTAGGAATACAAAAGGGTTACACTAAGTATTGTTGCTTTTTCTGCAAGTGGAATAGTCATGCCAAGGATATGCGCTACGAGAAGAGGAGTTGGCCTCAATGTAAATCATCAACACCTGGAATGAAGAATGTAGCTTTTGAACTTTTGGTAGATCCAAAAAAAGTTTTGGTTCCATCACTCCACATCAAACTGGGGCTCATGAAAAATTTTGTGAAGGCTTTGGAAGTGGATAGTCTTGCATTCACATATTTGCAAGAAAAATTCCCAAGACTTAGTACAGAGAAGATTAAGGTAGATGTTTTCATTGTTTCACAAATAAGGCAACTCTTCAAAGATGAACAATTTGAATATGTGCTTAGTGATAGCAAGAAATCAGCGTGGAAAGCCTTTCGAAATGTTTCAACTGGTTTTCTAGGAAATGTGAAAGCTGGCGACTACAGGCAGCTTGTGGAAGATCTGAAATTTGTACATTGATGTAATTTTATTTAGTAAATTGAATATGCCTTTGTATAAGAAAATTTATTTTCAGTTCAGAATGAATGCCAGAATGGCACTTTTTCATTGTATGCATCCACAATACGTGTTAACTACCTTATGTTTATTATTTTATCTAATATATTATTGATATCAGTAAAATATTTAATTTTTTGAATATGCATGGAGTCTACTGTTTTTAATTTTTGTAATTTAATTGACAAGCAGCTTTTGATGCCATAAAAATAATTTGGGAAGTATTTTTATCCAGTAATCAAATTGGTCTGGGATGATACTGATGTTCTTGTTGTTAAAATTTTTCATTTTGAACATTGCATCAACATTTCCTGACATTTAAAATTTTTCAGTTTGATTTTTGCTTGTAACCAAGCCTCTTTCCATAGTCTTGTCTTGATGACAAGGATTTCATGGTGGATCCAGAAACATTGTGTATAAAATTTAGTAGTTTAAATTAATGGATGATACCAAGTTAAGCAGTTTACTATCAGTTCTCTGTACCTATTATTGCCTTAATGAACTTAATGAAAAATTAACTTAATAATTAAGCGTAAAAAGTGTTTATTTTATTTATTTTTAAACTTAGGACTCAGAATGGCACTTGGTTCTCATCTAGAATACATGTTAACTTCCTTTTATCTGTTATCCCGATGAAATTTTTGCTTATATTAGGTTTAACTTAGTTAAATCTATTATAATCATGTATGTACTGTTCTTTTTGCATAATATTACAGCTGTTATGGTCCAATACACTTAGGAGGCCATTCATACTTGGAAACTAAAACAAATCAGTTTTATAAAAATATTTAAAATAAAAATAGCGAAAAAATTATTGTAAGTGGATAATAGCAAACTGAAAGAAATACTTGGTTATCTGATGAGCTAAAAAAAATTTGTCCTTTCAGTAATTTTTTTGGCTAATTTTAATTTAAAAAAATTTTTACAAAATCGACTATAGTATTTTTATTTTAACCCACCAGAAGGTGTGTAGGTTTTATAACTCATTGGAGGATCAGGGAGTCTCATTATCCTGTTTTCAACTTTTATAGTACAGCTAATTTTTGGTTTTTTCCCCTCACCAAATGCCAAAACTATGTGGAGTATAAATACAAAATATCATTTAACCTGAGTTTAAATTAAAAATGTTCTTAGTTTGAGATTACAGTACAGAACATTAGTATTTAGTAGAGGCATATGATGCAAGAAAGCAAGCTTATATAGCATCAGCCAAAAAAAAAACAAAAAAACCTTCCCATTTCACCAATCCATTCACTCCAAAAGTTTGTCTAGTTCAGTGTTGAATTTATTTGAGCCATCAATTTCCACAGTGAGAGATGGAAGTTTGTTCCAGCAATCAACGACCCGCTGGCTAAAAGCAAATTTCTGCACATCTGTTCTACAACTGTCTTTCCTTAATTTGAATCTATGCCCCCTCAGGTTCGTAATCTGAGCAAGCGGAAGAATCCCATCAGAATTCAGCGTGCTCAACCCATTCAAGGCCTTATACACCTCAATCAGATCACCTCACAGGTGCCTAGTCTCTAGAAGCTACAATTTGTAGAACTTAAGCCTATCTTGGTAACAGCAACCCTGTGTTCCACTCACTAATCGCATTGCCCTTCTCTGTGCTCATTCTATTAGCTCAACATCTTGACTAAAATGAGACCTCAAGACCTGTATGCAGTATTCAAGGTGTGGCCTGACCACTGCCTTATATAAAGGGATAATCACCTCCTTATCCCTGCTAGAAAAATTTTTATATATCATTGACAAGATCCCATGAGCTGCAGCCTGTCAGCACTGTCCAGAAAACTTCATATCTGATTGCACTATTACTCACAATCTTTTCCATTCTCCACTACCCTGAGGGTAGTACCGCACAGTTGGTATGTTACTGCTACCTATATGCAGTACTTTGCATTTCTCAATGTTTAACTTCAGTTGCTACCTGTCAGCCCATCTGCTCAATTTCTAGATCCTGTTGCAGCAGCTTACCATCCTTACTGTCATTAAAAACCCTATCAACCTTCATATCGTTTACAAACTTGGACAATAAGCCTAATATACCTTCATCAATATCATTGATAAATATAGAAAACATCAATGGGCCCAACACAGACCCTGGGGAACTCCACTAATAACATTACTCCATGAAGAGCAGTGTCCATTGATTACCACTCTCTGCCTTCTTCCACTTAACCAACCATCTCTTTATCCATAGCAGCAACTTGCCCTTAATGCCATACTGCTCCAATTTGTACAGTGGTCTACCATATGCCACAGTATCAAAAGCTTTCCTAAAATCCAAGTATATGATATAAAAATTATTTTTTGCATCCAGTTTCTTTATGATCACATCATTGTATCCAATCAAATTGGTCAAACAAGACTTCTCCTTAACAAACCCATGCTGTGTCTGAACACTATACCTGCAGTCTTGTCTAGATGATCCTGCAGTGTTTCTTTTACCAGCAACTCTATTTTCCCCGGAACAGAAGTTAAACTAATAGGTCTGCAATTACTTATGTCACCTTTTGATCCCCCCTTTGTGAATTGGGGATACATTTGCACATCTCCAGTCCGTGGGGACCTCCACTGAGTCCAAGGATGCCCTCATAATTATAGCTAAGGGCCTGCTTACTTCCACTGCTGCCTCCTTTAATATAACTGGATAGATCCTATCACCCAATGTGCCTTCCTTATGTTTAACTTCAGAAATTTCTCCTTCACTTTGCTCTCAGTTATTACAAAATCTTTTAACTCTTTGTTAGAGTTTGATAAGCTTCTGGCCTCCACTTCCCTACAGAATTCCTCATACATGAGGAATTCTGTAGGGAAGTCAAGGCCAGAAGGAATTCTGTAATTATTTCATCTGACATCCATTTAGGCCTAAACCTTGAACAGTATTTCTTAGTTGGTATGAAAAGCCTAGTAGTTTCCAAGATTAATTCCCTGAATGCTTTCCATTTAGAATTTCCTGTTGGTAACATCATCAGTTGGTCCCACTGTATAGAATTTAAAAAATCTCTGAGACCACTATAGTCCCCTTTATGAAAGCCCTTCCCTTTACGCCTGATGGTAGTTACATCTTTGAGTAAATCCCACAATAATACACTGTGATCTCTCCTACCTTGTGGTTCCTTTATCTGCAGATTCTTAATGCATGAATAATCACTGCTGATAATCAGATCAAGAGTATTACTCCCTCTGTTTGCCTCTCAAACGGCACCTCCGTAGCCAGGTGTGCAGGAGCAGCAGTGCGTAGCACATGCTTCTTAATTAGACCAGTGTTTAAGCCCATGACCACCAAATACGGAGGATGCGGAGAGGTCAGGGAATGACCACTGCATATCCACGGAGCAATATGGCCTTAGTTGCTAATGCTCCTAAAAACCAAATAACAACAGCCTCTCAAACATGCTGCTGTTGACAAACATCATCCAGTAATTCCACAAAAGTGTTGCTAGTGTGTGAGTGACCAATCCACATATTCCAGTCTATACCTGGGAAGTTAAAATTCCCCATTATAAGACAATCTGATTTACTGGCCCACTCTATTTCTTTGTACATATAAATATAATGAATTGTAAACTGCTATCTTGGTATGTGAGACTGATGGTGTCTTAAGGGTAGCATTATAAGGGTATAAGTATTTGTGATTATCTATTTACTTAATATTAATTTATTTAATTTTAATTATTAATCTTATTAACTAAATTAATAACAAATGTAAAATTATTTAAAACTGTTAAAATTTAATCTTTACCTGACATTTGCTTATAGCTCACTCAAGATCGAATCCTAACAAATAATAAATGTGTAATCAAATTAACAACTTTATGTAAATAAAGTCATTATAATTTAAAAATAATCTGTAATTCCTTAAGGAAGTAAATGCAGATTACATGCCCCATGCTGGTTTAATTGCTCATTATTTCACCAATTTCCAATTCTGAAATAAACCAATACTGAAATAAACAAATATTTCCCATTGAATGTTTTTCTGTTAGTAGAGAATAGTATAATCTTTGAGAATGTTTAATATTAAATTCATATCTAAAATAGTTATTTTTAATGAATTTTGAAAATTTTTAAATAAACAACTCTCAAAACGATAACACAGTGGCATATGAAGATTCATTATTCTGGCACCCTTTCAATGGAATTAAATGCCTTATGAAGGATGACGTGTTACATAAACAAATGAATAAAAACAGCTATTCTAAATTGTTTACATGTTTCCTTGCTTTCCATGGGAGCATGAAATGAGAAGTTTCAAGCAAAATATACAATGGTCAGATATCGTCATGTGAAAAGTTTAAAGATATAGACTGCCGCCTCCCGTGAACAGATGCTGGTCAAATAGCTACACTGCTTTACATACATGACTTGTCACAAAAATTTGTCTGAGTTACAAAATAATGGCTCTTCTTTCAAACCTATTGGGATTAACCAACACAGTTTTAGATTGTATTTTGTTGTACAGTGACAGCAGATAGAGGTGGTATTATTAACAAAAAATTTGTTATACTTTTATTTGAATAATGAGTTTCTTGGCAAGTTAGGACTATTCTATCTTTGTTTTCAGATACTCTAGATATCCTTGGGGCTTGAGTCAACCCCCAAGGATATCTAGAGTATCTGAAAACAAAGCCCAATCGAGTATTAATTGGTTTATTTACTTTTTTTTTTTAAGGCACATGCTCTGAAGTTGACACCAAGGGTGGCCATCATTGTTCATTAATCTTGAATTCTTCATATGAATACTTGAATATTTTACACTAGTGCTTTCCACAGTGAGTGTTGTGTCATGTCCAAAAGGGTGTTGCCAAATTAGCATCGTATCATATTGTTTTCACTCTAAGTTTCTTTCAGTGCATATAATGAGATGATTGATTGATTAAAATATAATCATTGGGTAATGAATTAAAATTTTACTACATTTATTTTTTCACTTGCTTAACACGTGGCAAGCCCCAGATGTGTTCTATCTTTCTGAAAGCTGAAAACTGATATAGGCAATTTCAGATGGCCATGATTAAGCTTGTGATCAGCTGCATGTCTTCCTTCTCTTTTACTTTTGATACATGTTTTTGACTAAAAAAAGAAAAAAGAAGTTGTGCACCTTTTGCATTTAATATAATCTTAAAGATAAGGAACAAAAGGAGTGTGGATGTTGAATAATTACAAAATATGGAATTATTTTTGTCATGTATGCAATGCGTCAGATTTAAAAAAGTTTGGATAGCATTGCTTAGCACAGTACAATATCATTTTTAATTAAAACTGAATATTTGTATTTCTACATCCTAAATTTAACACAAAAATTTTTTTCTTATTTTTAAAATAAGAAAGAAAAATGGTTAAGGAAATTTTATACATAAACTCAACTAATTTCTCATTAAAACATATATATATATATAGTCTGAATGGCTGTTTTTTATATAAATAATATTAAGTTTTACATTAACCATAAGTAATATTATATTTGTATTTCAGTATCTGATCTCTCACTTTCATATATGACTGTTCAGTGATGGAGCCAAACTCAGGTAAAATTCATTTTCATCACTAAATGTTGCATTATATAGATCACATTCATCATAAGTATAAAGTTTAAAGTTAGGGCCAGTTATCATTAGCATTAGCATTAGTAAAGGCATTTGATGCAAGAAAGCAAGCTTATGCAGCATCAGCCAAAAAAAAAAAAAAAAAAACACTTCCCCTTCACCCCTCTGTTCATTCGAAATACCTGTCCAGCTGAGCCTTAAACTTATTTAGGCTATCAACTTCCACGACAAGGGATGGAAGTCTGTTCCACCAACCAACCACCCGCTGGCTAAAGGCAAATTTCCGCACATCTATCCTACATCCGTCCTTCCTCAATTTGAATTTATGCCCTCTCAGGTGATTATTCTGAGCGAGAGGAAGAATCCCATCAGCATTGAGCATGCTCAAACCATTCAAGGCTTTATACACCTCTATCAGATCACCTCGCTGGTGCCTAGTCTCCAGACACTGTAATTTACAAAACTTAAGCCTTTCTTCGTAAGAGCACCCCTTTGTTCCATTCACTAATCTTGTTGCCCTTCTCTGTACTCATTCCAGCAGCTCTACATCCTTCTTGAAATGAGGCCTCCAGACCTGTATACAGTACTCTAGGTGTGGCCTGACCATTGCCTTATATAAGGGAATAATCACCTCCTTATCCCTGCTAGAAAAATTCCTATATATCATTGACAATACACCGTGAGCTACTCTTTCAGCCCGTCTGCACTGCTCAGAGAACTTCATATCTGCCTGCACAACCACCCCCAGGCCCCTTTCATTCTCTACCACTGTCAGTGTAGTACCACAGAGTTGATACGTTGCTCTGGGGTTGCTGTTTCCCATGTGTAGTACTTTACATTTATCAATGTTAAACTTCATTTGCCACCTCTCAGCCTACCTGCTCAACCTTTCCAGATCCTGTTACAGCAGCATAGTGTCAGTAGTGTCCTTGACAACCCTGCCTACCTTTGTATCATCTGCAAACTTGGACATTAAGCTTGATATACCATCATCAATATCATTTATAAATACAGAAAACAATAATGGACCCAACACTGAGCCCTGAGGGACTCCACTAATAACATTAGTCCATGACGAGCAGTGTCCATTGATTACCACTCTCTGTCTTCTCCCCCTCAACCACCCCTTTATCCACAGCACCAATTTGCCTCCAATGTCACACTGCTCCAATTTGTGCAGCAGTCTTCCATGTGCAACAGTATCAAAAGCCTTTCTAAGATCCAAGTTTATAATATCAAAGTTATTCCCTGCATCCAATTCTTTTGTGACTGCATCATAGTATCTAATCAAATTGGTCAGGCAAGACTTCCCCTTAACAAAACCATGCTGTGTCTGAGCTATAACTGAAGTCTTGTCTAAATAATCCTGCAGTGCTTCTTTAACCAGTGTCTCCATTAATTTTCCTGGAACAGAAGTTAAACTCACAGGTCTATAATTACTTGTGTCAGCCTTTGATCCTCCTTTGTGAATTGGGGTCACATTTGCACATCTCCAGTCTGTGGGTACCTCCCCTGAGTCCAAGGAAGCTCTCATAATTAATGCTAAGGGTTTGCTTACTTCCTCTGTTGCCTCCTTTAATATAACTGGATAGATCCCACCCACCTTGGGTGCCTTTCTTGTGTTTATCTTCAACAATTTCTCCTCCACTTTACTCTCAGTTATTACAAGATTCTCTAGCTTACTGCTAGAGTTGAATACACCTCTTGCATTCCCCTCGATGAATAATTCCTCATGTGTGAATGTCGATGCCATTTAGTTTGTTAGCTACCTGAGCAGGATCATCAACAGTTGACCCATCGATATCATTCTTTGTAATATACCTCTAGCTTTGTTGTGATGAAGGAATATTTGACATTGCTAATTATACTAATACATTTTTAAAAATTGTTTACAGTAATAAGTTCATACTTCTACACTTCTGAATTAAAAATGCTTAGTATAATTATAAGTTTAATAATTATTAAGTAATAAGTAATTATTACTTATTACTTAATATATGCAACTTGATATTATATATATTGTATTATATATTATATTATATTATATACTTGATATTATATATACGCAACTTGAGGCTTTTCCCCTAAAATGCGATGTAATAAGTAATATTAAAATATATAATCACATGTGTACTTAGAAAAAATAATCCCTTTTATAAACTGACATATGGGTTAGTGCAATTGAATAATTTTTATATGTAGCAAAGTACTCAAAGTAGGTAAATGGCATCATTTTAATTATATCTTGTATTGTGAATACCTTCACAAGAGGTTTCCATGATATTACACTACCTTGAATAAGTAACCGCTAGTATCCACTGAGAATAAGTAGCAATAATCTTCCGACTGGTGAAGCATTACTTATTCGAGGTAGTGCAATATCATGGCAACTTGTTGTGAAGGTATTCACAATATGAGATATGGCCCCGGGTGCCAAGCGAATGTGATCGAGCGTTTTCTCTGTGCTTAAAAAGTGATTATATAAAAGCGATTTAAAGTTATATTAAGTTACTGCCCTTAAGAAATTTATTTTTTATATCAGCTACTGTCACAAAAAGTACTTGTACAGAGCAAGAAAGAAAAGCTACCTTTCTTTATTTTTCATACTTCTTTTACTAACACTTAATACTCTACGCTTGGTCACACCGGGCACTGCTCCTGCCTCCTCGTGGCGGGGCCGGAAGTCTTGGCAGAAAAGCTCATCTGCCAAGGACTAAAAGGAGCAAACATGGATCAACATGCCTTTCCGCCTCTCGAGCCGACAAGCTCTCGGCCAGAGTTAGACCCTGACCATAATACGTCGCAACCCAAGAGGTTGAAAACCACTTCCTCAGCGACAAATTGTCCTGCATTTCTTATAATGCACTCTCTTGCAGATCAGCCTCTCAGTAAGCTCTCTCCGTTCCTTATCCAGAAACAACTGGAAAGTTTGGCAGGATCTCCTAAGACAGTCAGGAGATTACAATCAGGCGACCTGCTATTGGAAACAGCGAACAGTAGACATTCAGAGAAACTGCTAAAACTTACAAGTTTTGCTGGAATTCCAGTAAAGGTTTCTCCCCATGCCACCCTAAATACATCTAAGGGTGTTATATCCAGCTGGGATCTATTGAATGTCACGGAGGAGGAGTTAACACAAGAGCTTCAAGATCAAAATGTCACTGCTGTGAAAAGAATTATGGTGAAAAGAGAAAATATACTCACACCTACAAGGAATATTATTCTAACTTTTAACACGCCAAATCTACCACCATCGATAAAAGCAGGCTACCTACTCTGCCGCATTAGACCATATATTCCTAACCCATTGAGATGTTTTAAGTGCCAGAAGTATGGCCACTCTCAAACGGCATGCAGAGGAAACCAGGTTTGTCCTAATTGTGGGTCCGCTGACCACACCCAAACTGACTGCTTGGCAAAAGAAATGACTTGTCCCAACTGTAAGGGAAACCATCCTGCCTACTCAAGGACGTGCGATAGATGGAAAACTGAAAAGCAAATCGTTAAATATAAGATTGAAAATAAAGTGAGCTTTCAGGAAGCACGGAAATTAATTGCTCCCAGTATGAATAAACGTACGTACGCCAATATTACGCAAAAATATCAATCAGTAGCCACTCAAACTGATGTTACAGTCCCTTCTACCACCTCAATCTCTGACTGGGCTCGGACTGTTCTCTCTCAGCAACAGTCCAATGTCCCGAAACAGTTGAACCAGGCAAGTAATACTGCACTTACAGTACCAGCTACAACTTCTTCTCCTTCCCCAGTGATTTCTTCTATACCGAATAATCGCAACTCAAATTTAAAAAAGAATATCCAAGAAACGTCTATGGATACTATTGACTCATCCAGACAGGAAGAACCGATCTTAGAAATATATGCGGAAGAAGAAATGGACACCGGTCGACCATTATTCCCAAAAAAAGATAAACCAAGGCCTGAACGTCACAAGACAGTCACATTAAAAAAACAGTCAGAAGCAGCTTCTTCTACTAAACATCAGTAATGCCTTACATTCTACAATGGAATTGTAGAGGATTTCGTAGCAACCTTAACGATATTCAAGTCTTAATTAACCGCTACTCTCCAGTTGGTTTCTGTCTACAGGAAACCTATCTAACTCCGCAAATTTCCACCAACATAAAGAACTATGTAATCTATCGGCACGATCGTAATAATTCAAATACTGCCCGTGGGGGTGTGGCCATCTTAGTCAGCTCAAATATCCCGACCAAGCAAATTTTTTTGCAAACTACAATTGAAGTTGTCGCCGTACGTTTGATAACCCAGATTGCTTTAACACTGGTATCAGTCTATCTCCCACCAAGTCATACCTTCTCTTACCAAGACCTTGAAAACCTGCTAATGCAACTAGAACCCCCTGTCTGTCTCTTGGGTGATTTCAATGGCCACAACCCCTTATGGGGATCGACAAAATTAGATATCCATGGCCGCTTAATTGAAACCTTTCTGGATAAGGAAAACCTTACTGTTCTTAATACTGGTGCACCTACTCACATACAACTACCAACTGGACAAACCTCTGCAATCGATCTATCAATATGTTCCCCGATTCTGTATCCAATTATAGAATGGTCTGTTATAGACGATCCCATGGGCAGCGACCATTTTCCGATTATTTGCGACCTGCTCACTGCACAACCACCATTAATCATACCCTGCAGGAAATGGAAGTTCTCTCAAGCCAACTGGGTCAAATTTCAATCAGTTGTCACCCTGGATGAACAATATATACAAACACAGTCGATAGATGAAGCCACAGAGTATATCACTTCACATATAATATCTGCAGCTAAATGTTCGATTCCATTGTCGAATCCCCAGTCCCGACGGCACCTTAACTATTGGTGTAATCAAGAATGCACAATAGCTAAGAAGTTAAAAAATAAAGCGTGGAATTTATTTCGTAGATCCCCAACCACAGCTAATCTTATCAATTACAAGAAACTAAGAGCAAAAGCACGTCGCACTCAAAGAGAAGCAAAGAAGAATTCTTGGATTCGGTTTGCATCCACCATAAACAGAAACACTAACTCCAGGATAATATGGAAGAAAATCAGGCAGATTTCTGGAAAATTTCCAACCACCCCTTCACCAATTCTTTCATGGAATGGGCAAGAACTATCTGCTCCTCAAGACATTGCAAATGCCTTGGCTAAAACTTTTGCCGAAGTTTCTGCGGCATCAAATTATTCTCCGGATTTCCAGAAAATAAAGACCCAGACTGAACAACGAGCCATCAACTTTCGAACTTCAGTTTTCTTTCCATATAATCAGCCTCTGCAATATCATGAACTTATACATGTCATTAAAACAACACGCAACAGTGCCGCTGGACCAGATGGAATCTCTTACATTATGTTACAACACCTTGGTGAGAGAAATTTACAAATACTGCTGGTCTATTATAACCGGATATTTATGGAAAACATTTATCCCAGCTCTTGGCATCATGCCACAGTTCTTGCCTTTTTGAAACCCGGTAAAGATCCTACCAGTCCTAACAGTTATAGACCTATTTCTCTATCCAGTTGCCTCGGTAAATTACTTGAAAAAATGATCCATAATCGCCTTGTTTGGATCATCGAAACGCAACAACTAATTAGCAATAATCAGCATGGCTTTCGAAAGAACAGGTCCTCCTTAGATCTCATGATCAAAGCTGAGTTTGCAATTCGTAATGCCTTTGTGAAAAACGAACATCTTGTTATGGTTTCCATAGACATAGAAAAGGCATTTGATACTACCTGGCGTCGTGGCATTCTCAGTGACCTCCATGCTCTAGGTCTACGAGGCAACCTTCCTATATTCATCAGGAACTTTCTCAGGACTCGTTCGTTCCAAGTTCAATACCGCAACTCGCTTTCTATGACATTTTTACAGGAAGAAGGAGTGCCACAAGGGTCCATACTTAGTGCAACCCTGTTTGCCCTAAGAATCGATTCCATCACAAAAGATCTTCCAAATACTGTTGAGACCTACCTTTATGCCGATGATCTCTCTATTTCTTGCCATTCTCTGAATATGAGATCCATTGAACGGCAGCTGCAGATATGTTTAAATAAAGTCCAAAGGTGGGCAGAGTTAAATGGCTATCATCTATCACAGCAGAAAACTGTTGCAATCCACTTTTGTAATCAACGGAAAATGCATACAGATCCCGAACTTCAGATGCAAAACTTTACTGTTCCAGTGACTAACAGCATCAAATTCTTGGGCTTAATCCTTGACAGGAAACTGAATTTCCTTGAGCACATTAAATCTGTGCGTATATCCTGCCTCAAAAAGCTGAACATACTAAGAGCTTTATCTGCCTTGTCTTGGGGAGCAGATCGTACATCTTTGTTGCTCTTATATAGAGCATTGATCAGATCCCGATTGGATTATGGTGCTCCTCTTTATGATTCCGCCCGTAAGAGTACATTGAAATGGCTGGATCCTATACAGCATAGCGCATTGCGGATTGCACTTGGTGCTTTCAGGACATCTCCTACTCATAGCTTGTACATTGAAGCTGATGAGCCCCCCCTTCACCTCCGCAGAAAAACGCTGCTTCTAAAGTATGCAGCCCGAATACAAAATTGTGGTCATCATCCTGTTCAGCCATACCTCTTTAATCCACCACTTCAAAACCTCTATAGAAATAAACCCAGTAAAATAAGACCAGCAGGCTTACGCCTCATTGAGTTAATGCAGAGTTGGAATGTTCAGATTTTCAACAGGCAACATTTAATGAATTACTCCCAACCGCCATGGATTCCGCCTCCTCAGTTATATTTCGATACTTATCTTGACAAATGGGGAAAGAATCGTCTACCAACACTCAATATGAAGCAACTCCATGCAAGTCATATTCAGAAATACGTTGATTTTTTGCCCATATATACTGATGGCTCCAAATCACATTCAGCCGTTGGAGCAGCGGCAGTATTTCCCTCTACTATCATCTCAGCTGCCCTTCCACCTGAGTACAGCAGCTTCTCCGCAGAACTTCATGCAATAAAATTAGCTTTAGAAAACCTGAATCTCAACCCATCTGTAAAATATGTTGTATACACAGACTCTCTCAGCTCAATAACTGCAATGCAAAACTCCTCCTACAAGGCTCATCCTGTGTTAAATCAAATCGGAAGACTCCTATTACAAATTGAAGAACGTCATCAATCAGTGACCTTTTGCTGGATCCCAGCACATTCGGGGATAAAGGGTAACGAACTTGCTGATGAAAATGCTAAAAATCCGTCAACCTTTGATTTAACCTCCAGTCCGGTTCCAGCCTCTGACTACTGTCACATCATACGAACAGCAGGTTTCGCGAAGTGGAAAGAGCTATGGCACACACAAAAGAATAATAAACTCTATCAGTTGAAACAGGATCCAAAGCATTGGCGCTCTAGCACCAAAACAGTGCGAAGAGAAGAAGTGGTTCTTGCACGGGCACGTATTGGACACACATATCTGACCCACCTCCATCTGCTCAGAGGCGAAGATCCTCCTCAATGTCCATACTGTTCAGAAAATTTAACAGTAAAACATATTCTGATAGACTGCCCTCAATATCAACAGGACAGAACATCCGTCCTCTGTTCCCTGAGAAATCTACGAGAACCAATGACATTGCAACATATTATTGGAGATGATGCAAACATCAACGAGTTTTTCTCTTATCTGAAAATAATTGGACTTTATGATAAATTCTAAAGTATCTCTGTAAACGCAACCAAGCTGTTATGCCTAAATTATGTTTTTAGCTATGCTTAAATTTTGTGTTTAGCATTTTCATGTGAATAGGCGCATTATAGCCACAGCAGCTTATGCGCCATTAAACCCCCATAACACACACACACACACAATATGAGATATAATTAAAACAATGCCATTTACCTACTTGGGTAGTTTGCTAAATATAAAAATGATGCGATTGCACTAACCCTTATGTCACTCAACTTCCATGTAGCTTGAGGCCTTTGCCCTAGAATGCTTTTAGTCTAAATTACTGCACACCATCAGGCATCTCTCATATTGTGGAGTTATACTTCATAACTGAGTCATCACTATTCAATATCTACAACAGTCCACTGGTCTTCTCCAACAATAGTCTTCTCCATTGGTGAAGCATTACTTATTCGAGGTAGTGCAATACGATGGCAACTCATTGTGAAGGTATTCATGCACAATATGAGATATTAACCCCAGGGGCTCACATCTGGTGAGTATGGGCTTGGCACGCCCAGGGTTCCCTTCTACTTTTGACTCTCTCTCTCTCTCTCTCTTTCTCTCTCTCTCTCTCTCTCTCTCAGGGTGTAACTCAGAAATTTTTTTTTGGCTGGTGCAGCATAACCTCAGGCTTCCTTGCACCATATGGCTAATAATAATAATTAAAACAATGTCATTTACCTACTTGGGTAGTTTGCTAATATGAAAATGATGCAATTGCAGTAACCCTTATGTCAGTAACTCCCATGTAGCTTGAGGCCTTTGTCCTAGAATGCTTATAGTCTAAATTACTGCACACCATCAGGCATCTCTCATATTGTGGAGTTATACTTCATAACTGAGTCATCACGATTGCAACACCAGAGTACCTGCCCAAAAAAAAGCCAAAAAGCCTTGAAATGGTGCCGTCTGGGTGGTGCTGGTGGTATACACCAAGAATAAGTAACAATAGGCTTCTCCATTGGTGAAGATATAATATAATATAGTGAAGATATAATAAAGGTAAAGGGAAGGGTTTTTGCTTTCGTAAAGGCAACTATGATGGTCTGAGACAGTATTTAAATTCTATACAGTGGGACCAACTGATGATGTTACCAACAGCAAACTCAAAATGGGAAGCATTCAAGGAACTAATCTTGGAAGCTACCAGGCTTTACATACCAACTAAGAAATATTGTTCAAGGTTCAGGCCTAAATGGTTGTCAGATGAACTATTGAGACATATGGCAGAGAAGAAAAATGCATGGGCTACGTACAAATTAACTGGTGACATGGAAACCTATGATAGATATGAGTTGGTCTGTAACCAAGTCACAAAGGAGATTAGGCAGGCAAAGGCAGACTACGAGAAATCCTTGGCAAAGGATGCAAAGAAAAACAGAAAAGAGTTCTTTACCTATTTAAACTCAAGAAGGAAAGGGATGAATCAGATTGGTCCACTGGATATTGATGGTTGAACAGTTGAGGATCCTGCTCAGGTGGCTAACAATCTAAACGAGTATTTTGCATCTACATTCAAACATGATGAGTTATTGAGGAAGGAGAATGATGTAGGTAAAGTAAACATTGGCAGTGAGCTAGATGATTTTGTAATAACTGAGAGGAAATTGGAGGAGAGACTGTTGAGAATAAACATAAAAAAGGCACCTGGGGTAGATGGAATCTATCCAGTTATATTAAAGGAGGCAGTAAAGGAAGTAAGCAAACCCCTAGCCATAATTATGAGAGCTTCTTTGGAGATGTGCAAATGTAACCCCAATTCACAAAGGAGGATCAAAGGCTGACACAAGCAATTATAGACATGTTAGTTTAACTTCTGTTCCAGGAAAATTAATGGAGGCACTGGTTAAAGAAGCACTGCAGGATCATCTAGACAAGAATTCAGTTATAGCTTAGACACAGCATGGTTTTGTTAAGGGAAGGTCTTGCCTGACCAATTTGATTGGATACTATGATGTAGTCACAAAAGAACTGGATGCAGGGAATAACTTTGATATTATATATTTGCATCTTAGAAAGGCTTTTGATACTGTTGCACAAAATGAAGACTGCTGCACAAATTGGAGTATTGTGGCATTGGAGGCAAATTGCTGCTATGGATAAAGGGATGGTTGAGTGGCAGAAGACAGAGAGTGGTAATCAATGGACACTGCTCAACACAGACTAATGTTATTTGTGGAGTTCCTTAGGGTTCAGTGTTGGGTCCGTTGTTGTTTTCTGTATTTATAAATGATATTGATGATGGTATATCAAGCTAATGTCCAAGTTTGCAGATGATAGAAAGGTCGGCAGGTTTGTAAAGGACACTACTGATGCTATGCTGCTGCAACAGGATCTGGAAAGGTTGAGCAGATGGGCTGAGAGGTGGCAAATGAAGTTTAACATTGACAAATGTAAAGCATATGGGAAACAGTAACCTGAGATCAATGTACCAACTCTGCGGTACTACACTGACAGTGGTGGAGAATGAAAAGGACCTGGGGGGTAATTGTGCAGGCAGATATGAAGTTCTCTGAGCAGTGCAGACGAGCTGCAAAAGTAGCTCATGGTGTCTTTTCAATGATATACAGGAATTTTTCTAGCAGTGATAAGGAGGTGATTATTCCCTTGTATAAGGCAATGGTCAGGCCACACCTTGAGTACTGTATACAGGTCTGGAGGCCTCATTTCAAGAAGTATGTAGAGCTGCTGGAACGAGTACAGAGAAGGGCAACAAGATTAATGAATGGAACAAAGGGTTGCTCTTACGAAGAAAGGCTTAAGTTTTGCAAATTACAGAGTCTGGAGACTAGGCACCTGCGAGGTGATCTGATAGAGGTGTATAAGGCTTTGAATGGTTTGAGCATGCTCAATGCCGATGGGATTCTTCCTCTTGCTAAGAATAATCACCTCAGAGGGCATAAATTCAAATTGAGGAAAGACAGATATCGGATAGATGTGCGGAAATTTGCCTTTAGCCAGCGGGTAGTTGGTTGGTGGAACTGACTTCCATCACTTGTTGTTGAAGTTGATAGCCTAAACAAATTTAAGGCTCAACTGGACAGGTATTTCGAACGAACGGAGGGGTGAAATGGGAGTGGTGTTTTTCTTTTTTTTTTTTTGGCTGATGCTGAATAAGCTTGCTTTCTTGCATCATATGCCTCTACTAATGCTAATGCTAATGAATGAAGTAGTGCAGTAGTGCAGTATCATGGCATATTCATAATATGAGAGATAATTCAAATGATTTACATACTTTGAGTAGTTTGCTACATATAAAAATGATGCAATTGCACTAATCAGTATGTTAGTAAACTCCCACATAGCTTGAGGCCTTTACTCTGGAATGCTTTTAGCCCTTTTATAACTTTAGAAGTTGGCAAAAAATAATTCAAAATTGTTTAATTTATTTTCAGCCTGTTGGGATCACAACCGTGAAAAATCTATTTTTTATACACATCGGTAAAGGTAAAGTGCAGCCATTATCAACCCACTGCAGGATGGAAGCCTCCTCAACAATTCATGCTGAGGGAAATGGGCCATAATCTGCCACGCTGGTCCAGTGTGGATTGGCAGATCAACCGTATTCAGCAGTCAGGGGCTTGAACCCCGGTCTACTCAAAGAGCATGTGCTACTGCACTCCCGCTCCTGACCACTTGGCTACAGAGGTCGCTTTTGACGCTTGCCAACCATGGGGGGATATGTTGCTGATAAGTACTGCATTTGGCAAGACTAACAATGATAAGACTGATGATGTAGCCAGACATACACAACACACATTCACTTTAAGTATTCAATTGTGCATTTAGAGGACATAATAAAAGATAAAATAAATGCCAATCAAATAAATTTTCAAAAGATTATTAGCACATATGAAAACAAGTTCAAAATGTGTCCAGGAAAAATACAAATGTTAATCAGAAACACGAAAATCTACAGAGGTGGCAATACATCAACATGCAACACTGTATATATCAGGTTTCATAATTGACTGTCTGCATCCAGACTGTTAATGATATTTCATAATCCACATGGTTTCTGAATATGAGCTAATAATTATTAGCTCATATTCAGAAACCCCAGATACTCTGGTTTACAGTGTATCTGGAGTTTGAGTAAAAATATGTGGCAGTTATTTATGCATGTTTACTGATTACTACACCAAAGTCCGTTTGTTTCTATCACGTAAAGATTTTTCACAATTCATTAACAAAATATTACCTAAGTATCATATGCAAATGTGTACATAACTATAGTTTCTGCAACAGTTTACAAGTTTTATACCCCTATATTCGTAATCAGTATCAAACATTTGCCTCAAATACAACAGATTGTGCATCTTTAACCCGTAATTATACACACTGCAAGGTAGCCGACCTTGACCCAGGAAGGTAGATGGCCCCCGCCCCGCTCATCTGGCCCATCTGTGATTCCCAGAATTCTATTTTTCGAGTGGAGTCTGGGAGACTCCTGTGTGTAGTTATGGGTTAAACTTGTCTGAGCATGCACTCACTTGTTTGTATAGTCCACTCAACCACAGAACCAATGCCGACCGGGCTAGCCAGGTGGGTAAAGTGCCTGCCTGGCAACCCGAAGGTCGCGGGTTCGAATCCCGCCTCGGGATCAAAGTACTGCAAAAACCTTGGAAGGTGCATTATGGCCACAGAAGCCGATGCGCCAACAACTACCAAAAAAAAAAAAAAACAACCAATATAACTGGCACATCCCTTATCAGTCATAGTACTCCTGTAAAAGCCATTGTGAGCTCTCATTGTGTGTTAGTTTTCTTTTAGTATGGCAATCAGAAAGTGTATAAACAGTCCCGACATATTTTGTTAGATATGTTATTGTTTTGTTCCTGTAAAGCAGAGGCAAAATATTACTGATTTTGTAAAAAAATCGTATTATGTATACTTGGACATAAAACTAGGCGATCAGGATAAATCGTGGGCACCGCATAAATTATGCCATACATGTGTTGAACATCTTAGAAAATGGAGTCATGGAAAAAAGGTGTGCTTGCCATTTGCTATTCCTATAGTGTGGTGCGAGCCAGTAAGCTATGCCGAATGTTACTTTTGTGTATGTGACATTAAAGGTTACAATTAAAAAAAAAAAAAGACATCAAATATCCAGATCTACCGTCAGCCATAAGACCGGTTCCGCATGGACCTGATCTGCCGGTAAAACCTCAACCAGAAACTTTGGAGTTTTCACCGAAGCAGAAGCTAAAGAGGTTATTGAAGAGGAATGTCATCAACCAGAAAATATTTTAACGCCACAGCAATTCATGCAAGTCAAACTGAACGATTTAGTAAGGGACTTAGGTCTTCCAAAGTATGCTGCTGAAATTCTGGGTTGCAGACTTCAAGCGAAGAACTTACTTGTTCAAGGTACATCATTTTCGTGGTACAGAAATTGTGAAAGGGAGTTTATACAGTATTTTTCAAAAGAAGGTCCTCTCATATATTGCAGTGATATTGCTGGTTTAATAAGTGCATTAGAGCTCCATCATATGTTCCTAATGAATGGAGACTATTTAGAGACTTTTCTAAGACTAGTTTAAAAGGTGTTCTCTTGTATAATGGAGATAAGTACACATCTGTGCCAGTTGCTCATTCAGTGTACTTAAAAGAAACTTATGACAATCTAAAGTTGCTTCTGGAGAAAATTAAATATCAATGTCACGAATGGAAACTGTGGAGACTTAAAGGTGCTATGTATGTTGTTGGGGCAACAGTACACTAAAATGCCATGCTTTATTTGTGAATGGGATAGCAGAGCTAAAGTGCTGCATGCTGTTAGTTAAGAAAAACATAAAATCCAAGGAAGTGAAGCCAGTCGACATCACTGGACAGTGCAGTGTCGAGTCAGTTTGGTGTGACATAAGCATTGGGAGATCAAAATTGAGAGTAGGAGTGTGCTATAGGCCTAATGACTGATAAGTATAATAAGAAACTGTACAGGGAAATAGAGTGGGCCAGTGAATCGGAGAGTCTTATAATGGGGGATTTTAATTTCCCAGATATTGACTGGAATTGTTGGATTGGACACTCACACACTTGCAAGGCTTTTGTGGATTTATTGGATGATTATTTTCTACATCAGCATGTTTGGGAGGCAACTAGGAGGAGTAATACTCTTGATCTGATTATCAGTAGTGTTTCTTCATGCATTAAGAATCTGCAGATAAAGGAACCACTAGGTGGCAGTGATCACAGTGTGCTGAAGTGGGATTTACTCAAAGAGGTAACTACCATCAGGGGTAAAGGGAAGGGTTTTTGCTTTTGTAAAGATGGTCTGAGACAGTATTTAAATTTATACAGTGGGACCAACTGATGATGCTACCAACAGCAAATTCAAAATGGAAAGCATTCAAAGCACTTATCTTGGAAGCTACTAGGCTTTACATACCAACTAAGAAATATTGTTCAAGGTTTAGACCTAAATGGATAGATGAACTAACGAGATATATGGCAGAGATGAAAAATGCATGGGATACATATAAATTAATGGATGATAGATATAAGCTGATCTGTAACCAAGTCACAAAGGAGATTAGGCAGGCGAAGGCAGATTATGAGAAATCATTAGCAAAGGATACAAAGAAAAACAGAAAATAGTTCTTTAATGTAAATGTAAACTCTAGAAGGAAAGGGATGAATCAGATTGGACCACTGAATATTGATGGATCATCAGTTGATGATCCTGCTCGGGTGACTAATAAACTGAACGAGTATTTTGTATCTACATTTACACACGAGGAGTTATTCAGGAAGGGGAATGCCAGAGGTGAAGTATACTCTGGCAGTGAGCTAGATGATTTTGTAATAACTAAGAGGAAAGTGGAGGAGAAATTGTTGAGGATAAACATAAAAAAGGCACCCGGAGTAGATGGGATTTATCCAGTTATATTAAAGGAGGCAGCAAAGGAAGTAAGGAAACCCTTAGCCATAATTATGAAAGCTTCTTTGGACTCAGGGGAGGTACCCATAGACTGGAGATGTGCAAATGTGACCCCCAATTCACAAAGGAGGATCAAAGGCTGATACAAGTAATTATAGACCTGTGAGTTTAACTTCTGTTCCAGGAAAATTAATGGAGGCACTGGTTAAAGAAGCACTGCTGGATCATTTAGACAAGACTTCAGTTATAGCTTGGACACAGCATTGTTTTGTTAAGGGAAAGTCTTGCCTGACCAGTTTCATTGGATACTATGATGCAGTCACAAAAGAATTGGATGCAGGGGATAATTTTGATATTATATATTTCGATCTTAGAAAGGATTTTGATATTGTTGCACATGGAAGACTGCTGCACAAATTGGAGCAGTGTGGCATTGGAGGCAAATTGCTGCTATGGATAAAGGAATGGTTGAGGGGGCGAAGACAGAGAGTGGTAATCAGTGGACACTGCTCTTTGTGGACTAATGTTATTAATGGAGTCCCTCAGGTTTCAGTGTTGGGTCCATTGTTGTTTTCTGTATTTATAAATGATATTGATGATGGTATATCAGGCTTAATGTCCAAGTTTGCAGACGCTACGAAGGTTGGCAGGGTTGTGAAAGACGCTAATGAGAATATGCTGCTGCAACAGGATCTAGAAAAGTTAAGCAGATGGGCTGAGAGGTGGCAACTGAAGTTTAACATTGGCAAATGTAAAGTACTACATATGGAAAACAGTAACCCCAGAGCAACGTATCAACTCTGTGGTACTACACTGACAGTGGTAGAGAATGAAAAGGACCTGGGGGGTAATTGTGCAGGCAGATATGAAGTTTTCTGAGCAGTGCAGATGGGCTGCAATAATAGCTCATGGTGTCTTGTCAATTATATACAGGAATTTTTCTAGCAGGGATAAGGAGGTGATTATTGTAGAGCTGCTGGAACGAGTACAGAGAAGGGCAATAAGATTAGTGAATGAAACAAAGGGTTGCTCTTACAAAGAAAGGCTTAAGTTTTGCAAATTACAGTGTCTGAAGACTAGGCACCAGTGAGGTGATCTGTTAGAGATGTATAAAGCCTTGAATGTATAAAGGTGTATAAAGGTGAACGTAGAGATGTATAAAGCGTGCTCAATGCCGATGGGATCCCTCCTCTTGCTCAGAATAATCACCTGAGAAGGCCTAAATTCAAATTGAGGAAAGAGATGTAGGATAGATGTACGGAAATTTGCCTTTAGCCAGCGGGTAGTTGGTTGGTGAAACAGACGTCCATCCCTTGTTGTGGAAGTTGATAGCTTAAATAAATTTAAGGCCCAGTTGGACAGGTATTTCGAACGAATGGAGAGGTGAAATCAGAGTGGGTTTTTTTTTTTTTTTTGGGCTGATGCTGCATAAGCTTGCTTTCTTTCATCATATCCCTCTACTAATGCTAATGCATCGGACAAAGAAACAGTGGCCTCTGAGGCACAACCTTACCCCAGGGTCAAAAAATATTGTACATGACAGTTTGGTGAAGCCAGATAAAATACTTTTATCTCCACTGTATATCAAGTTAGGCATAATGAAGCAATTTATTAAAGCATTTAATAAGGATTGCAACTGCTTTAAGCTTTGCAGAAAATTTCTCGGGTTAACTGATGCAAAACTTAAGGAGTGTATCTTCATTGGTCCCCAAATTATAAAATTGGTATTAGATGGTCAGTTTGAAACTACTATGACTGACATTGAAAGCCAAGCCTTTGCTTTTAAAAGTGTAATGAAAAACTTTCTAGGAAATCATAAATCACAGGATTAAGAGAAAATTGTTCAATATACGCTCGAAAAGCTTCGCAATTTAGGTTTCAATATGAGCATCAAAATTCACTTTTTGCATGCCCATCTTGATTTTTTCCCCTGAAAATCTTGCACAGATGAGCACAGAACAAGGAGAGGGATTCCATCAAAACATAAAGGAAATGGAGCAGAAAAGGTGGAATACAAGCATGATGGCTGACTACTGCTGGTGTTTAAAAAGAGAAAAACCTGGCACTGTACATAAAAGAAAAAATAATTAAACATGCTTTTCAAACAGAGAGACGAAGGTCTGATTAATGAAAGTTTCAGAATTTTAATTAATACTTATTAGTATTTACATATTTTTTTTTTTGATATATGAAAATGTAATCCTATCAATTTGTCATTACTAAATACAATAAAGTTATATACTTTCGTAAAAAAGAATACTTTTTTATAGGCGTCTCCGCAGCCAGGTGGGAAGGAGCAGCAGTGCGTAGCACATGCTTCTTGATTAGACCGGGGTTTGAGCCCGTCACCACCAAATACGGAGGATGCGGAAAGGTCAGAGAATGACCACCGCATATCCTGGAGCAATATGGCCTTAGTTGCTAATGCTCCTAAAAACCAAATAACAAAACAACAACAACATACTTTTTTATTTCTTAAATTGTTCATTAAATTTTTCACATTTGATATCACAGCAACATATTTCGGCAGTAGGACCTATTGAAATTCAAACACCAGTGAACAAACTTAAATTTTTTAGTCTTTCATTTTTGTAAGTTTCCTTAATTTGACATGTGATTTAAAAAACCTTTCACACATTATATTGAATGCACCTATCTTTGTGTTCTATTATAAAAGGAAATTAAAATGCAATACCATAATATTTACTTGGTGTTAATTTTATACCAAAAAAGGGTATGCAAAGAGCTGCATTTTTTTATTAATTATGGACTATAATGAGGTTGATGTCTTTTAATACACACTACAATGCAGTACCAGATTAAGGTATAGTTTAGTGGGGCTCCGCCTGGAGCATCATATTTTAAGGGGCACCAGAAACAGAAGAACAATGAGGCAAAAATATATATATCTCCAGTGAAGGGTGCTGAAAAATCATTCTGCCTATTACATGGGAATACCTTGGTTTGGCATTGCTACAAAGAAACTGAATTGGTGATCCCTAATATATATGATACCAACTAGTGTCACTAAGAGGATAGAATGTAAAAAAAAAATCCACACCCTCTGCACCATGCACTAGCAACAAGGTGATTTACAGAGGTGCAGTTACTCTAGAGTCTCAAAGCCTTTGGGAGACCGTGGAACAATGCTTTTAGTTTTAGTCCAGAGGTCCCCTGCAAGACCTAATATGAATAAGGTCTAAAAATATGTATACCAGGGTCCCAGATGATATAAATTTTCTATATTAGATTTGCCTGTTGATTTACAAATTTATAGGATGTGGGAGTTAACAATGGACTGAACCATGTATATGTAAATATAAGAAAAAGAGGTTAGATTGAAAAATTTTTGTATACAAATATAAAACTGCATTATCTCTGTGAATGTTAAAAACTTATATGGTATTTTAACTTGATTGTGCATTTTTCTTGTTTGTACAATAACTAACAGAAATTTCTGGATATGGAATTTTCAATGGAGATATTAAAGAGAAAACACTTCTATTGAAAAGTATTAGATGTTTCAGCTGTGTGGATGAATAGAATAGTGCAAAATCACAGTCTTAAAGTCTCCACATATTAAGCTGTTGTTGTTGTTGTTATTTGGTTTTTAGGAGCATTAGCAACTAAGGCCAGATTGCTCCGGGGATATGTGGCGGTCCTTCCCTGACCTGTCTATATCCTCCGTATTTGGTGGTCATGGGCTCGAACCCTGGTCTAAGTAAGAAGCGTGTGCTACGCACTGCTGCTCCTGCCCACCTGGCTATGGAGGTGCCCCACACACACACACACATTAAGCTCCAGGTTAACATAAATTGTTTTCTGGACTTCATACATCATAAGTTATGATAGGTATGTTTACATATTTGGTTTTTCAAAAAGATGTAACTTTTAAAATCTCAATTTCAATGCATGTTTTTTAATAACTACTGTTAACGATTAGCCCCCCCCATCATTGTTATTAATTATTTATTGTTTTGTATTGGATATTGTAGTTGTGTTTATTGTTAAAAAAAAAGATTACTTTAAATACACAGGCATTTTGTTTTTAAGTTAAGTGAATTTGTTGAGTGATGTGACCATTCTGTGGTTGTTAGCCAATTCATGTAAGTTTGCATGGTGTGTTGTAGCTATCTTCAACCAGCCATGGAACTTAAAAATTTTGAATACCAATATACACTGGTGTTCAGCGAAAGTACATCACCCCTTAAAATTGTAATTGTCATCCGAATAACGTAAGTATATGGCAATATTTCTTACAGATTGCATCAGATAAGATTGGCACGCATAAGTGATGACATAATATTGCATCAGCTGTCACTTTCAGCTATATAAGCACACTCTGCAAGATTTGCAGTCATTCCTTGATTGTATCAGGATGGTGCCACGAAGTGCAGTTGATGCCGCAAAGAAAGAGTGTTATTGTTGCTTTACGTGAGGAATGAGGTTCTTCCTGTCATATTGCTTATAGAGTGTTTTGTAACGAGTCAACAGCGAGTAGATTTCTTTCCCAACTCAAGAATACTGGTTCTGCTGATAGGAAAAAAGGAACGAGTCTCAATGCCAAAACAGGACTGCGTTTTGAAGTGCTTATGCCTTAAAAACCTTAAAGCTTCTTCATCTGGAATTGGAGTGGCATTGGAGGCAAATTGATGCTATGGATAAAAGGGATGGTCGAGTGGGAAAAGACAGATACTGGTAATCAATGGACACTGCTCTTCGTGGACTAATGTTATTAGTGGAGTCCCTCAGGGTTCACTGTTGGGTCCATTGTTGTTTTCTGTATTTATAAATGATGTTGATGATGGTATATTGGGCTAAGTTTGCAGACGATACAAAGGTTGGCAGGGTTGTTAATGATACTAATGACAGTACATTGCTGAAACAGGATCTAGAAAAGTTGAGCAGATGGGTGAGAGGTGGCAAATGAAGTTTAACATGGACAAATGTAAAGTACATATTGGAAGCAGTAATCCTAGAGTAATGTATCAACTCTGCAGTACCACACTGACAGTGGTAGAGAATGAAGAGGACCTTGGGGGTAATTGTGCAGGCAGATATGAAGTTCTCTGAGCAGTGCAGATGGGCTGCAAGAGTAGCTCATGGTGTCTTGTTAATGATATACAGGAATTTTTCTAGCAGAGATAAGGAGCTGATTATCCCCTTGTACAAGGCAATGGGGAGACCACACCTTGAATACTGTATACAGGTCTGGAGGCCTCATATTAAGAAGAATGTAGAGCTGTTGGAACGAGTACAGAGAAGGGCAACAAGATTAGTGAATGGAACAAAGGGTTGCTCTTACGAATAAAGGCTTAAGTTTTGCAAATTACGGTGTATGAAGACTAGACACATGCGAGGCGATCTGATTGAGGTGTATAAAGCCTTGAATGATTTGAGCATGCTCAGTGCGAATGGGATTCTTCCTCTTGCTCAGAATAATCGCGTGAGAGGGCATAAATTCAAATTGAGGAAAGACGGTTGTAGAATAGATGTGCAGAAGTTTGCCTTTAGCTAGCGGATGGTCGATTGTTGGAACAAACTTCCATCTGTCATTGTAGAAGTTGATAGCTTAAATAGATTCAAGGCAGAACTTGACAAAATTTGGAGTGAGTGGATGGGTGAAATACGGGTTTTTTTTTGGTTGATGCTATGTAAGTTTGCTTTTTTGCACCTTGTGCCTTTGCTAATGCTAATCTGAGCTGAAAAGAGGATGAGAAAATGAGAAAGGAGTGGAAGCAAGTGCAGTAACAGTCAGAAAATACCTCTTCTAAAATGGACTTGTAGCCCATTGGCCTAAGAAGAAGCCCCTCCTCACACAAAAAATGAAAAAGACCTGATTAATTTGGTGCAAGGAGCATGTCAAATAGAAATAACTGACTTCCACTGCTCCTCCGAGCAGTGGAAGTCAGGTATTTTCTCAGATGAGAAGAAATTCAACCTGCATGGCTCTGATGGGAGACAAACAATTTGCTGTAGGCGTGGTGAAGAATACCATCCAGACTGTATGGGGTCTACAGTGAAATTCCCTACCAGCCAAATGATATGGGGTTGCCTTTTGTATCGTGGAGTAGGTCACCTGCAGTTTATAAAAGGTTCCATAAATGCCAATGGATACCTGGCTATATTGGAAGGCAAATTGCTGCCAACCATTACAGACCATTTCAACTTGCCAAGTATCTTCATCTTTCAGGAAAACTCTGTTCCTTGTCATCGAGTGAAAAGTGTAAGTAGGCACTTCTGTAGTTACTTTAGCTTCATTTCTGTATTAGAGGTTTGACAGTAACATTTGTTACAGTCAAACCTCTAATGCAGAAAATGGTTGGAAGAATGGTCCAATACAACTCTTAGCTGACCAGGAAACAGTTCTGACCTGAATCCTATAGAGAACTGTTGGCAGCGTGTGGAATCTGCAGTTGCCAGAAAGAAACCCAAGGCCCTTCAGGAAGCCATAATTCGTGTTTGGAACCACGAACTATCAGTTGATTATCTTCAGAAATTGATCCTGTCAATGCCTCAACAGTGTGCTGCTGTCATCAGGGCCAGAGGCGGTTCAATTAAATATTAGTTTGCACCTGGTGAACGTTTCATTTTGTTTTCCATTTAAAATGATAAACTGAAGCAAACTGAGTGCTTCTGATAACATTTCAGCCATAATTGTCATGTTTACTAAAACTGTATGAAGGTTGCAAATGCTCATTTTGGAATATTTTGAGAGCACCTATCAAATTTACTTATCTTTGCTTTAACTATTAATAAATATCTTTTGTTTATATTTCTATTTGTGATGCTAGTCATTAATGTAGCATAGCATCGCAAAAAAGGGTTAGAAATGTGAAATTCCTTGGTGATGCACTTTCTTTGAACACCAGTGTACATTCTACATAATTGAACAGAATCAGAGAGAGAGAGAGAGAGAGAGAGAGAGAGAGGGAGAGAGGATGAAAAAAAAAGCAAGCAAGCAAAGAACTTTAAAATCCAGTTATTTCATTTCATGCATAATTTATTGTTGCAGAGTATATTAAATGAATTAAATAGTTATCATTAATTTGGAAGAAAAGCCTAGGAAGAAATCTAAAATCTGTATACTTTCTAGACTGATGCATTGAAAAGAGCTCTGGAGGCATGGCTTACATAAAATGAATTACCAAATATGTTAGGAACAAGTAGGGTTAAAATGTTTATTTCCCTTTGGTTTGGATTTTGTACATAAATTTTTTGTCTGCCCCGGTATAATGTCTACAGAAAAGGCTGGAACATTCAGGTGTTTCAGTTGGCCATTATGAGGCTAGGCATGTAAAATATTTTTTTAACAGCAAAATATGTTAAGAAAAGACAAAGTGAATCTAGAAAGTGATTGATTAAGATATCTTGAAAAGTGTAATGTTGTATGTAGTGGGTCTGTCAACAGTGGCACCTTCGTAGCCAGGTGGGCAGGAGCAGCAGTGCGTAGCACATGCTTCTTGATTAGACCGGGGTTCGAGCCCGTGACTACCAAATACGGAGGATGCGGAAAGGTCAGAGAATGACCACCACATATCCCTGGAGCAATATGGCCTTAGTTGCTAATGCTCCTAAAAACCAAACAACAACAACAACAACAGCAACAACAACTGTCAACAGTGAAACAACTCATTACTTTCTTGCAGCAGTGTTGCAAGAAAGTAATAAATGTTTTAAATGTCACAGTGAGCTACCATTTTCAATGTCAACAGGTAAGCAAAGAGAAAGAGAGGGAAAAAAAGAAAGAATTGTAAATTATTTTGGCAGATGTGGAATTTGTAGAAAGAGTTGTGAATTTTATGTCAAAAAAATGCCAGCCATCAGGAAATTTCTTGCTGTTTTGCTTTGAAATAAGAGTTAAACTTGGATTTTGGATGCTAATATTATATTGAACAAGGTGTGGCTATTAAATAATGAGACTGCAGCCACTATTCACCAAGCGCTACCTGTGAAACAAAGGCACAACAGTTGATCTTGAACTTTCCCTAGTTGTCTTTCAAGTCACTTTCCAACATGCTCATTTGCTTTGCAGTGAGATAGGTTTTCATTACCTTGTGTTTTGCAGTTTGCCAAAAAAATGACAGACAAAAGAATCAACCTAAAATTTTTAACAAAACTAAAGAAAACATCAACTGAAAGTTGAGTTCTTACGTCAAGTTTATGGGCATGATACTCTGTCAAGGAATCATATGTTTAGCTGGCATAAAAGATTTTTAAATGATACTCTGTCAAGAGATTGTGTTTAGATAGCATACAGGATTTTTAGAAGGAAGAGAGAGAGAGAGAGAATGTGGAAGACAACGAATGACCAGACAATCTGGTATCCTTGGAAACTGACGGAAATGTGGACTGGGTAGGGACATTGATTAGAAGTGATAGCTATTTAAGCATTAGAATAGTTGCATCAGAACTCAATATGGACAAAGAAACAGTTCGACAAATTTTAATGAAAATTTAGGCATGAGAAAAGTGTGTGCCAAGATAGTGCCAAAAATTTTGAATGAAGATCAAAGAATGAGATGTTTTTAAAGAAAAAAAAATGAAGAAGATCCAGACTTTCTGAGTGCTGTAATTACTTGTGATGAAAGTCTGCCGTTCTTGTATGACTCAGAAACTAAAAGATAGTAAATGCGTTAGAAGGCAGAACCACACCAAAATAGCATGAATGTCAAAATCTTTCAAAATTGATATTAAAGGAATTATTATGGCATTGAGGTTCTGACAAGGCTGCATGAAAAAATTCAAAGGAAAAGAGACCTGAATTGTGGAAGGATGGTTGGATGTTCCATAAAGACAATGGTCCAGCACAAAGCCTGCTCTGTTCAGCAATTTCTGGCCAAAAAACAAACCTCATCTCGTTATTTAATTGCCACACCTAGTATTATATTATATGACAGCTTTCAAACAAATGGGCTTTTTGTGAATCTAAATTATTTTTATAAAAGCACTGATCTAAATTTTGATTGAATAGCAGGAAATAGCAAGCTGGAGAGCTACTTATCTTTGGGCAATTAAGAAATGTGTAACAGAGAGTTGCCCTGTTGTATATTTTGACAAATCTTATGTTCATTCATCACATATAAAAACTTATGATGGCAGTTGTCTGACAAGTGCAAAATTAAAATGCCTGCTGAAAAGGCATTTGACTTATCATGCAGGTGCATGCAGGTGGAAATGATGTCTTTATCAACAACACACATTTAATGTATAAATCAAATATAATGACTCAGGATTATCACTAAGTATGAACTTCAAAAATTTCAGCAGATGGGTAGGCAATGCTTCAGAGTGACAACTTTTGCTAAATTTACCATCCAGTTCTGTCATAATGAACAACAAAAGCTATCATGATGTGCAAATCAATGTAAAGCCTATTAATTCATCTCCAAAAGAAGATATCATAGAATGGTTATCAAAAAACAATGTATCACATGAATCGAACATTAGAAAATTGGAACTTTGGGATATCATTCAGTTGCATCAGAACTGAATGATACCCATATATTAAATAGATGAGATAGTTTCAGCGTGTGGGCATGTTGTTTTATTGATACCGTATCATGAATTAAATCCTGTTGAACTAGTGTTGGGTAATATTAAAGGATTCGTGGCTAAAAGTAGTACCAGTAACTGGTATTACTTTTTACCACAAATATACCCTGACACAATGGAACAATTGCTGCAATCATGGCTTTCGGAAAAGGGATTTCCCTAAAATGAACTGCAAATGTAATAAAAAGTAAGTTGAACTTTTTTTTGTTGGTATCGTTCTTGTTATAATCATCTGAAAATGAATAATCAGTTGTATGTGTAAACTAGCTATGCAACATTTAATTAATTTTCAGTATAAAATTTGTTTGCTGTTTCTCCTATCACTGCTATAGAATACCCCTAAAATTTCAATGTGGAATTGCCTCATGCCCTGGTGTGTAATTTTTTTTCAAAGTGGTCAAGCTATACATGCATTTCAATCTGATGGTGGAGAGACTTTCTACTCTCATTGAATGCCAAATACTTAGTACTAAGATATGTTCAACTTAGAGACAAATGCCATTTGCTGATAGAATAAAGTTCTATCAGCAAATGGCATGGCGCCTCCGTAGCCAGGTGGGAAGGAGCAGCAGTGTGTAGCACATGCTTCTTGATTAGACTGGGGTTCGAGCCTGTCACCACCAAATACGGAGGATGCAGAAAGGTCAGGGAATGACCACCGCATATTCCTGGAGCAATATGGCCTTAGTTGCTAATGCTCCTAAAAACCAAATAACGACAACAGCAAATGGCATTTGTCTCTAAGTTGAATATATTGGCATTTGTCTCTAAGTTCTATCAGCAAATGGTTTACCTTTGCTAATTAGAACAATTGGAAAATCTCTTTACCTTTGCTGGTAGAACTTTGTACTATCAGCAAAGGTAAAGAGATTATGAAAATCATGGAAAACCACAGGATTTTGATTGGCAAACTGCTTTCCTATTAAGCACTTTTTTTTCTCAATTGCCAGTCAACTACTTTAACCTATGATGTTAAAGCAATTGACATGCAGGTCTGTTAGGCCTGCATGTCAATTGCTTTGTCTGGTACACCCATATGTCATCTATCATCTGTTATTCCCACCGCCACTGTCAAAGTGTTGTTCAATATTATGATATATGATGATATATTTTATGATGCCAACTTGTGAATTGAAATGAACTTTGTTCTTTTTTTTTAATTTTTTTTTTCAGTTTGGCTTTTCTTCATTTCAAGCAAATAAAGTGTATGAATTTTGATCTATCTAGCATTTCCAGACTTTTCTTTATCTTACTCAGGCCTTTAAGAACATTGAAAACTTCTGTCAATCACCTTGCAGATGATTAATTTCAAAGTGCTACAAATCACAAAATGTTGTCTTTTCCAATAAGACATTTCGCACTTCTAGCTAGCATTAGTAGGAATTTCAGGGTGGTTTGACTTCTTTCCAAAGTGCAGCCTACAAACTTGTGTGTAGGAGCCTCCGTAGCCAGGTGAGCAGGAGCAGCAGTGCATAGCACACGCTTCTTGATTAGACCGGGGTTCGTGCCCGTGACCACCAAATATGGAGGATGTGGAAAGGTCAGGAAATGACCACCGCATATCCCCAGAGCAATATGGCCTTAGTTGCTAATGCTCCTAAAAACCAAATAACAAACAAACTTGTGTAGATTATGTCAGAAAACTGGGTCGGAAAGCTGCTAGCTTGGGGGGGGGATACAAGGACTAATAGATTAACAGTAGCCACTGGCAGAGGTGAAAGTGATTCTTGCACTGCTTCTATTGGAATGAGCAGAAGCCTGGAAAACAAGATGCAGGATATTTCAGAGACTGCTGGGAGTCATTGCGGTACAAGTAAATCTTATATCTGTGAGACGTGGTGTCACACAGATATAAGAAATGCAGAACTGGAATTTGGGGAGTACAACATCTACAGAAAGTATAGACAGGATAGGAAGGGAGGAGAGGTTATACTATTAGTTAAGAAATGCATAAAATCCAAGGAAGTGAAGCCAGTCAACATCGGTGGACAATGCAGTGTCGAGTCAGTTTGTTGTGACATAAGCATTGGGAGATCAAAATTGAGAGTAGGAGTGTGCTATAGGCCTAATGACTCTGATGAGTATAATAACAAATTTTACAGGGAAATAGGGTGGGCCAGTAAATCAGAGAGTCTTTTAATGGGGGATTTTAATTTCCTAGATAATGACTGGAATTTGTGGGTTGGTCACTCACACACTAGCAAGGCTTTTGTGGATTTATTGGATGATTGTTTTGTACATCAGTATGTTCGGGAGGCAAATAGAGGGAGTAATACTCTTGATTTGATTATCAATAGTGATTATTCATGCATTAAGAATCTGCAGATAGAGGAACCACTAAGTGGCAGTGATCACAGTGTGCTGAAGTGGGATTTACTCAAAGAGGTAACTACCATCAGGGGTAAAGGGAAGGGTTTTTGCTTTCGTAAAGATGGTCTGAGACAGTATTTAAATTCTATACAGCGGGACCAACTGATGATGCTACCAACAGCAAATTCAAAATGGGAAGCATTCAAAGAACTTATCTTGGAAGCTACTAGGCTTTACATACCAACTAAGAAATATTGTTCAAGGTTTAGGCCTAAATGGATGTCAGATGAACTAACGAGATATATGGCAGAGAAGAAAAATGCATGGGATACATATAAATTAATGGATGACATGAAAGCCTATGATTGATATATGCTGATCTGTAACCAAGTCACAAAGGAGATTAGGCAGGCAAAGGCAGATTATGAGAAATCGTTGACAAAGGATGCAAAGTAAAAAAAAAAAATAGTTCTTTACTTATTTAAACTCAAGAAGGAAAGGGATGAATCAGATTGGTCCACTTGATATCGATGGTTCAACTGTTGATGATCCTGCTCAGATAGCTAACAAACTAAATGAATATTTTGCATCGACATTCACACATGAGCAGATATTCAGTGAGGGGAATGCTAGAGGTGTATTCAACTATGACAGTAAGCTAGATAAATAACTGAGAGTAAAGTGGAGGAGAAATTGTTGAAGATAAACACAAGAAAGGCACCTGGGGTGGATTGGATCTATCCAGTTATATTAAAGGAGGCAGCAAAGGAAGTAAGCAAACCCTTAGCCATAATTATGAGAGCTTCCTTGGACTCAGGGGAGGTACCCATAGACTGCAGATGTGCAAATGTTACCCCAATTCACAAAGGAGGATCAAAGGCTGACACAAGTAATTATAGACCTGTGAGTTTAACTTCCGTACCAGGAAAATTAATGGAGGCACTGGTTAAAGAAGCACTGCAGGATCAACTAGACAAGACATCAGTTATAGCTCAGACACAGCATGGTTTTGTTAAGGGGAAGTCTTGCCTGACCAATTTGATTGGATACTATGATGCAGTCACAAAAGAACTGGATGCAGGGAATAACTTTGATATTATATACTTGGATCTTAGAAAGGCTTTTGATACTGTTGCAAATGGAAGACTGCTGCACAAATTGGAGCAGTGTGGCATTGGAGAGAAAAAGCTATGGATAAAGGAGTGGTTGAGGGGGAGAAGACAGAGTGGTAATCAATGGACAATGCTCATCGTGGACTAATGTTATTAGTGGAGTCCCTCAGGGTTCAGTGTTGGGTCCATTATTGTTTTCTGTATTTATAAATAATATTGATGATGGTATATCAGGCTTAATGTCCAAGTTTGCAGACGCTACGAAGGTTGGCAGGGTTGTGAAAGACGCTAATGAGAAAATGCTGCTGCAACAGGATCTAGAAAAGTTAAGCAGATGGGCTGAGAGGTGGCAACTGAAGTTTAACATTGGCAAATGTAAAGTACTACATATGGAAAACAGTAACCCCAGAGTAACGTATGAACTCTGTGGTACTACACTGACAGTGGTAGAGAATGAAAAGGACCTGGGGGTAATTGTGTAGGCAGATATGAAGTTTTCTGAGCAGTGCAGATGGGCTGCAATAATAGCTCATGGTGTCTTGTCAATTATATACAGGAATTTTTCTAGCAGGGATAAGGAGGTGATTATTCCCTTGTATAAGTCAATGGTGAGGCCACACCTTGAGTACTGTATACAGGTCTGGAGGCCTCATTTCAAGAAGGATGTAGAGCTGCTGGAACGAGTACAGAAAAGGGCAGCAAGATTAGTGAATGGAACAAAGGGTTGCTCTTATGAAGAAAGGCTTAAGTTTTGCAAATTACAGTGTCTGGAGACTAGACACCGGCGATATGATCTGATAGAGGTGTATAAAGCCTTGAATGGTTTGAGCATGCCCATTGCTGATGGGATTCTGCCTCTTGCTCAGAATAATCACCTCAGAGGGCATAAATTCAAATTGAGGAAAGAGAGATGTAGGTTAGATTTGCCTTTAGCCAGCGGGTAGTTGGTTGGTGGAGCAGACTTCCATCCCTTGTTGTGGAAGTTGATAGCCTAAATAAATTTAAGTCTCAGCTGGAGAGGTATTTCGAACAAACGGAGGGGTGAAGTGGAAGTTTTTTTTTTTTTTTTTTGCTGATGCTGCATAAGCTTGCTTTCTTGCATCATATGCCTCTACTAATGCTAATGCTAAGATGTACCCAACCAATGCTTTGTATCAATTCCTTACTGGTGAAGTGATACCCCTCTCTATTGGTGAAGTTTCTGTATGTATTGTGGGCAAAATCCCATGAGCTCTTCTGCCTGTATGACTGTATTTATTCAGTATTGCTGAATAAATTATACCAGATTGAAATGCTACTCTGAAGTCCTTTTCATTAATTTCAGTTTCTTTCCACTTTCTTACCTATGGAAGGTACCCTGGACTTCCCCATTTGGCATCACAACACAATTTTATTAATCAACCGGACAGGAAATGGGTGACTTTTTCCTCTTAATACTGGGCTGCATTTGCCCTACACAGAAAAGTATTAGAATTAGTGGAGGCATATGATACAAGAAAGCAAGCTTATACGGCATCAGCTGAAAAAAAAAAAAAAAAATACCCTTCCCATTTCACTCAACTATTCGTTTCAAACATTTGTCAAAGTTCTGACTTGAATTTATTGAAGCTCTCCACTTCTACAATGGCAGATGGAAGTTTGTTCCAGAAATCAACACCTGCTGGCTAAAGGCAAATAATTTAACCATATCTGTTCTACAACTGTCTTTCCTCAATTTCAGTTTATGTTCCCTCAGGCAATTAATCTAGGCACGAGGAAGAATCCCATCAGAATTGAGCTTGCTCAAACCATTCAAGGCTTTATACATCTCAATCAGATCAACTTGCAGGTTCCTAGTCTCCAGACACTGTAATTTTCAAAACTTAAGCCTTTCTTTATAAGAGCAACCATTTGTTCTATTCACTAACTTTGTTGCCCTTCTCTGTACTTGTTCCAGCAGCTTTACATCCTTCTTCAAATGAGGTCTCCAGACCTGTATACAGTATTCAAGGTGTAGCCTGACCATTGCCTTATACAAGGTGAAAACACCTTACCCTTGATATAAAAATTCCTGTATATCATTGACAAGACACCATTAGCTACTCTAGCAGACTATCTACTATGCTCAGAAAACTTTGTATCTGACTGCACAATTATCCCCAGGTCCTTTTAATTCTCTACAACCCTGAGTTTAGTACCACATAGTTGTACTGGGTGGGGTTACTGCTACCCATATGCAGTACTTTACTTTTGTCTGTGTTAAACTTCCGCTGCCACCTCTCAGCCCATCTGCTCAACGTTTCTAGATCTTGTTGCAGTAGTGTTCTATTATTAGTGTCATTAACAACCCTGCCAACCTTCATATCATCTGTAAACTTAACATTAAACCTGATATACTTTCATCAATACATTAATAAATACTGAAAACAACAATGGACCTAACACTAAACCCCGGGGGATTCCACTAATAACATTAGTCCACGAAGAACAGCAGTATATGATATCAACATTATTCTTTGCATCCAGTTCTTTTGTGGCCACATCATAGTATCCAATCAAATTGGTCAGAGAAGATTTCCACTTAACAAACCCATGCTGTGTCTGAAGTATAACTGAAGTTTTGTGTACATGATCCTGCAGTGCTTCTTTGACTAGTACCTCCATTAATTTCAGAAGTTAAACTAACAGGTTTGTAATTACTTGTGTCATCCTTTAATTCTCCTTTGTGAATTGGTGTCAAATTTGCACATCTCTAGTTTCCAGATTCCAGAAGCTTCCCTGAAATAGTTCCCTGATTCCAGAAGCTCTCATATGGCTAAGGGTTTGCTTACTTTGTTTGCTGCCTCCTTTAATATAACCAGATACATCCCATTCACCCCAGGTGCCTTTCTTATGTTTATTTTGAACAGTTTCTACTGCACTTAGCTCTCAGTTATTAAAAATCATTTAGCTCATTGCCAGAGTTTAATACACCACTGCCATTCCCCTCCCTCAATAACTTCTCATGTGTAAATGTAGATGCAAAATAATCATTCAGTTTGCTAGCTACCAGAGCAGGATCATCAACAGTTGAACCATCAATATCAAGTGGATCAATCTGATTCATCCCCTTCCTTCTGGTGTTTACATAAGTAAAGAACTCTTTACTGTTTTTCTTTGCATCCTTTGCCAAAGATTTTTTGTAATCTGCCTTTGCCTGCCTAACGTCCCTTGTGACTTGATTACAGACCAGCTTATATCTACCATAGGCTTCTGTGTCATCTGTTAATTTATATGTATCCCATGCATTTTTCTTCTCTGCCACATGTCTTGTTAGTTCATCTGACATACATTTACGCCTAAACCTTGAATAGTATATCTTAGTTGGTATGAAAAGCCTAGTAGCTTCCAAGATGAAATCTTTGAATGCTTCCCATTTAGAATTTACTTTTGGTAACATCATCATCATCATTGGTCCCACTGTTTAGAATTTAAAAACTGTCTCAGAACACTGTAGTCACCTTTACAGAAGCAAAAACCCTTCCTTTTATCCCTGATGGTAGTTACCACTTTGAGTAAATCCCACATCAGCACACTGTGATTACTGCCACCTAGTAGTTCCTTTATCTGCAGATTCTTAATACATGAAGAATCACTACTGATAATCAGATCAAGTGTATTACTCCCTCTAGGTGCCTTTCGAAAATGCTGACAATCATCCAATAAATCCACAAAAGCCTTACTAGTGTGTGAATGACCAACCCACTAGTTCCGTTCAGTATCTGGGAAATTAAAATCCCCCATTATAATTCAATATAATTTACTGGCCCACTCTATTTCTCTGTACTGTTGTTCATTATACTCATCCAAATCATTGGGCCTATAACACACTCCTACTCTCAATTTTGCTTTTCCCGTGTTTATGTCACACCAAACTGGCTCAACACTGCACTATCCACCCATATCAACTGGCTGCACTTTCTTAGATTTTATGTTTCTTAATTAATAATGTCAACCCTCCTCCTCCTCCTCCCTTCCTATCCTGTCTATCCTTTCTGTACATTTTGTACTCCCCAAATTCCAATTCTGCATTCCTCATATGTGTTTGACACCACGTTTCTGATATCTCTACAATATCTGCCCTTGATCTTTTGACCACCTCACTTCATCAAATTTATTTATCAAACTCCTAGCATTGGTCTACACACAAGTATACATGCACCTATTCTTATTCTTAGCTATCCTAACACTGCCCATGTATTTACTTCTTCCACGGACTTCCAGTCTCTGAAATCTCCCACACCTTGTGTTTCGGGCTGCTGCTCATTCCAATATTAGCAGTGCAAGAATCAGTTTCACATCTGTCAGTGGGCTACTGTTAATTTATTAGTCTGTGTATCCCCCAAGCTAGCAGTTTTCCGACCCACTTAACACTGCCTCGATAGCATAAGAAAATATTCTTTCACCCTTTCTATTTAAGTGTACTTCATCCTTGTAGAAGCAGTCTCTGCTGCTAACAAGAAAAGTAATAAAGTTTATAGGATTATATTTTAAAGCAGCAGTGCAATAATAATTTGCTTATCCACAATAAATTTTGATCTTGGGGATACTTTGGTTCTTCTCTTACTTTACCCTCAAGTTTTAAGTTACCTTAAGCAATAATTATACTGAGGTATGTGTGATCTTTAGTATTTTATTAATGTAATGTGGTGAAATTGAGTTAATTTCTCACATGTAATAACATAGCATTGTTATGGAGTGGGAAGCCAAGTGAGTGACCTTGAATTGGCTGTTTCTGACTTTTTGTGTGACTAGTTAAAATGGCAACAAAAAAAAAAAAAACCCAAGTTTTTTTGCTTCCATTATAACTAGTCGCACATCTGGTGAAGTAGAGAATTAAATTTATTGCTTGTGCTCATTGATATTTTGGTGTATATTGCTGAAGAGAAAAACTTACATTTAATAAAAATATGTCAAACATTTTTTCATCTGTATTTTCTATCTCGGCATTTTCTATCTCTTTTTGCTCTGAGCTTTCTAAAGTAATATTAAACTGGTTACCAGCTCATGCAAAAACTATATGACCAGTCACATAGCTATAATTTTCAAAGGCAGTTTGTGCTAAGTTATGAAATTTACTGAATAAGAGATAGTACTAAAAAAAAAAAAAAAAAGTTCAAAGTTATAAATAGGTAAAGCTATACGGCCTCAGAAATTATAAGATGTTTGCAGGAATATCTTACCCTTTCGTCATTTTTTTTTTGTGGCCATTATCTATGCAATTTAAATCTAAACTGCATGGATAACGCAATGGTCTTAATTCTCACAGCAAAAACAACTTGCTTTTTTAATGAGCCACCCTGGTATTGCACTTTTTTCAAAAGTACAGCCTCTCAAATGGTTAATTTGCTATTTGTTTAAAAGATGAGACACTTCTATGACAGCCTATTTCGGGACTAGAGATCACCAGCTATCAGATGAGGAACTAGTTCATCCTGAAAAGGCTGTCATAGCAGTCTCATCTTTTAAACAAATGACCAATTAACCTTTTGCTGAGACCATCTGTTTGAAATTAGTGCACTACTAGGACAATTTGTTTCCAAAGCAAGTTTGTTCTTTTGTGAGAATTAAGACCTTTGCATTATCTTACAAAAACAGATTAAAGGACAAGATAGTCCTGCAAGCATCTTATACAGACAGAAATATCAGTCTTTTTACATGGATTCTTAAATACAAATGCCATTGCTGATATGAGTGTCAGATTGCTTTCTTAATTTTTCTGGATTATAAAATGTTCATTTTTTTGATGTGCCAGATTTTTATTTATTTTTTATTTTTAACATTAAAGTAAAATTCTTTCAGCTGCATATTATAATAATAATAGGTAACAAAATATACTTTTCTAAATTAATTTCTCCTCTGGAATAGATAACTGGAGGCATACAGTTGTAGGAACTAGGTGACACATTAGGATATCAAGTTAATAAAAGTTAATAAATTCTTTATTTTATGTGTCTGTCAGACACTAATATTCTGTCATACCGCTTTATTTGGGGGAACAAAAACAAACAGGCATACTTTATGGCCAATTTCATAGCCATTTAACAACATAGTGATATTGGTTTTGTGCCTAGTAATAAAATTTATACTGTTTGCCTATAATTAAATGGAGTACTTCTACGAAAGAATTTGATTGGTTATTACTGATGAACAGCTTATATAATAAATTATTGTATAAAAGACCACAGTTATTTAAATTTCTTATGATAGATTTATTACTCAAATTAAGATATATGCTAGAGGAGAAATCTTATAAGTTTACTAAAAATTATAAGATTTCCCAACCTAACTTTATAAATTGCTGAACTTAAAATTTTACCCACAAAAATTCACAGATATTGGGCATTAGAGTTTACAAATTATTGTTTTACTCAAATTTGGAGTAGAACAATAGAACATTTCAGTAATTATTTTCCAATTTCAGTTCCCAAATTGCCATGCACAAAATTTTACTTCTAAATTCTGAGATTTTGTAAATTATTCTCATAGTTGCAATGCTGGGTTAGTGTTTTCAAATGGAGTGCACTTTTAAAGTATTTTGCAATTTACTTTTTACTTTTCATATTGTTTCATTTAATGTTTTGAAATAATTTTTTTTATAGCTGAGAAAAAGCATAGTCAAGAGAAACTCCTACCACCAGAAATTACTTTGCAGCCACATTTATTCAGTTCTCAGTTTCGTAAAAGTTCCTATAAAAGCAGTTTATTGCTCCCAAGGCTTCATCATATTGAGAGCAAGTTTCAGGAATTGATCACTGATGGAAACATAGAAGAAGTTAAGAAGTTTGTTGTGGTAGGAACAGTTAAAACCTGTTTTTAAATGTATTTTTAAAATTTCAATTTAATATCAATTTTTTGATTGCAGAAAGTGCACACACACACACACACACACACACACACACACACACACACACACACACACACACACACACACACACACACACACACACACACACACACACACACACACACATTCAATACAATGAATTTATGAATTGATTAATATTCATCAAAATAAGGAAGGAATTAAAACGAGTTACAAAAGAAAGTGGAACAAAACAGTTCGGGAACCAATAGTAAGTAATGACCATAATGTCATAAAATTGATAGTATCCAATTGCTGTGGTCAAAGGGAGGGCTTCAATTTCAGGAGAGGAGACTATAATGGAATGAGCAGTGCAGACGGGCTGCAAGAGTAGCTCTTGGTGTCTTGTCAATGATATACAGGAATTTTTCTAGCAGGGATAAGGAGGTGATTATTCCCTTGTATAAGGCAATGGTCAGGCCACACCTTGAGTAATGTATACAGGTCTGGAGGTCTCATTTTAATAAGGATGTAGAGCTGTTGGAACGAGTACAGAGAAGGGCAACAAGATTAGTGAATGGAACAAGGTGCCGCCTCCGTAGCCAGGTGGGAAGGAGCAGCAGTGCATAGCACACACTTCTTGATTAGACCGGGGTTCGAGCCCGTCACCACCAAATACGGAGGATGAGGAAAGGTCAGAGAATGACCACCGCATTTCCCGGAGCAATATGGCCTTAGTTGCTAATGCTCCTAAAAACCAACCAACTAACGAATGGAACAAAGGGTTGCTCTTATGAAGAAAGGCTTAAGTTTTGCAAATTACAGTGTCCGGAGACTAGGCACCTGCAAGGTGATCTGATTGAGGTGTATAAAGCCTTGAACGGTTTGAGCATGCTCAGTGTGGATGGGATTCTTTCTCTTGCTCAGAATAATCACGTGAGAGGGCATAAATCCAAATTTAGGAAAGACAGTTGTAGGATAGATGTGCGGAAGTTTGCCTTTAGCCAGCGGGTGGTTGATTTTTGGAACAAACTTCCATCTGTCATTGTAGAAGTTGATAGCTTAAATAGATTCAAGGCAGAACTTGACAAAAATTTGGAGTGAGTGGATGGGTGAAATAAGGGTTTTTTTTTTTTTTTTTTTGTCTGATGCTATGTAAGCTTGCTTTCTTGCATCATGTGCCTTTGCTAATGCTAATGCTAATACATTTGTTCCAGTGTAAAAGTTTTGCAAATGAAAGAAGCCTAAGTGGATGACCAGAGAGGTTAAGGGTTTAATTGAACTAAAGAAAAAACACTGGAGAGTTACAGACCATTGTGAGATAATGATTTATTATTATTATTAGCCATATGGTGCTAGGAAGCCTGAGGCTTATGCTGCACCAGCCAAAAAAAAAAAAAAAAAAAAATTTCCCTATTACTCTGAGATAGATAGAAGTAGAAAGAGAAGAATGATGATATTCAGCTCAGTACCCTGGGTGTGCAAGCCCATACTCATCAGATGTGAGCCCCTTGGGATAATATGAGTGTTATAAGTGTATATATAACAAAATCGCTGATTGGTATAAAATATTGGTGAAAGCTGAGTATGCCATCACTAGCAGAGAGCTAAAAATGCTGCCGAAGCTGAGCAAAGGTAAGACTCCAGGAATAGATGGTATACATTTTGTTATAGCAAAAAAGCTTCATGTTAGTGCATCATTACATTGAAAATGTTAATGAGATCATCATCTTTAGACTTCAGGGAAATTTCCCTGGAATGGAGAAGTATTAATGTCTTGCCAGTCTATAAAGGAGGTGTGACAGACACGATGAGCAAATATAGACCAATGAATTTGAGTTATATGGTCGGTGAGATCATACGTCTCTGATTAATGATACAATACTGGGCTATCTCCATAGGAATGGTATCTTTAATGGATCACAGCACTGACTCATAAAGGGGTTGTCTTTCTTGACAAGTCTAGTTAATTATTATGACTTTGTCATAGAACAACTGGATACAAGAAATAACTTTGACATTATTTACCTTTACATTAACTTTGACTTTTGTAAAACTTTTGATATGGTTCTTCCCCATGAAGGGCTATTATATAAACTCGAACATATTGGAATTAATGGCAAGGTCCATATTTCTCTCTCTCTCTCTCTCTCTCTCTCTCTCTCTCTCTCTCTCTCTCTCGAGAGAGAGAGAGAGAGAGAGAGAAAGTCATAAATGGACATACTTCAGGGTGGGCATGTAGCAAGTGTAGTCTCTCAGAGATCAGTGTTGGAGCACTTCTGTTTCTTATTTTCCTTACTGATGTTAATGAGGGAATGCAGGGGAAGTTGTGAAAGTTTGCTGATGATTTAAAGGTAGGAAGAGTAGTGTTAATGACCAGAATCAGTCCATTTTGCTCTTCAAAATGACTTAGATTGCTTGTACAAATGGTCTGAATAATATCAACTAAAGTTTAATGCTCCTAAATGTATTTGCACTTAGGGAACAGAAATCCAGGAGTTACAAGCTAGGGAAAGTGGAGTTAAAAGTGGTCCAGGACAAAAATAAGACTTAGATGTTACAATTCAGTCAGATGTGAAATTTTTCACAGAGCATGAAAGTCACTAGGAAGGCATATGGTGTCGTGCCTGTGGCATACAGGACCTTTGCAAGTAAGAAAAGGATGTCATTGTCCCTTTGTATAAGACAATGGTGAGATGACATTTAGAATTTTGTATTCAGGTCTGGAGGCACACTTGAAGAAAAACAGGACTTCTAGAAAGAGTTCGAAGAAGGGGAACTAGATTGGTGAGGAGTGCTAATTGATGTCCATATGAAGAACAGCTTTTAAAGTTTGACAACTAAATATCTTGGAGGTGGGGGCCAAATAAAGGTACACTGGTGTTCAAAGAAAGTGAATCACCTAGGAATTTCACATATCTAAAGCTTTTTCGCGATTCTGTGTTGCATTAATGACTAGCATCACAAATAGAAATATAAACAAAATATATTTATTAATAGTTAAGGCAAAAGATAAATAATATTTGACAGGTGCTCTCGAAATATTCCGAAATGAGCATTTGCAACTTTATACAACAGTTTTGGTAAACACAACAATTATGGCTGAAATGTTATCAGAAGCCCTCAATTTTAAATGGTAAACAAAATGAAAAGTTCACCAGGTGCAAACTAATATTTAGTGAACTGCCTCTGCCCCTGATGACAGCAGCACAGTGCCAAGGAATTGACAAGATCAATTTCTGAAGATAATCAACTAATAGTTCGTGGTTCCAAACATGAATTATGGCATTCTGAAGTTCACAAAGGGTCTTTGGTTTCTTTCTTGCAACTGCAGATTCCACACAATGCCAACAGTTCTCTATAGGATTCAGGTCCGAGCTGTTTCCTGGCCAGCTAGGAGTTGTAATAGACTGTTCTTCCAACCATTTTTTCACCTGTAACAAATGTAAACACATTACTGTCAAACCTCTAATGCAGAAATGAAGCTAAAGTATCTACAGAAGTGCCTACTTACACTTTTCGCCCGATGACAAAGAACAGAGTTGTCCTGAAAGATGCAGTTACTTAGCAGGTTGAAATGGTCTCTAATGGTTGGCAGCAATTTGCCTTCCACTATAGCCAGGTATCCATTGGCATTTATTGGAACCTTTTATAAACTGCAGGTGACCTACTCCACGATACGATTCATGGAGTAGGTCACCCCATATCATTTGGCTGGTAGGGAATTTCACTGTACACACCATACAGTCTGGATCGTATTCTTCGCCACGTCTATGGCGAATTGTTTTTCTCTCATCAGTGCCATGCAGGTTGAATTTCGATTTCTTCTCATGTGAGAAAATAACTGACTTCCACTGCTTGGGGGTCCATTTGACATGCTCCTTACACCAAATTAATCAGGCCTTTTTAATTTTTTGTGTGAGGAGGGGCTTCTTAGGATGACAGGCTACAAGTCCATTTTTGAAGAAGCATCTTCTGACTGTTACTGTACTTGCTACCACTCTTGTATGTTCTTCCCATTCTTTTTTCAGCTCAGATGAAGAAGCTTTACTGTTTTAAGGCATATGCATTTCAAAATGTGGTCCTGTTTTGGTGTAGAGACTCGATTGTGTCCAGTTCCTTTTTTCCTATCAGCAGAACCAGTATTCTTGATTTTGGAAAGAAAGCTACTCACTGTCAACTGATTACAAGACACTGGTTACAAGATACTGGTTAAGCAATATGACGGGAAGGACATCGTTCCTTAAGCAATAACAGCACTCTTTCTTTGTGGCATCAACTGTACGTAACTTGCCATCCCGACACAAGCAAGGAATGACTGCAACTCTTGCAGAACTTGCTTTTATAGCTGAAAGTAACAGTCGATGTAATATTACGTCATCACCTACGTGTATCAATCTTATCTGATGCAAGCAAATGGTAAGAAATATTGCCATATACTTATGTTATTCAGATGACAATTACAATTTTACGGGGTGATGCACTTTCTTTGAACACCAGTGTATACAGGGTGTCTCAAAAATATTGGTACAAACGTTTAGGGGGAGGTAGGTAACATCTAAAGGAATGTGAATCACATAGGAACCCATAACCGGAAACATCACGGGAAAGTAGTAGCAGAGGCGCAAGAAGCAGAAATGACACAAGACAGTAATTAGTGGCAGACATTTATTTGACATAATATTAACAATGGAGTATGAGATGGATGCATTTCATGATGTTACAACAGATGCTCGAAGGTTCCACTATGAGACACGATGCATGCGTGACACACGCAGCATGGATTGGCAGACATGGCCGAACACACTTGGAGTTTCTATGACAGTAGAAGCATCACAGATGAGTATTGCCACAAGATCCATTTCCATCTCCACAGGCGATTCATACACGATAGATTTGAGGGCCCCCCCCAGAGAAAGAAATCAAGGCTCGATAAATCAGGTGAGCGTGGGGGCCAGGCAATGGGTCCACCATGGCCAATCCATCAATGCCCAAAATGCCTGTTCAAATGGTCACGAACACACTTTCCATAATGGGCTGGCACCCCGTCATGTTGAAACCAAATGTTGCGTCTCACATTTGCTGGAACATCGTCAAGTAACCGTGGTAGAACTTGTTTAAGAAAGACCCGATATTTAGCGGAGTTCATGCGGGATGGTAACAGGAATGGGCCGACTAAGCAGTCCCCAACCATATCTGCCCACACATTTATTGCGAAGCGATGTTGTGCTGCATGGGGACACACCATGTGGGTTGTCGTGAGCCCACACATGAGTATTGTGCTGATCGAATAAGCCTTCCCCAGTGAAATAAGCCTCATCCGTGAACAAAACATAGGCTGGAAAATTCAAGTCTTGAACACTTTCTTGGAGAAACCACTGTGCAAAAGCCACACGTGCAGAATGATCTTGGGGGAGCAGTAACTGAACCCTTTAGAGATGAAAGGGGTGTAAAGAATCGTCATGCAGACATGCGTGCACTGCAACGAGATACTCCTAAGGCAGAGGCAACGACACGTGTGCTGGTAGTAGGATTATTCTGGACGGCATTCAACACACTTTCTTCCATGGTGGGAGTTCGCGTTGAACGTGGTCTGCCCGCACTACTCTTGTTACCTCTAAATGACCCATAATTGCACAAATTTTGATGCACATGTGCAAACAAACGGTGGTCTGGGAAGCGTTCTCCATAAATTCGTTGAGTGGCTCGTCCATTGCTCTCTGCTAATCCATACACTAGGTGCATGTCTGCCAGCTCACAGTTCGTATATCGATGCATGCTCTTCATGCGGCGACTACTGCGCCGTCTGCCGACTTACGGTGATATTTCCTGTTATGGGTTTCTATGCGATTCACATTCCTTTAGATGTTACCTACCTCCCCTAAATGTTTGTACCAATATTTTTGAGACACCCTGTATAAGGCCTTGAAGGGAATCATTAAAATTAAAATTTTTGGCACTCATGAGAGTAGATCATTGGAATAAATTACCTGCAACTTTGGTTGAGGTAGATAATCTGATAAAGTTTAGAGCATAATTGGACAGATGCTTTTTAGCAACAGAAAAGGTATGAATGATCTTTCTCTTTTTTTGTCAGATGTGGGAACAAGCTTGTTCCCTTGCATCATTTAGCCATTATAGTAATAATACTAATACTAATAATAAAACATTTTGAGTAAACTGAAAATCATTCTTTTTCTGTGATTTATAAAATAAAATGAATATATAATTCGTGTTTTCCAGGTGTTTGTTGTAATTTTTGCTTGTTTACATTCTAATCTTAAAAAATTGTCCCCATCAGATGGAACATACTGCAGCATCATTCAACACAGTTCCGAATCAAGTTTGATAAAATTCAACAAATTGCTATCTTGCCTAAGTTTTAAATGCCACTTTCATTTCATTTACATTTTATTGTTATTCATGAATACTATTCCTTTCGTGAAGTGAAAAAATTGAAGTAAAGGATTGTGGCATAGCCATGTAAGAATGAGAATTAACATGGTGTAGCATATTGAAATTGAATGTGGATCATCCTTTCTTTTGGAAGGATGATCCACATTCAATTTCAGAAGAAATTTTGCGTTATTGAAAGAAAAGATGACCCATATTCTTGAAAATTTCATTCTTCCATGAAAACGATCCCCTGGTAATCCCAAAAAAAAAAAAAAAAAAAAGTTATTGCTATAACCTTGCATACAGGACTGTCTTTTAGTTTCTGGATTGTAAGGTTAGGCTAACCGAATGTAACCCAACTCAACACAGTATGACTGTGTATATCTGTTACCACATTTAAAAATAAGCTCTTCTCTTTATTCATCAAATGTCACCAACATATGTATACACTGCCACCTGAGATCCCCTCTCTTTAATTTGTTAGGAATCCACATACTGCATGCATTTCTAAATCATTAATGATTGTTTTCAGTGCATTACGTTGACATTGCATCTCAGTCTTCCTAACAGTGATCCCCCCCCCGCGGGCGCCTCCGTAGCCAGGTGGGCAGGAACAGCAGTGCGTAGCACACGCTTCTTGATTAGACCAGGGTTCGAGCCCGTGACCACCAAATACGGAGGATGTGGAAAGGTCTGGGAATGACCACCGCATATACCCGGAGCAATATGGCCTTAGTTGCTAATGCTCCTAAAAACCAAATAACAAACCCCCCCCCACCTAAGAAATGCTTTCCACCTGTTTGCATTCCTCGCCTGCCATTGCAGTGTTGCTTATCCTCAATGTTTCAGCACCTCCATAGCCAGGTGGGCAGGAGCAGCAGTGCGTAGCACACGCTTCTTGATTAGACTGGGGTTCGAGCCCGTGACCACCAAATACGGCGGATGTGGAAAGGTCAGGGAATGACCACCGCATATTCCCGGAGCAAAATGGCCTTAGTTGCTAATGCTCCTAAAAACCAAATAACAACAACCTCAATGTTTCTTTTCCCTGCTTAAATTTCTTCATTGGTTTTTGGGCATTACTGATATCAGTTATCTCTTTGTTCTCTACTATCATCAGCCTTTTAGAAAATCAGTAGTAGTACTTCTCTCTTTGTACAGAAATTCAGTAATGGTTGTTTGTTTTAGCTTAAATATCTATAGTTAATATTCAAGGACCTTAAAAGAAAAATACACATTTATAAAAAAAAGTTTGTAAAAAAAAAAAAAAAAAAACATTAATATGCAGTAACGGCCTTTACACAGAAAATCTTAAGCATGGGATTGGTTAGAGCATATTCTTTCAAGCAAGTGTAATTATTATTATTATTATTAGCCATATGGCGCAAGGAAGCCTGAGGCATATGCTGCACCAGCCAAAAAAAATTTCCAAGTTACACTGAGAGAGAGAGAGAAGCAGAAAGGAATTACCAAGAAAGAGAAGAATGATGATATCCAGCTCAGGACTCTGGGTGTGCCAAGTCCATACTCATCAGATGTGAGTCCCTGGGGTTAATTCCTCATGTAAAGGTGAATGTAAGTCAGAGGAAAATGTGTGTTCTCCTGACAGTTTTCCCTGGTCAATAGTGTGTTTGTAAAGACAACGGGAACCATAGATAAGAACACAGGCATGGGTGCATGGTTGTCTCTTGTCTCAGTAATAACGGCCTTTACATGAACAATCTGTACTGCGTGCAAGAGTGTGACTGGAACAGTAAGGGTTTGCTCGCACTTGTAGTTATAGTAGGTTGCTCCTGAATTTGGTGGTGGTTCAATTCATATGTCTTTGCCATCTATGGCTGCTCCAATTTATAAACTACTACCTCTCATCAAACTCCTTCACACATCTGCTCACTCTTCTTTTTTTAGTAGGAAACTGGAAAAAAATATATAATAAACTTATCTACACAAAAAGAATAATCAATGTACAATAACATTTTTCTTACCACAACAAAATATCTTCCTTCCTATGAAAATTAAATGAATTCTTTACTGATTTTTAAATACTCCTCTTTTAGAACTTCAAAGATTGCTTTCATGTTTCTGGAATTAGAATACTGAGAGCAGTGGCATAACTACCATATAGTCAGGCAAGGCAATTGCCTCTGAGCCCGGGCCCGGCATCTTTTGCTGTCTCCCGTTTTTACAATTTTCATTAATTAAGTAGGGGCCCGAACGTGTTTTTTGCTCTGGGCCTGAAAAAGGGTAGCTACGCTATTGACTGAGAGCCTGTATTGAACTTTAAATCTTCGTATGAATATCCTGTATCCTGTTGCTAGAAATCTGAAGGTGGCTGTGAGTAATCACCCACAGCTTTCCTCATCACCATGTTGTTTTTGGTGATTCTATTTCAAACTAAATTTAATAAGTGATCAAATGAATCGCTGACCATTCTTAGATAATTTTTATAATCAATGGGGTAATTCTCCTGTAACTCAGAAATTAATGGCATATGCCCAGAATGTTTTCTATACTGCTTAACCCATACACTAAGGTATCTAATTTTTTCTTTGTCCAATAATACACTTAGGGTAACACGTGCGGTTGTTCGGCAATGATTTCTTCTTCTTAAAATGATTTCAATTTCATTGCACACACACACACACACACAATGCTGCTAACTTGAAGACAAATACTTGATTACGAACCAGAATATGTTGGAAATAGATATATAATTGCAAACAGCAGTGGCTAGTCCGCTTCAGAACTCTGAAGTGTCATCAAAACTTTTTGAAACTCGATCGCTCCATGTACTATTCAAGAGTGTGGTACAAACAACATTTTTTTCGCATTTGGATGCACATTCTTGAATGAAAGCTTAAGTCTCCACTCCAGTTGCACATGCAAGAGCTTTGCTGAAGTTTGGTTACCATGCTCTTGAATGGCACAGTTTTAACTCACACTCAAAACCACAGTAAACAACATACGCAAGGGTGTGGCTGCTTTTTAACAGACCCATATTCAAAACTGTGGGCTTGCATGCAATCAAACCCTCACTGTTCCAGTCACACTCTTGTGTGCAGTCTGTGTAAGAGCTCTAATAGATGGACCAACCAGCATTGTTTTGGTATAACTCTCATAAGATGGAGCTTTAGAATTAATCACTATAGAGAAATTATAATTCAAACTTTTAGGATAAGGATTAGAATCTAGAAGTAGCAAAGTTAGTAGTATTACATGAACTTCTTCATTCTGACAATTGTGAGATGCCTCTTCAGTTCACATCTTTCTCAATAGAAATTGTTCAAGTCATTCTAGTTTGTAGATCTACCTGTGGTCTGTATGAAATGTTCTTATTAAATAAAGTAATATTTTATTACATGTATTGAAGAATCGAGCCTGTATGCTGTCACAAAAAATGTACGGCCCATTCTTTACTGTTGTACTTTTATATATGCTGCAATAAAGCAGTTATAATGAAGTTATAAACACCTATAGCTCTGGCAGTACAAAGTATAAATGGAAATTTGTTTATTTATTAATGCTGACACATTTGTCTTTAAAAAAAAATTAGGCATGAATAAACAGCACTTTAATATCTATAAATAAAACAAAGAATCATGAAGTTAAACAGCTTACTGCATGCATGTAAGGATGAGTCATATCTAAACACATTATGAGTTGTAGTGTGCTAGGTTGTCTCAACTTTGAACATAAGCATAATCTTGTGATTTTTTGAACAGACCTTATGTTTCAGCTGCCAAATTGTAAGGCGCCTCCGTAGCCAGGTGGGAAGGAGCAGCAGTGTGTAGCACACGCTTCTTGATTAGACCGGGGTTCGAGCCTGTCACCACCAAATACGGAGGATGTGGAAAGGTCAGGGAATGCCCACCGCATATCGCGGAGCAATATGGCCTTAGTTGCTAATGCTCCTAAAAACCAAAAACAAACAAACAGCCAAATTGTACTGATTTGTTTTAACTTTTGAAATTAGCACATTAGCAGATGCATATGATGCAAGAAAGCAAGCTTATACGGCATCACCCGAAAAAAAAAAATTTTCCCACTTAACCTATTCAAAAGTTTGTCCAGTTCTTCCTTGAATTTATTTAAGCTATCAACTTTCACAGCGACAAATGGAAGTTTGTTCCAGCAATCAACTACCCGCTGGCGAAAGGCAAATTTCTGCACATCTATTCTACAACTGTCTTTCCTCAATTTAAATTTATGCCCCCCCGCCCCAGGTTCATAATCTGAGCAAGAGGAAGAATCCCATTGCCATTGAGCCTACTCAAACCATTCAAGTCCTTATACACCCCAGTCATATCACTTCACAGGTGCCTAGTCTCCAGATGCTGCAATTTGCTGAACTAAGCCTTCCTTGGTAAGAACACCCCTTTGTTTCCCCTCACCAATCTTGTTGCCCTTCTGTGTACTCGTACTAGCAACTCTGCATCCTTCCTAAAATGAGGCCTCCAGACCTGTACACGGTATGCAATAAAGCAGTTCAGTTACTCAATAAAGCATTAAATGCTATAAATAAATAAAGTTATAAATAAATTCTATAAATAAATAAATAATAAATAAAGCAATATTATGCAATAAAGCAATAAATGCAGCAGTTCCACCAGCCATTGTTGATATGTGCACCACTGCATCCCCATATCCTCTGATATGGTGGTGCAATGTTTGACTTCCTTTTTTATTTTAATTCTTAATTATTATTTGTTTGTGGTTTTTACTTTGAGCCTCATTTTAATATTTCTGTCTTTGGTTTCAGTGTTGTCGAGGGTAGATATCTGCTTGAAATAATAAATTACAATTTTTCTAGACTATAAGATAATTCAGACCGTAAAATGCACCCAGGTTTTAGAAGGCTTATTTTGGAAAAAAGTATTTTATTACATATATCAGAAAGACCATGTCATCCCATTTGTGGTTATCACAGTTCAATGTTTAATCCTTATGCATATGTATGAAGGCAATTAATAAGTAATGCACAATTACTCACAGATGCACATGCATAAGAAATAGGAGAGAATTTATGATATACACTTGTACTACCAATTACCTATTTGGTAATTGGTAGTACAAGTGTTACCAATTTGGTGTTTTTAGATCTGAAGATATGGATGGACAGAGTGACAGTCGTTTCTGGAAATGCTGTGTGATGAATTTCCTGTTCAAATCGGGTGATCAGTAAGCCAGATCTTTTTGAAAACAAAAACTCCTCGCAATCTTTGGGGACCAGACAATTGATCAAAGTAATGTCCAGAGTTTGCTTAAGCAATTTTGCGAAGGTGATTTTGATATCAAGGACAAACCAAGAGCTGGAAGACCAATGTCTGTTACAAACACTGAAAACAAAGAACTCATTGACCAGATCATTTGAAATGAGAGGGGCATAACAGCCAGAAAACAGATGGACATTGTGAAAATATCAAAAGGAAGTGTTTTTCTGTACCCTAGTCTGTTAACAGGCTGGAATACAGAAAAATCTGTTCTCGGTTATGGCTGCGAGGAAAGAGATCTGTGAAGATCTTTTGGAGAGGTTTGGTGTTAGCAGTCCTGAGTGCTTCGAAGGGGTCATTACGTGTGATGAAACATGGTTCTTCCATTATGACCCACACGCCAAATGACAATCCATGAAATGTACACACCTGACGTCACCCTTAAACAAAAAGGCAAACTTTCCAAATCATCAACCAAATTTATGGCCACTTTCTATTAAAATGACATCATTTTTATCAATTTCTTGGGAAATTAAACAATTATCAGCAAAGAAAAGCTTGTCCCTGGAAAAGCTTAATTGAACTCTGAAAACCAATAGACCTGACTAAATCAGCAGGACATCATGTTTTATCAGGATAATGCAAGGCCACACACACAGCACAGATGACACTGTCAAAGATCAATCGGCTGGGGTAGGCTCCACCCCACTCTCAAACACCTCATCCTGTAAGCGCACATTCAGTTTATGTGGTAAGGTGTTTGAGAGTGATACGGAACTCATTTCTGACATTAAACATTGGTATAAATGTCAGCCTCCTGATGATTTTTACCAAAGTGCCTTCACTACCTGGAAAGAACACTGCAGAAAATACAGTGTTCTTGAATGTTCTCGATGTAAGAACCACCACACCAGTGAGTGTGGTGGTTCTTACATCGATTGATATTTTCACAAAGTTTAAAGAATGTATTTTATGTATATTAAGTATGGTTACAATATCTCAGATAATAAAGATGTTACAGCTTATAGTGTGTTACTTATTGACCTGCCCTTGTACATACAGTAACGTTTGTGCTGGCTGTATCTGATGTGTGTTGTTCTTGCTTGTGCTATTTGCTGTGTTCTTGTTGCTTCACTCTATTTATTTATTATTTATTTCATTTCCCATGGAAATTGTTGAATGAGGAAGTCATCCACAACTTTGAATGGATAACCACAAATGGGTAGTTGTGGTTTATTTAAAATTCTAAAGACATCAGAACATGTCTGTAGAGCTGAACTTATGTTGGGGGAAACTGACAGTAAGAAGTGTTCCCTTGCCTTTATTGAGGGGGATCCCTCCTATATTGGGATGTAAGTCCCTTTTTAGTGGGGTTTCTGAGTCATTGCGTCCAATGTACTTTCCCTTCTGAGAACTCTCTCTCTCTCTGGAAAATTAAATCACTTTCTTGTTATAGATCGTTTTCTATAGCGAGACATTTAATGGACAGCACATTTAAAAGTTTCTCTGAGCAATTTTAATATACAGGAACTCCCTGTATATTAAAATTGTGACTTACGTAATACTCGACTTATGCAAATTCGACTTTATGACTTTTTCGACTTTTTTGTAATTCGTTCCAAGTCCTTGGAAGTTAAAAATTTCACTATATAGTAATACCCCGAAGTTACGCGATAGGTGGGTCTGACGAAAACTGCTTAAGTCGAATTCGCGTAAGTCGGGGTACAACTTTGCATATAAATACATATAAATTTTGTTTAATTGGGACCAAGGACTAACAAAAACGCTAGTTTAGAAGAAAAATATTTAATAAAATTGCAGTTCTTTATACATATTAATACAAAATATGTATTAAAAAAATAAATGAGTTACGTAAAAAAGTTATTTCGATGTCGATGGCTTCATAAAATCTAACAAATTCGTCTGATGACATAGCGCCTTCTTTTTTTTCATGAAGAATTTCTTCGTAGCAAGCTAATAATTTTTTTAATTCTTGCTTTGTAGCTATAACGCATTCTTCGTTGGAGTCTATGTTCTCTAAAATTTTTAAGCCCTTTTCAATTGAGCTGAGACCTTCTGTCAAGCTTGCAATTGTCATGTGCTTTTCTGGTGGAACTGGGTCTGAAGTGTCGGATACTTCAGTGACATTTTTCTCACACAGCTCTATGAGTCATTCATTTGTCAGCTCCTGACTATGTGAATCCAACAGCTTGTTGACATCATCACCATTGACTTCCAAATCTTATTGCCTGGCAAGATTAACAACTTCTTCTATACATGAACGACATGATCAGTTTCTGGCGTTGTTTTTGTCTCGGTTTTGAAAAAAAAATGGAAAAAGTTACTTCCAGACACCATTCAATGTTTTTTTTGTGAATTTCATCCCAAGATTCTTTAATGATTCTTACGGCATCTAAAACATTGAATTGTTTCCAAAAGTCTTTAACAGATATCTCACTATTTTGTCTCATAGCTTCATTCAGACGTGCAAATGAACGCCTCGTGTAGTAAACCTTGAATGTTTTGATGACTCCCTGGTCCATCGGTTGAAGCAAGCTGGTTGTGTTTGGAGGCAAAAACACAACTTTCATACGTGGGTCGAAATTAATTAGGGTGACCGGGTGCATTGTCAATAAGAAGCTTTATTTTAAATGGAATCTGTTTAGGCTTGCAATAACGTTCGACTTCGGGTATGAAGTAGTGACCAAACCAGTCCTCAAAAACGGAAGCTGTCACACAAGCTTTATAATTTGACTTATAATTTTAGATATACACCAAACTAAAAAATCAAGAACCGCGTAACTCAGAGTGCGTGTAAGTCGGGGTATTACTGTATTACTAAACTATTTATCTCTGTAAAAGGTCATATTTATAATGGAAATTGCAATTTCATTGTTATCATATGTTCCCATTATAAGAATCAATTTTGAACGCCTTTGTGATATTTTTCTAAAGCACGTTTCTGGAGGTCATGACCAAAAAAAAAAAAAAAAAAAACAATTTGCACTTTCTGGATTATTGGGCTTTTCTATTAGCACAATATATTATAAATGGGTAGTAAACTCGATCTTATTGCATTTGCGATAATCCCAATAACTGGAATTGTATGGATTTTTACGTTATGGTATTATGGTGAAGTGTGTTTCTCTTCATTTAAATCTTCAATCATATAAAAAACAAATTTTCATAAACACCTCTTCATTCTTATTTATGTATTACAATGATGAAGGGCAAGGGACCAGTGAAAAGTGCAAGTGCTGGCAGTGCCAGGAAACGAAACAAAATTGATTTAGAAATGAAGATGAACATGATTAAGAAGTACAAAGCAGGACAAAAAAGTTTGACATCTATTGTACAGAATTAGGTCTTACTGCTTCAACTGTAAATACTATTTTAAGGGACAAGGCCTATATAAAAGAACATGTTAAAGGATCAAAGTACTTAAAATCAACAGTGATCACAAAACAATGTTCAGGTGCTATATTGAAGGTGGAACAGCTATTAATAATATGGATGGAAAATCAGATTCAGAAGCAAGTGCCCCCAAGTCCAATGGCCATTCAAGCAAAAGCCAGAAATATTTATAAAGATATTAAGGATAAGTATGGCAAACCCCAAGCCAAGTTTGTGGCAAGCAACGGGTGGTTTAATAGGTTCAAGCATCGCGCTGGTTTCCAAAACATTAAAGTATGTGGTGAAGTATCGATTCCGCAGTTGCAGAGAAATTTTATGATGTGTTGGAAAAAATTATTGTGAAGGCTATTCAATACAGCAAATTTTTTACATTGATGAGACTGCTCTGTATTGCAAAAAAATTCCAGATTGAACATACATTGTCAAAGAGGAAAAGACAGTACCAGGTTTCAAAGCTTCAGAAGATAGAGCCAAACTCCTGCTTGGGGCTAATGCAGCTGGAGATTGCAGATTAAAACCATTGCTTGTGTACCATTCTGGAAATCCTCATGCATTTAAGGACATAAGTGAAGTCACACTACCCGTGCATTTCCGATCAAACCAGAGAACATGGATAACAGTATCTCTCTCTTTGAGGATTGGTTTAAATGCTGCTTTATTCCCGAGGTTGAAAAATATTGTAAAGACAACAATGTTCCTTTCAAAATTTTGCTTCTATTGAATAAGTCTTCTGGACGTCCTACGCATCTAGATGATTTCAATTTGAACGTGAGAGTCATATTTCTACCACCAAACACAACTTCACTCATCCAACTTATGGATCAGGGTGTTATTTCGAATTTAAAACCATACCATTTATGCACAACATTTGCTCATGCATTGTCTGCAGTAGACAATGAGAAAAATTTTACTTTAAAAGACTTTTGGAAATCTCAGAATATTTACCATGCCATCTTAAACATTAATAATAAGAAATTACTAAAAGTTGTTTAAATAAAGTACTACATATGGGAAACAGTAACCCCAGAGCAAAGTATCAACTCTGCGGTACTACACTGACAGTGGTAGAGAATGAAAAGGACCTGGGGGTATTTGTGCAGGCAGATATGAAGTTCTCTGAGCAGTGCAGACGAGTTGCAAGAGTAGCTCATGGTGTCTTGTCAATGATATACAGAAATTTTTCTAGCAGGGATAAGGAGGTGATTATTCCCTTGTATAAGGCAATGGTCAGGCCACACCTTGAGTACTGTATACAGGTCTGGAGGCCTCATTTCAAGAAGGATGTAGAGCTGCTGTAACAAGTACAGAGAAGGGCAACAAGATTAGTGAATGGAACAAAGGGTTGCTCTTACAAAGAAAGGCTTAAGTTTTGGAAATTACAGTCTGGAGACTACACACCGGCAAGGTGATCTGATAGAGGTGTATAAGGCCTTGAATGGTTTGAGCATGCTCAATGCCGATGGGATTCTTCCTCTTGCTCAGAATAATCACCTGAGAGGGCATAAATTCAAATTGAGGAAAGGCAGATGTCAGATAGATGTGCGGAAATTTGCCTTTAGTTGGTTGGTGGAACAGACTTCCATCACTTGTTGTTGAAGTTGATAGCCTAAACAAATTTAAGGCTCAGCTGGACAGGTATTTCGAACGAACGGAGGGGTGGTGTGTTTCTTTTTTTTTTTTTTTTTGGCTGATGCTGAATAAGCTTGCTTTCTTGCATCATATGCCTCTACTAATGCTAATGCTAAATGGCACATGGAATAAAATATGCCCACGGCATATATGTTGTTATTTGGTTTTTAGGAGCATTAGCAACTAAGGCCATATTGCTCCGGGATATGCGGTGGTCATTCCCTGAATGACCTTTCCGCATCCTCCGTATTTGGTGGTGACGGGCTCGAACCCCGGTCTAATCAAGAAGCGTGTGCTACGCACTGCTGCTCCTTCCCACCTGGCTACGGAGGCGCCAGGCACGGCATATAAAAGGCTTCGAAGGGTTTGAAAAAGATGAATCATATGAAGAGATTACAGATAAGATTGTAAAGGTTGCAGAGCTACTTCAGTTGGAGGTTGTTGCCAAAGATGTGGAGGAGTTAATAGAGGGAGAAGAGAAGGAATTATCTAATGAAGAATTTATTGACTTGCAGGCAGCGATAGTGAAAGAAGAAAATGCTGATGAAGCTCAAGATGAACCAAATGAGGAGCCGAGACACTTCATCACCAGAGAGATGGCAATGGCAAGGTTTGAGAAGATGGATCCTGACAGCGAACAATTCTTAAAAGTTAACAGAGGGGTGAATGATATGTTTGCTTGCTACAAAGAAATCTACGATGAAAAGAAAAAAGCCGCCATCCAGTCATCCATTAAAATGTTCTTTCATAAGGTTGAGTGGCCGACCCCTTCTAAATCTCCAGAGCCCTCAACCCCTGCAGCGGCCTACTTATCAGCTGAAGATGTGAATTCTGGCAATGATGCTCGAGAGGTAAAACTTACTGACGTTATGCCTGTCTCCTCTCTTTTTTTGTAATTTTTAAATTTTTTAAATTGCATGCTTTTGTAATTTTTTCTGTTCATGAGATAAAAATTGAATAAATACAATAAATAATTCTATTCACATGTTCGTTGAACTTTTCTTTTTTGATTCAGTCAATTCAGTGAGCACAGTTGCAAGTGTTGCACAAGCATGGGGGAAATTCTGACTTATGTAAAATCCAACTTACGTAGAGTTCTGTGGAATGCAACCCTTACATTAATCAGGGAGTGGCTATATATATACATTCTATAATTTATTTATACCTTTCATGCGAACACTACGATACCCGTAATTTTTGCATTGTTACATATAAAAGACTGTTCAAGCTGATACATAATGCATATCAGAGTGGATTCTTACAAACGTTCCCATAGATTTTGAAGAAGTGGAAATTTCATCTTTGAAAGGTGTTTCTGTCAGTATTGAAGGTTGCTACTTTTATTTTAATCAGCATATGTGACGGACGTTTTGGGAGTTGTAAATAGTAAACAAGTACAAGAAAATGATGCCAGATTGCATATGTACTACTCTTTTATGATAGAAGTTTTTATGATAGAAGATTTAGATAATGATATGTCTTCCAGGAATATGCATAGGAGTGTACAAAAATTCTTTGACTACTTTGTTAACCGTTGACTCGACAGTACAACAATTTCTGATGTTGAACTACCACTTCAGACTCCACAGAATTAACAACTTACTGGAATGATGGAATTATAAATTTGAACACCTTGATATCCAGATCTTATTTGAATGTTCTTGAATTGAAGGGGTTATGTACAAGGTTATACATGTGTTGGACAAGATTTTGGAGCTCTGGAAAATGCAAAGTTTTTGATAATATAGCTGTTTTATTGACTTAATTGTTATATTAATTTATTATATAGAAGTAGTTTATAGTCCTAGTCACGCTTCTTAGTTTATTTTGAAATTAGATAACAATTTTGAAAGTTAATACTAGTTAATAATCAGGACATGATCTGTCCTTAGAGCCTCCATTTATAACTTTTCGCCATTGCTAAAGTATATTAGATCGATACAGAATAGTGTGACGTATATCTCAAGCTTTATAGTGTAAAGTATAATGTAAAACTATATAGTGTAATACGTAGCACTGTATTTGGAATCTTATAGCTTAGCTCAGTATTATCAATTATTCAATAAAATTTATTAATCTTATTAAATTTCATTGTTAATTAAATTGTACTTAAATGGAATCATAACTCAGATTAGAGCAGCAAAGCAACAGGCACAAAGTAGTGGGAGTGCTGTGGCTCAGGGGCAATTCGCCAGTGCATCACAGTCGAAAAAATTGTGTGAAATGTGAAATGTTTTCGGAACTTTCTGGAACAGGACATGATCTAACCAAGGGGGATGGCTTTATGTGTGCTAGGTGCAGAAAGCATCAAGAAATTAGGTGTCAACTCAGCGTTCTGATGGGCATCTATGTCATGTCTATGAGCATTTGAGGTGTTGGGTAGATGCCCTCGAAGAAGTTAATTTGAAGGCCCATCAAGCTCTCAGCTGCCCAACTCAATGCCAGAGCTCACTCCTGTGCATCAGGCAACACAGCGGCAATCTCCAAGGCATAATGCACTGGTCCCACAGGAGCTAGTTATTGTCGGTGACTGTCAGGGAAATGAGGAATATATTATGCAGAAAGGATAGGTGGAACAGGGCCAGGGTATGTCTGCCAGGGGCAAAAGTTGATGATGTTGTAGAGCAGATATCATCTTTTAAGTGCATAAAAGGTGCTATTGCTGTACACCTTGGCATTAATTACCTTAAGAGTAAGAGATATGCAGATTTACTTAACAATTACCAGTCAGTATTGAAAAAAAAGTCATGAGTTAAGTTAAATTTGAAAGTGTCTGCGATCCTGCCCAGACACGATAGGGAGGGGTATATAATAAGAGCCTTATCAATCAACTGGTACCTGGAGAGATTGTGCAAGACTAATGGGATAGAATTTTTCTCAGTGTGGTCTGTGCTTGTTAACAAGAGATTGCTTCTACAGGTATTGGATACACTTAAATAGAAAGGATGCAAAAATATTTGCTGATGCTATCGAAGCAATATTAGGTGGGTCGGAAAACTAATGGCTTGGGGGATCCACAGTGGGAGAAAGTGATTCTTGCACTGCTTCTATTAGAAAGAGCAGCAGCTTGGAAAGCAAGGTGCTGGAGATTTCAACAACTGCTGGGAGTCATCATGGAACAAGTAAATACTCAAGCTGTGTTAGGGTAACTAAGAGTAAGAACAGGTGCATGTATACTTGCATGTACACTAATGCTAGGAGTATATTAAATAAATTTTGATGAATTTGAAGTGTTGGTCAAGACATCAAAATCAGATATTGTTGGGATATCAGAGACATTTTGTCACATAGATATAAGGAATGCAGATTTGAAATTTGGGGAGTACAATGTGTGCAGAAGGGATAGGAAGGCAGGAGGGGTTATGCTGTTACTCAAGAAACACATAAAATCTAAGGTGTGCATCCAGTTGACATTGGTGGACAGTGCAATGTTGAGTCAGTTTGGTGTAAAATAAGCACTGGTAGAGCAAAAATTCGAGTAGAAGTGTGTTATAGATCTAATAAAACTTGATGAGCACAATGAACAACTATACAGAGAAATAGAGTGGGCCAGTAAGCCAGAGTGTCTTATAATGGGGGATTTTAACTTTCCAGATATTGACGGGAACTTGTGGATTGGTCACTTGCACACTAGCAAGAATTTTGTGGATATACTGGATGATTTTGTGGATATACTGATGTTTCTACAGCAGCATGTTCGAGAGACAACAAGAGAGAGTAACTCTTGATCTGATTATCAGTGGTGATTATTCATGCTTTAAGAATTTGCAGATAAAGGATCACTCCTTTATCTGCAAATCACTGTCACCAGGTGGCAGTGATCACAGTATACTAATATTGGATTTACTTAAAGATGTAACTACTGTCGGGTTAAAGGGAAGGGTTTTTGCTTTCGTAAAGGTGACTACAGTGGTCTCAGTCAAAGTTTTAATTTCTGTACAGTGGGAACAACTGATGATATTATAAACAGCAAATTCTAAATGGGCAGGAAGGAAAAAGGAAAGGAAGGACAGTTGTAGAATAGATGCGGGAATTTGCCTTTAGCCAGTGAAGAACTGGTAAAACCTTTGGAGCAAATGGATTGCTGAAATGGGAAGGGTGGATGTTTTTTGCTGTATGAGCTTTCTTTCTTGCATCATATGCCTTTGCTAATGCTAATTTAGCTTTAATTCTGCTTATTAGTCATGCAGCAGGTAATCTATCATTTCCGATTTAAAACTTGCTTAAAAATTGTTTATATACCACATTATCTCTCTCTCTATACATTAAAAAAGTTTTCCTCCTGGTGATATTTATTCAAGCCTATGGGCGAGGAGGGATGCTGGTTATGTTGTACAAGTGGGCGGGCTAATTATGTCACTACAAATGCACACGTAAATAATTACATAGGTCATTTCCTGATTGAATATCGAACAGTGTGTCTGGAATCCGTGGTGTTTTATTTGATTATTACACGTAGCAATTAACAGAATTATGGACCTAGATTGGCAATCACCGATTCTGAGAATAAACAATGCTGTCAGGAGTCTGCATGGAAATATCGAGAGAAACATGCCAAAAGATTATGAACTAATCAGAGAATAAGTTCAATGATGATGGAGCAAGTGAGAAATCAATGCATCAAGAAGCGGGTAGCTAATATGGACGAAGAACAAGCTGAAACTCAGCAAACTGTTAAATGGCTTAGAAGTAACGTAAGATCTTCACAGTATCCGGATAACGAAGAAACCACTGAAGAATCATATTGTGATTTAGGTGATATGGTAGACAAATGTCAATGTTGCAGTGGATTTTCTTTTCTCGGCAAACTTAGAAGAGCCACACATTCGTGTTGTCACAGAGGGAAGGTATGTTTGTCGATGGCAGATACATATCCGGACGCTTTAAAGACTTGGTTGTTTGACAACACAGAAAAAGGAAGATACATCTGAGAAAATGTTTGTATCTTCAACAATCTTTAAGCCTTTGCATCTTTTAATGCTGAAAACATGGACTTTCAAGGTGGCGGTGGACCGTGTATAATGCAAATACGAGGAGGTGCCATGGTGAAAGGAACAGTAAGTTTAATGTCCATTAGAGATGTTCCAAAATTTGGCCAAATCTGTATTTACGATGATGAAGCATTGATGGAACGAGCTAAAATAGAAAAAGGACTGATATCTTGGAAATCATTCAGAGTATAATGAACAAAAACCCATACGTGAGGATGTTTAAAACCCTTAACGGAGTGTATGGATCTGGCAAAGACAAAGAAGTGAGTTTGGCATTAAGAAGGGGGGTTCGTGAGCGAAGCGAGCAGGGGTGGACCCCTAGTTAAAAATTGATTTAATTTTATGTTGGCTTTATTATACAAGCTAAGCTACAAGATGTTAAAAACTAGATTATTTAGAAAGAACTTATTCAAAAATTTACATTTGATATATCAAAGGAACGAAGGTCTAATTTTTCTGTTAATTGTATTACATTTCTCCTAATGTAACTAATTTACCTTTAATATATAAGCTAGTTCCAAAGGAACTAGTTATTGTTGGTGACTATTGTCGGAGACTTGGAATATACTACACAAGAAGGATAGGCGGAACAGGACCAGGGTATTCCAGAGGCAAAAGTTGATGACGTTGTAGAGCAGATATCATCTTTTACGGGCACAAAAGGTTATATTGTTGTACATGTTGGAACTAATGACATTAAGAATAAGAGTAAGAGGTATGCAGATTTATTCAACAAGTACAGGTCAATGTTGAAAAAAAGTCATGACTTAGGGTTGAATGTGAAAGTGTCTGCAATTCTGACCTGACACAATGGGAGGAGTATATGATGAGAGCCTTGTTGATCAATTCGGCCCTGGAGAAACTGTGCAAGGCTCAAGGGGTAGAATTTTTCTCAGTGTGGTCTGTGCTCGTTGACAGGAGAGACTGCTTCTACAGGGATGGGGTACACTTAAATAGAAAGGGTGCAAGAATATTTGCTGATTCTATCGAGGCAGTGTTAGGTGGGTCGGAAAACTGCTAGCCTGGGGGGGGATACACGACTAAAAAGTTAACAGTGGCCGCAGGCAGAGGCAAAAGTGATTCTTGCACTGCTTCTATTAGAACGAGCAGCAGCCTGGAAAGCAAGGCCATGGAGATTTGTTATTGTTATTCTGGTTTTTAAGAGCATTAGCAACTAAGACCATATGTGGTGGTCATTCCTTCACCTTTCTGCATCCTCCGTATTTGGTGGTCACGGGCTCTAACCCCGGTCTAATCAAGAAGCATGTGCTACGCACTGCTGCTCCTGCCCACCCGGCTATGGAGGCATCCCATGGAGATTTTAAGGACTTCTGAGAAATAAATCAATGGGCTGTATTAGGGTAACTAAGAATAGAAACAGGTGTGTACTTGCATGTACATCAATGCAAGGAGTACAGTTAATAAATTTGATGAGCTTGAGGTGCTAGTCAAGACACCAAAGGCAGATATTGTTGGGATATCAGAGACATGGTGTCACACAGACATAACCAGTGCAGAATTGTAATTTAGGGAGTACAATGTGTACAGAAAGGACAGGAACGGAGGAGGGGTTATGCTGTTAGTTAAGAAATGCATAAAATCTAAGAAAGTGCATCCGATTGATGTTGGTGGACAATGCATTGTTGAGTCTGTTTGGTGTGACATAAGCACTGGGAAAGTAAAAATGAGAGTAGGTGTGTGTTATAGGCCTAATGAATCTGATGAGTATAATGAGCAATTGTGCAGAGAAATAGAGTGGGCCAGTGGGCCAAATATCGACTGGAACTTGTGGTTTGGTCACTCTCACACGAGCAAGAATTTTTTGGATTTATTGGATGACTGTTTTCGACAGCAACATGTTTGAGAGGCAACCAGAGGGAGAATACTCTTGATCTGATTATCAGCAGTAATTATTCATGCATTAAGAATTAGGAACCACTGGGTGACAGCGATCATAATGTATTGATGTGGGAATTACTTAAAGATGTAACTACCATCAAGGCTAAAGGGAAGGGCTGTTGCTTTCGTAAAGGTGACTATGGTGGTCTCAGACAGTTTTTAAATTCTGTACAGTGGGATCAACTGATGATGTCACCAACATTGAATTCTGAATGGGAAGTCTTCAGGGATGTAATTTTGAAGTCTACTAGGCTTTTCATTCCAACTAAGGAATACTGTTCAAGGTTTAGGCCTAAATGGATGTCAGATGAAATAATCAGGCTCGTGGCAGAGAAAAAAAAATGTATGGGATGTGTACAAGTCTGCATATAAAGTATCAGGTGACAGAAGTCTATGGCAGATATAAACTAGTCTGTATTCAAGTCACAAAGGAGGTTGGGCAGGCAAAGGCAGATCACAAGAAATCTTTGGTAAAGGATGCAAAGAAAAATAGCAAAGAGTTCTTTACTTATGCCAACTCTAGAAGGAAAGGGATGAATCAGATGGACCACTTAACATAGATGGGTTGACTATTGATGATCATGCTCAGGAGCTGATACACTGAATGAGTATTTTGCATCTACATTCACACATGAGGAGTTATTCAATGAGGGGAGTGAAAGAAGTTTATCAAACTCTAACATGGAGCTAAGTGATTTTGTAATAACTGACAGCAAAGTGGAGGAGAAATTGTTGAAGTTAAACATAAAAAAGGCACCTGGGGTGGATGGGATCTATCCAGTTATATTAAAGGAGGCAGCAAAGAAAGTAAGCAAACTCTTAGCCATAATTATCAGTGGAGGTCCCCATGGACTGGAGGTGTGCAAATGTATCACCAAATCACAAAGGGGGTTCAAAAAGGTGACACAAGTAACTATAGTCCTGATAGTTTAACTTGGACTAAATAATGGAACTAAATAATGGTACTAAATAATGGAATCACTAGTTAAAGTGAAATAATGGAATCACTAGTTAAAGTGAAATAATGGAATCACTAGTTAAAGAAGCACTGCAGGGTCATCTAGACAAATTTGCAGTAATAGTTAAGACAAAGCATGGGTTTGTTATAGGGAGGTCTTTTCCAACCAATTTGATTGGATACTATGATGTGGTCACAAAGATACTGAATGCTAAAAATAATTTTGATATCATATACTTGGATTACAGGAAAGCTTTTGATATTGTTGCACATGGAAGACTGCTGTACAAATTAGAGAGATATAGCATTAAGGGTAAGTTGCTACAATGGATGAAGGGATGGTTGAGTGGGAGATGACAGAGAGTAGTAATCAATAGACAGTGCTCTTTGTGGATAAATGTTATTAGTGGAGTTTCCCAGGGTACGGTGTTTGGCACATTGTTGTTTTGTATATTTATCAATGATATTGATGAAGGTATATCAGGTTTAATGTCCAAGTTTGTAGATGATACAAAGATTGGAAGGGTTGTTAATGACAGTAAAGACAGTACGCTACTCAATTGGATCTAGATAAGTTGGGCAAATGAGCTGAGAAGTGGCAACTGAAGTTTAACATTGACAAAAGCAAAGTACTGCATATGGGTAGCAATAACTGAAGAGAAATGTACCAAATGTGTGGTACTACACTGAGGGAAGTATATAAAAATTCATATTCGACTGCAAAAGTACCTTTTGCAGTCGAATATAAAGTTTTCTGAATAGTGCAGATGAGTTGCCAGGGCAGGTCACAGAATCTTGTTGATATATAGGAATTTTGCTAGCAGGGACAGGGAAGTGATTATCCCATTATATGCTAGAGAAAGTACAAAGAAGGGGAACAAAAGGGTGCTCTTATCAAGAAAGGTTTAAGTTCTGTAAATTGCTGTGCATGGACAGTAGGCACCTGCGAGGTGATCTGATTGAGGTATATAAGCCCTTGAATGGTTTGAGCAAGCTGAATGCTGTTGGGATTCTTCCTCTTTCTTTCTTTTTTTTTTTTTTTTTTTTTTATAAAAACCCCAAACATGAGAGGTATTAGAACCTATAGTACTTAGTACCTGACTTGGGTTGGAGGTTAGGAAGATGAAAGAAGATATTTGTTGACATCAGACTGGAACTTCTGTAGACTAGTGTATAATCTTGCTACCTCTACTCTGCCAGATAGTGACTGGATGGAGTCCGAGTAGTGTGTATGCGGGGGGGGGGGGCATTGTCGAGGCAACGTTATGTCAAGGATCTGGGTATATTCTTACCACGTGTACGTCATATCCAAAAATTTCATTACTTCATACAGCATGTCCCACCCACTTTTTCTTACTATTGTATACACCATGAATTGTCAAACTAATAGAGCAAGCTTATCTGTGAAAAGATCTAAACCTCCCATGGACTTCCTATTTCATTTCACTAATATACGTGGTCTCAGTTCTAATCTCAACGATGTCCATTTCCACTTGCAGTCTGCCAAACCCCATGTACTTTTTCCTGACAGAATCTCAGTTATCGGTTGATTCAACTACTGCTCATCTCAGATGCCCAAATTATTCGCTGTATGATTCCTTTCGCCTCAAAGGTGGTACTTGTGCATATGTCCGTTCTGATATTCCCTGTCAGAGACTTGGCAATTTGGAATCTCCTCTCTTTGATCTTCTCTGGCTTAAAATCTCTCTACCTCATTGTGCCAAATTCATCTGTTGTCTCTACGTTCTCCCAACTCCACTAATCACTTGGAGCTCTTTGACTTCCTCTCTTTGCAACTTGACTTTCTCCAGTCCAACTTTCCTAACAGTGACGTAATTTTCCTTGGTGATTTTAATGTTCACAACAGCACCTGGCTTCCGTTTTCTAGTCACACCAACCCAGCAGGTCGAGATGCTGAGGCTTTTGCAATTACTAATGACCTAGCACAGATTGTTCATTTACCTACCAGAATACCGGACAATCCTAATCATACAGCCAATATGCTTGATCTTTTTCTCATAAACAATACTTCTAAGTACACGGTCGAAGTGAGAGGTCCTTTAGGCACTTCAGATCACAACTTGGTGATTGTCTCTTCTCCAATGGAACCTTTATCTCATGGCTATTCCCAACCTCGTGTTGTTTGGCATTACAAGAATGCAAAATGGGATGACCTGCGAGACTTCTTTTCTTCTTTTCCTTGGTCGGATTACTGTTTCCAAACTTCTGATGTCAACGTTTGCTCAGATCGTATCAGTGAAATTATTCTTGCAGGAATGGAATCCTTTATCCCACACTCCACTTTAAAATCTCGTCCTTTATCTAAACCTTGGTTTTCCAATAAATGTGCTAAGGCTGTTCAAGAGAAGAATGTTGCATATCGTAATTGGCTTGTTTCTAATTCTTCAGTTTCATTTTCTGCCTACACCAAAGCTCGCAACAATTGTAAAGCAGTCATTAATCAGTCCAAACTAGAGTTTGAACAGGCTAAGAGTAGAAAACTTGTTTCTTGCCCTAATGGTAGCCGAGCATTCTGGTCTCTTGCCAAAGCTATTGGCCGCAACTTTTGCCCATCTCTGCTCCCACCTCTGTCCAAACCAGATGGTTCTGTTGTCACTTCAGCCAAGGATAAAGCTGACCTTCTAGCATCCCATTTTTCTTCCAGCTCATGTATTAATGATCTTGGTAAAACACCTCCCACCATTCCCAACACTGTCCATTCAATGCCTCCTGTGGTCTTCCGTCAAAAGGATATCAGAAGGATTTTGAAGAATCTTGATGCTAAGAAAGCTCCAGGTCCTAATGGTATTTCTCCACTTGTTCTCAAAATCTGTGCTCCTGAACTTACCCCTATTCTTTGCCACCTTTTTTCACTTTCTTATTCCAAAGGTGTTTTTCCTTCTGCTTGGAAATTTGCTCATATCCAGCCAGTTCCTAAAAAGGGTGACAAATCCCTCCCATCCAATTATCGTCCCATTGCAATTACTTCTACTCTTTCTAAAGTAATGGAGAAATCAATTAACCGCCAACTCTTAAACTACCTAGAAACCTTCCGTCTGATCAATGATCGCCAGTATGGATTCCGTCAGTGTCGATCCACTGGTGGTATTCTGGCTTACGTTACCCATTTATGGACTAATTCAATGGAAAGGTTCGGTGAAACGCAAGTAGTTGCTCTTGACATCTCAAAGGCTTTTGATTGTGTTTGGCATAAAGGTCTTCTAAACAAGCTTCCATCTTATGGTTTGCCAACTGTTTTTAGTAATTGGTTATCCAGTTTTCTCTCTGATTGCTCACTGAAGGTGATGGTAGATGGCTCTCTGTCTTCTTTCTTCTCCATTAATGCCGGTGTCCCCCAAGGTTCAGTTCTTTCCCCCACTCTTTTCCTCTTGTATATTAATGACCGACCTTCTTCCATTGACTGGAAATCCTATCCATAGTTTTGCCGATGATAGCACATTGCATTCCACTTTCCATTTTGAGAAACCTTGTCCTGCTCAATCAGCTTCAAGTTCTCGAAAATCTGCTACCAATTCCTTAAATGCCGATCTTCAGGCAATTCTCCAGTGGGGCAAAGACAACTTAGTTGATTTCAACCTTTCTAAAGCTCAGTCTTGTCTTATATCCTGCAAAAAGGATTCTTCTGCTCCTATGCTTATCTGCTTCTGCTATTCTTCTGCTCCTATTTTGGGGATTACCCTGACTTCTAATCTCTCTTGGCACAAGCACATTACAAATATTGCTTCCTCTGCATCTAAAAAACTTGGTTTTCTCTTTCGCTCTCGGCGTTACTTTTCTTCCAAACAGCTGCTCACTCTGTATAAATCGCAAATCCACCCTGCCATGGAATATTGTTCTCACATCTGGGGTGGTGCCCCCAAAACCTCTCTCAGGCTTCTTGATTCCATTCAGAAGAGGGCAGTTAGGTCAATTAATGATTCATCTCTAACAGAGTCTCTCCACTCGCTTTCTCATAGACGTACTGTCTCTGCTGCATGCCTCTTCTACAGATACTTTCATGGGCACTGTTCTTCTGAATTGGCTTCTATAATTCCCGCTCTCTCTTTCAAAACAGTCCGAACACGTGCCGCCACCAGCCAACATCCATTTACGGTCCAACTTCAAACCCACAGAACCAACTTTTCATCTTCCTCATCTATTCATTCAACTGCCGTTTTCTGGAACAACCTTCCTTCATTTGTATTTCCTGAAAATTACAGTCAACAGAAGTTCAAGTCCAATGTCAACAAATATCTTCTTTTGTCTTCTCGACCTCCAACTCAAGCTCGGTACTAAGTACTATAGATTCTAATACCTCTCGTGTTTGGGGTTCACATAAAAAAAAAAAAAAAAAAAAAAGACTGTAATTTTCAAGAAATATGTATTAACGAAGTTTGATCCAGAAAACGGCAGTTGAATGAATAAACGAGGAAGAAGAAAAGTTGGTTCTGTGAGTTTGAAGTTGTAATGGATGTTGACTGGTGGTGGAGAAGCCAATTCAGAAGAACAGTGCCCATGTAGTATCTGTAGCAGTGCGTAACACACGCTTCTTGATTAGACCGGTGTTCGGTCCCGTCACCACCAAATATGGAGGATGCGGAAAGGTCAGGGAATGACCACCGCATATTTCCGGAGCAATATAGCCTTAGTTGCTAATGCTCCTAAAAACCATATAACAAACAGTAGCAGAAACAGTATGTCTATGAGACAGCGAGTGGAGACACTCTGTTAGAGAGGAGTCATTAATTAACCTAACTGCTCTATTCTGAATGAAATCTAGAAGCCTGAGAGAGGTTTAGGGGGCACTGCCCCAGATATGGGAACAATATTCCATGGTAGGGCAGATTTGCAGTGAACAGCTGTTTGGAAGAAAAGTAACACTGAGAGTGAAAGAGAAAACCAAGTTTTTTAGATGCAGAGGAAGCAATATTTGTAATGTGCTTGTGCCAAGAGAGAGAGATTAGAAGTCAGGGTAATCCACAAAAGAGATATATCAACTTGCCTAGAAATCGGAGTGTCACCAAAGATAAGCATAGATGCAGAAGAATCCTTTTTGTGAGATAGATAAGACTGAGTTTTGAAGAATTGAAATGAACTAAGTTGTCTTTGCCCCACTGGAGAATTACCTGGAGATTGGCATTTAAGGAATTGGTAGCGGATATTCGAGAACTTGAAGCTGATTGGGCAGGGCAAGGTTTCTCAAAATGGAAAGTGGAATGCAATGTGCTATCATCGGCAAAACTATGGATAGGATTTCCATTCAATGGAAGAATGGCATTAATATACAAGAGAAAAAGAGTGGGGGAAAGAACTGTACTTGGGGGACACCAGCATTAGTGGAGAAGTTAGAAGATAGAGAGCCATCTACCATCATCCTCAGTGAGCGATCAAAGAGAAAACTCGATAATCAATTATAAAAAACAGTTGGAAAACCATAAGATGGAAGCTTTTTTTTTTTTTTAGAAGACCTTTATGCCAAACACGATCGAAAGCCTTTGAGATGTCAAGAGCAACTGCTTGTGTTTCACCAAACTTTTCCATTGAATTTGTCCATAAATGGGTAACATAGGCCAGAATCTGATTAGTGGATCGACACTGATGGAATCCATACTGGCGATCATTGATCAGATGTAAGGTTTCTAGTTAGTTTAAGAGTTGGTGGTTAATTGAATTCTCCATTACTTTAGAAAGAGTAGAGGTAATTGCAATGGGACAATAATTGGATGAAAGGGGTTTGTCACCCTTTTTAGGAACTGGCTGGATATGAAGAAATTTCCAAGCAGAAGGAAAAACACCTTTGGAATAAGAAAGTGAAAAAAGGATCAAAGAACAGGAGTAAGTTCAGGAGCACATGTTTTGAGAACCAGTGAACAAATACCATCAGGACCTGGAGCTTCTGAGCATCAAGGTTCGTCAAAGTACTTCTGACATCCTTTTGAAAGAAGACCACGGGAGGAATTGAATGGAGCGTGTTGGGAATGGGGGGAGATGTTTTACCAAGATCATTTATACATGAGTTGGAAGAAAAATGGGATGCTAGCAGGTCAGCTAGTGAACACTTCGGTCCTTGGCTGAAGTGGCAACAGAACCATCTGGTTTTGACAGAGGTGGGAGCAGAGATGGGCAAACGTTGTGGCCAATAGCTTTGGCAAGAGACCAGAATGCTCGGCTAATATTAGGGCAAGAAGCAAGTTTTCTGCTCTTAGCCTGTGTTCAAATTCTAGTTTGGACTTATTAATAACTATTTTACAATTGTTGCGAGCTTTAGTGTAGGCAGAAAATGAAACTGAAAAATTGGAAACAAGCCAATTACGATATGCATCATTCTTCTCTTGAACAGCATTAGCACATTTATTGGAAAACCAAAGTTTAGATAAAGGATGAGATTTTAAAGTCTGACAATCTGAGCAAACGTTGACATCAGAAGTTTTGAAACAGTAATCCGACCAAGGAAAAGAAATCTCGCAGGTCATCCCATTTTGCATTCTTGTAATGCACAATACGAGGTTGGGAATAACCATGAGATAAAGGCTCTATTGGAGAAGAGACAATCATCTAGTTGTGATCTGAGGTGCCTAATGGACCACCTACGTTTGACCGTGTACTTTAGAAGGCTTGTTTGTGAGAAAAAGATCAAGGATGTTAGATGTTAGGGTTGTCTGGTCTTGCTCAGATTAAGAACCTGAGGGGACACAGATTCAAATTGAGGAAAGGCAGAATGTAGAACAGATGTGCGGAAATTTGCCTTTAGCCAGCGGGTGGTTAATTGCTGGAACAAACTTCCATCTGTCGTGGAAGTTTATAGGTTAAATAAATTTAAGGGGGAACTGGACAGGCGTTTGGAGGGAATGGTGTGATTTTTTTTTTTTTTTTTTTTGGCTAATGCTGCATAAGCTCATTCACTTGCTTTCTTGCATCACATGCCACTACTACTACAGATGTAGAATACATGTGCGGAAATTTGCCTTTAGCCAGCAGGTAGTTGATTGGTGGAACAGACTTCCATCTTTTGTTGTGGATGTAGATAGCTTAAATAAATTTAAGCTGGACAGGCATTTGGAACGAATGGAGGGGTGAAATAAGATGTTTTTTTTTTTTTTTTTTTTTTTTTGGCTGATGCTGCATAAGCTTGCTTTCTTGCAACCTATACCTCTACTAATGCTAATGCTAATTTAGTTGTTTATTGTCAAAATATACATTATATGTAATTACTGGAATTATTGAAATAATAAAATCAGTTGTATTAACATATATACAGCATCATTCATCATTGTTGATAGATCTGAGAAAAGCCAGCAGTCAACTGCTGTAGAGGAATGATTTTGTGATTGAATTTATATTTAGTGTTATATTTTTGGGAATTGATGGTTTAAGTATGAAAAAGTTAAATTTCTTTTCATTAGGATCATCCCGAGCTTGAAATTAACTGCGTAAATTACCAAGGATTAACAGCACTTCACCTTGCTGTGAAAGAAGAAAATGTAGAAATAGTGAAGTATTTATTATCATTTCCTGAAATTGATTTAAAGGATTCTATTCTTCATGCAATTTCTGAAGGAAATTATAATATAACCTCACTGCTATTAGATGCACTAAGGTAAGTGTTATTATTGTAGTAAAAGTAGAGAGAGGGAGAGAGAGAGATTTTCACAATTATTTACATTATTTTATATTTATATATTGTGTAGTTATGAAATAATTTAAATGATATATAGTAGTTTCATGGTGGACCATATTTCTATACTTTCATTTTTATGCACAGGACACAAACCAACCAGTTAAAAAGCTTAAAAAATATTAATGGCTAAGAGGTGGTCAACTTTATTAGTTCTTTGCTGAGATGGCACAAATTTATTATTAATAAAATTAGAAATGGTTATTATTATCGAATTAAAAAAGTATTATTATTAAATGATTTATTAAAATTATTATTATTAAATGAAAAAATATTAAATGATCGTTAAAATGTTATTAAAATAATGATTATTATTATTATCAAATTTAAAAAATTATTATTAGAAATTGATGCAAGGAAGTAAGCTTATATCAGCCAACAACAAAAAAACCAAAAAAAAATCTGCCCACTTCATCTGCCTATCCCCTAATAATATCTAATTCTTCCTTAACTTTGAATATGGTAGTTTGTTCCAACAATCAATTTCTGTCTGAAAGTAAATTTTCACACATTTATCCTGCAGTCATCCTTTTCAATTTATGTCACCATGTGTGCATTTTCCAAGAAAGGGTTTGAATGCCATCATTTAGTTTATTCGGTCAACTTAAAGCCTGAAACACTTCAGTGGTGTCCTTGGAAGTGCCTGGTTTCCAAACAGTGCAATTTGCAGAACTGAAGTCTTTTGTGGTAAGAGTACTATTCTGTGTTCTTGACTAATCTGGTTGCTCTTCTCTTGTTTATAGTTCAGCATGACCACCAGGTCAGTTGAGTTTACAATAAATCAATCAATACAAATGTTAATCATATTTAACAGTCACTGGCTTGAACCTCGGTCCATTCAAAGAGCATGTGCTACTGCACTCGCACTCCTGACCACTTGGCATGTCAGGCCTGTCTGTATCCTTTCCAAGAGATCAGCAACTTAACCTGGCAGTAGTGGTGGGACACCTGACAGGCATGCCTCAAAAATAATATTCTTGCATTAATCAGTGATTAAAAGTGAAATTTTTTTTACCTTCCTAAATTAAGTTCTAACTTTTACTGCAGTTGTATATTGAAGTGATTTTCTTCTATTTTTCCAATAGAAATTATGCAGTAGAGCCTCTCAGGTATCATATCACCACTTTTGCAACTATTTGTATTTTGTTTGAAGAGTGACACAGTATAAGTGCCAATGCTGCATGTGTTTAAAGCTTCACTTTGCTTGTTTTCCAACTCCCACTAGATCAGTAAACATCTACTGTCCTACCCTGGTTATTTTTGAAAGATTTATTATTGTTTTCACAGCACAAAGATGATAACATGAAACCTGGTATTTTCTCAAGATGGATGCTACTTTGTGGGAAGCAGTTTCAAATTTTGTGTGCTGTGAAGGTGCCAAATTTTAAATAAGCCTGGATATGTATTGAATATATATAATGGTTTTTTAAATTTTTTTAATAATACAGTGGGGCCTTGACTTATGATGACATCAACATCTGATATTCTCAGAAACCAATATACCTTCCATACGATTGTTTATTTTAAGGACTGATGATATTTGCAGGTACCAATGGCTTTCCGATATAGCTGGAATGATACATGGGTGAAAATTTTCAGACGCATGGTGCACAGAACATCACTCATACTATTGTTTCAGATCTATGATGACCTGAAACTTAAAGCTCCATCAACCAGTGGCAGTGCTGTGCACTTTGAAGACTAAAGCCAGCAGAGGCTGGTTCAAGCGCTTCAGAAAAAAGGATGAATAACAAAGCGTTGAAAAGCATGGGGAGGCATCTAGTGTGGATAAAAAAAGCAGCTGAGACCTTTAAAATTGAATTCCAAGAGTTTGTTGATCAGGAGGGTTATCTTCCCCAGCAGGTTTTTAACATTGACAAAACCGGTCTCTTCTGGAAGTGAATGCCCATGAGAACGTACATCACTAAGGATGAGGCTAGTTTACCTGGGCATAAGCCTGTGAAAGATAGGCTCACTCTCTCTATTGGGTGCCAATGCCTCTTGAGATTTTAAGCTGAAACCTTTGTTTGTGTATCACTCTAACACCCTCAGAGTATTAAAACAACAAAAGGTTGACAAAGGCGTGCTGAGAGTGTTTTGGAGCAGTAACAAGAAGGCCTGGGTTACAGGATATGTCTTCAATGAATGGGAGCTTAAAGTTTTCTGTCCTTCAGTGAGGAGTTATCTTGAAAAAAAATAAGCTTCCTGTGAAGGCACTGCTCCTGCTGGATAATGTGCCAGGCCATGATCCCAATCTTGTTTAATCCTTCGAGGCACAATTTGACTTTGCTCAAGTCAAATTTTTGCCACCTAATACCATTCCTCTTCTTCAACCAATGGACCAACAAGTGGTTGCAAATTTCAAGAAAATTTACACCAAGAAAATGTTCGCAAGTTGCTTTGCACTGAACTCTGGTGAAAATGCTGTCACCCTGAAAGATTTTTGGAGGTCGAAGTTCAACATGCTGGATTGTGGTGAGGCAGATTGTAAGTTCTTGGAATGATGTTTCCACCAGGTGCTTAAATTCAGCCTTGAAAAACATCTGGCATTTAATTATCTGTAACATTAACTGATTTGAAGATGATAGTACTTTGACAGATGATATTGTTACTCTTGGTAAATCAATGGGTTTTTGATTTGATTTGATTTTGGGTTTATTGGCGCAAAAACAACTAAGGTTATACTGTGCCAAGAAACGGTAAATCAATGGGCTGGAGGTTGGCAAAGAGGATGTGGTTGTTAGCTCATGGGCATGAGTTAACAACAGAGGAGCTACAAAAGTCGGAGAAAATTACGGAGAGTGACACCAAAGAGGAAGAAAAAGAAACCCAAAAAAGTGTCAGCTGAAAAGTTGAAAACTGTCATTTCTTGTTGTGAGCGTTTGAGAGAAGTAATAAAAACACACCGACATTGAAAACACTGAACTCATGATGAGCAAAATGGAAGATGAAGTCATTTCTTACTTCAGGAAACTACAAAAAAGTTATAAAAAACAGTCCACTTTGGACAGTTTGTTTGCCAGTAGCAACAAAAGACTGAAAAGACACCTGATGTATGATATAGTTCCACCACCAACACACCACCATTTATTTCATCAGCTCTGCACTTCAAGTCTAAGGTAAATGCCAATTTATTGTTTGTTTTTTATTTTAAGATGTTTTATAATTATTTATTAAATAATCTGTATAAAACACTAATTTTTAATGTAAAAATGAAGTATAACATGTAAGAAATACCTATTTTATGTGTTGTTGGGGAACAAATTACAGGAAATCAATGTATTATTGGTTTCAACTTACAATATTTTTAACATACAATGATTTTGTGGAATGAATTACTATTGGATATTGGGGCCCCCACTGTATTTATTTATTTATCATAAGTAAGGAGAATATATGTGCAAGCACAATTTGAAATATCATATACTTAGTAGTCTTATAAATTAGAAAATGAAAGAGACTAAGAGACTGATGCTTCTGTTTTGTGTCTAATATATTTCTTTTTTTTTGTATATTTTTGCAAAATTAATATTTTTTATTTTTTTAAAAATATTAGGTGTAAAACACAGCTTGTTTTAAAAATTTTAATATTTAAATGGGGCACTGTCAGGTGTCCCACCACCATTTTTGCTACAAATAGGGATGCCACCATTGCCTCATACAATGGGACAACCCTTGTCTCTGCTAGAAAAGTTCCTGTACATTACTGACAGAATACCATGAGCTGTTCTAGCAGCCATTTGCACTGCTCAGAGAACTTCATGCCAGACTGTACAATTATCCCTAGTCCCTTTTATTTTCTACCACTTTAAGGGTGGTATACTTATTCTGGGATTACTGCTGGCCTTATGCACGACCTTGCATTTTTAAATGTTAAACCTCACTTGCCACTTCTCAGCCAGTCTGATTAATTTTTCCAGGTCTTGCTGCAGTATTTCCTTTGCCAACCTTTTTATCATCTGTAAAATAGCTGATAAGCTAGCTTGATATACCTTCATTGATATTGTTAATAAATATTATAAACAGTAAGGGGTACCCACTGAACTCCGAGGGATTTCACTATTAACATTTGTCCAAGAAGAGCAGTCCCCCTTTATAACTACCATCTATCTTCTGCCACTTGACCATCCCTTTATCCATTGCAGTAACTTGCCCCTAATACCACACTGCTCTAATTTGTAAAGCAGACTTTTGTGTGGAACCAGGATAATAAGTCACACTGAGACAATTCCAGAGTTTACTCAAGAAATCATTTACCTGAAAGCTAAGGACCAAGATGCAGGAAACCTAGAAAAATACAGCCCAATCACCTGTATCACCAGGCCAACCACCCAACGATGTATAACATTCTGACCGGCTGCATAATCAAGAAGATATCAGACCATTTGGAGAGCCAGAACATTATGACTGCACAGCAGAAGGGATGCAAGGAGTAGTTAACCATTGATGCGGCAGCTATGGAGCAAGCCTACAAGAAGCACCACAACCTGTACACAGCCTATATCAATTACCGCAAGACTCCATGTCTCATAGCTGGCTAACAAAGACACTGAAGTTCTGTAAAGTCAATCTGACAGTGAAAAACTTCTTAGAAGCAACCATGGCAAAATGGATTACCATAATCAAGGTGGAGAACATTGCAGCTAGACCAATCCCCTCAGGGGAGGACTCTTTCAGGGAGATACTCTCAGCCAACTGTGGTTCTGCTTAGCCACTGAACCTGCTATCTACCATGCTAAACAGTAGCAAGTATGGATATACCCTCAAAGAAGGAAGGAAAAACCTGTACACCCTCTCCCACCTGATGTTCATGGATGACATCAAGCTCTATGCAGCAACTGAGGAACAACTCCAACAGCTCTCCAACAACTCCAGACCACTGAAGAATTCAGCATTGATATCAGGATGGAATTTGGACTTAACAAATGCAAAACCTAAGGATTGCATCAGGGAAAATTAGTCAGCTGAAACTACCAGCTGCATACTGGTAAAGAGATTAAAGCAATGATGCAAGAAACACCTACAAATTAGCATTAGTAGAGGCATATGATGCAAGAAAGCAAGCTTATACAGCATCAGCCAGAAAAAAAAACCCTTCCTATTTCACCCATCCATTCATTCCAAAAGTTTGTCTAGTTCTGCCTTGGATTTTTTATTTAAGCTGTCTACTTCCACAACCACAGATAAAAGTTTGTTCCAGCAATCAACCACCCACTGGCTAAAGGCAAAGTACCACACATCTATTCTACAACTGCCTTTCCTCAATTTAAATTTGTGCCTCCTCGGTGCATAATCTGAGTAAGAGAAAGAATTCCATCGGCATTGAGCTTGCTCAACCCATTAATGGCCTTATACATCTCAGTCCGATCACCTCGCTGATGCCTAGTTTCCAGACGTTGCAATTTGCAGAACTTAAGCCTTTCTTGGTAAAAGCAAATCTTTGTTTCACTCACCAATCTCATTGCCCTTCTCTGTACTCATTCCAGCTCTACATCCTTCCTAAAATGAGACCTCCAGATCTGTATGCAGTACTCAAGGTGTGGCCTGCCCATTGCCTTATACGGGGGGGAGGGGGGGAATAATCACCTCCTTATCCCTGCTAGCAAAATCCCTGTATCATTAACAAGATCCCATGAGCTACTCTTACAGCCTGTGTGCACTGCTCAGAAAACTTAATATATGAGTGTACAATCACCCTTAGGTCTTTTTCATTCTCCAATACTCTGAGTGTAGTGCTGCATGGTTGGTACATTACTCTGGGGTTACTGCTACCCACATGCAGTATTTTGCACTCGTCAATGTTAAACTTCAGTTGCCACCTCTCAATCCATCTGCCCAACTTTTCTAGATCCTGTTGCAGTAGCATTACTGTAATTAACAACCCTGCCAACTTTCATATCGTCTGAAAACTTGGACATGAAGGCTAGTATACATTTATCAATATCATTGATAAATACAGAAAAGAACACTGGGGTACTCCACTGTTAATGTGGTCCCTATTCAGTTTAAATTTTGTTTTAATTTTTTTCTGGGTCTCTCTTAGTCGCATTCCTAACCCTATGTATTAAAAGAGCTACTGGAAACTATGCTCCATCACTACATGAAGGTGGAAACCCGTCAATGGAGTTTTTATTTATTTTTTTCTTTTTTATTTTTTCTTTCTTAAATTCTTTTTCTTGTTTTTATTTTTTGAGCAGGACGTAAAATACAAAGTAAAATAATACTATATCGTTGAAGACTGAGAGGTTATCATATGACAAATAATAGAACCAGTACAGTGACCAACCGCAATAATGCTGACTATGGTGTGGAAAATCTACATAATACAATTCACAGTAAATTTGTCGATCGGCAGCGGACATATAAGGCATCCATGATGTCACTTTGCACGGAGCATAGCGGACACTTAAAAATTATAATTATATTATATAATTATAATTACATAATATATATAATATATAATTATATATATATAATATTAATTTATAATCATAAGGGAGAATTAAATTTATTAATTATTTTTCTAAATATTAATATTTTCTCCACTTTAAACTATTTAAAGAAAGCCAAAAACATTATTCGTATATCATTATGTTTCTCTACAGAACATAATGATATGCTGTGACAGGTTTGGCAGATCAGCCGCTTAAGTTTATTGCTTTCAACAGAAAAAGAAGCCTCAAAGCTAATTAGCCTGGATGTGGTGGTATCTGCAACCAACAAGGTCAGCTGATGATGACAGATATTAAACTAGCCACACTCAATATTATGATATTGTCAGGAAAAATTGAGGAGTATGTGGACATCTTAAAGGACAAAAAAATAAGCATACTTGGATTGAGTGAATTAAAATGGAAAATAAATGAGTGTAGAGAGTTACGAGGAGGCTATTGCCTTTATTGGTCTGGGGGTGATGTAGTGAGGAAGGGTGTAGCCATCATTATAGATCACAGGATTACGGAAAGGCTATTGGAGGTGAATAATATCAGCGACAGACTCATATCAAACTGCAAATGAATGACAGCGAAACATTGAAGATAGTACTTCACAAACTGGTTGCAAAGAAATGGAGAAGCTGGAGTTTGAGGACAAGTTTCGAAGAGAACATCATAAGTGAAGATATAGTTATCATGGGTGACCTGAACACAAAAATCGGAGTGAAGAGACAAGGACTAGAATATGCTATGAGTCTGCATGGTTGGGGACCTAGGAATGATGATAGCGACAGGCTGTTGGATTTCTATTTATGGAAGCTTGGTCATAGGAAACACCTGGTTCAAGAAGAGAAAGAGTCACAAAGTGACAAGATACGGTTGGGACAGTCAACGGGAATCCCTCCTTGACTATATATACCCGTGGATAAAGAGCGACACAGAAGACTAGTGGACGTCAAGGTCATTCCTAGTGTAGTGATCTTGGGTAGTGATCACAGGTTAGTTGTTGGAGTTTTAAGATTCCCTAAATTGAAGAGGATCAAAATAACAAGAGAGAGAGAGAGAGAGAGAGAGAGAGAGAGAGAGAGAACTGTGGGTGTGGAAGTTGAAAGAAGAAGAAAAAGGGATGATGTTCAGAGAAGAGTTTAGGAAGGCTGTACCTAAAACAGTGGTGAACAGCATGGAATCAGAATGGAAAGCATTCAAAGACTGTATAGTAGGACTGACAGAGCAGGTTTGTGGGACAAGCAATAGAAGGAGATGGAAAGAAACCCCATGGTAGAATGATAGGATGAGAGAGGCTGTGAAAATCAAGAATAATGCATTCAGAACCTACTTTCAGAACAGAAATGATGAGAATAAAGAAAGATATGAAACCATGAAGAGAGAGGCTAAGAGGATAGTTAACAACGAGAGAAGACTGTGGTTGGAAGAATGGAGTGAAACTCTATGACAAGATATTGACAGTAATAAAAAGACACTGTATGGTATGGTAAGGAATGGAAGAAGAGATGTTGAACAGAGCAAGTACTTGATGGATGAGAATGAGAACCTAATAACCAAGGATGAAGAGATAAGAGAAACACGGAAGAAGTATTTTGCAAATGTGTTGAACATGCAGGACAGCCAGCAAAAGGGACAAATGCAGGTTGATCATAGAAGAGGGGATGAAAGAGAAGATACAGAGAGAGAGAGAGCAGACAGACTTGACATGGAATGATGTAGTGCAGGCATGGGAATACATCAAGACAGATAAATCTGCTGGTATGTGTGAGATAAAAGGAGAGATGCTGAAGGCTACAGGTGAGGCAGAGATAGCGTGATGTACAGACTGTTCCTTAAGACCTGGGATGAGAAACAGGTGCCAAAGGAATGAAAAGAAGGTTTGATCATCCCGTTGTTCAAGAAGGGGAACAGGAAAAAGTATTCCAATTATAGAGGCATCACACTGACATCACATGTGAGTAAGCTGTATGAGAGAGTGTTAGAGTGGAAGATAAGAGGAGCGATTGAAAATAGGATGGCCAAGGAACAGTATGGCTTTAGGCCTGGCAGATCGATGGTGGATCTAATTTTCTGCATCGGGCAACTGATGGAAAAGTGTCATGAACGCAATAAAGAATTATGGATGGCATTTTTGGATATAAAGAAAGTGTTTGATGCTGTAAAGAGAGAGAGAGAAAGTGTAGGAGGTTTTGAGAAACTTGGGAATAGAAGAACATCTTGTAGAATTGAGAATATGTGCACCAATACAGTGAGCAAAGTAAGAACAGTGATGGGTTGATGGAGAGCTTCGAAATAACATCAGGGTTGAGGCAAGGAGGTGTCCTGCCACCACTATTCATAGCTGTCATGAATGATGTGCAGTGTAGAGTGGTGGAACAACTTGGACAGGACCATATGAAAGTGATGCTCTTTGCAGATGATCTCTGCATATGTGGAGAGGCAGTGAATAAGTGCAACGGCAAGTTGATATATGGGCTAATATGGCCAATGAATTTGGACAGGTTTTCAGTCAGGAGAAGAGTGAAGTAATGGTTCTAAAGAGGAGTGACAAGCTTGACGGATATATTACAATGGAAGGGAAAGAGCTAAAAATGGTTAACAACTTCAAGTATCTAGGAAGCTCCATTACAAAGACTGGACTGATAGACAAAGAAATAAGTAGAAGGATTCAAGTGGGCGGGAATTTTTATAGGCAGACAAGAGATCTGATCTGGAACATGAACATACCATTGAAGTGTAAGATGGCTATATATCAGGCCTATTATGTACTAATTCTGACGTATGAATCTGAAACTTGAACTATGAGGAAGAAGGATGAAAGGAGAATTCAGGGGGTAAAAATGAGATTTGTGAGAAGCATAGCCGGAAAGACTATTAGGAAGAGAATTCAGGTTGAAAAACTCCAGAATAGGATTGAAAGTTCCCATATGGTTTGGACATGTCAAGAGGATGAACGAGAGGCATTTCCAAGAAGAATGTTTGATTTACAATTAAGGGAAAAAAGACCAAGGGGGAGACAAAGAATGAGATGGCAAGACATGATAAAGACAGGCATCATTAAGAAAAGAGGAAACTGGAGTGAAATCAACAACAGAGAGAAGTACACGGACAGGGTGAGGCTTCATACGTCAATCCGTGGAATAGTGGAACAATGACAGATGATGATGATGGTTATGTTCTGTGTTTGTGGTGCTTTTGACTGCATCATAACATATGGAACAGAGGGTCTTTTAAAAAATTATTTAAGATCAACAAGTGAGGCCCCCAGTAGGCTGAGGCCCCTGGTGTCTGCAGGGTACACCCATGCGTTAAAACAACCCAGTCCACTAATAACATTAGTCCACGAAGAACAGTCCATTGATTACCACTCTGTCATCATCTACTCAAGTATCCCTTTATCCGTAGCAGCAACTTGCCCTTAATGCCATACTGCTCCAATTTGTACAGTAGTCTTCCATTTGCAACAGCATCAAAAGCTATGTTGAAATCCATTTATGATATCAAAATTATTTTTTGCATCCAGTTCCTTTGTGACCACATCATAGTATCCAATCAAATTGGTCAGAATTATAGCAGAAGTTAAACTAACAGATCTGTAATTACGCGTTCCAACCTTTGATCTCCCTATGTGCATTGGGGATACATTGGCACATCTCCAGTCTGTGGAGACCTCCCTTGAATTCAGGGATGCTCTCATAACTATGGCTAATGGTTTGCTTACTTCTTTTGCTCTTTTAATATAACTGGATAGATCCCATCTGCTTCAGGCACATTTCTTATGTTTAACTTAAACAATTTTTCTTCCATTTTTCTCTCGGTTATTACAAAATCATTTAGCTCTGTGCTAGAATTTGATAATCTTCTGGCCTGCACTTCCCTAAAGAATTCCTCATGTGTGAATGTAGATACAAATTACTCATTCAATTTGTCAGCTACCTGAGCAGAATCATTGCCAGTCGAACAAATGGACCAATCTGATTCATCCTCTTCCCTCTAGAGTCTACATAAGTAAAGAAGTTTTTGTTTTTCTTTGTATCCTTTGCTAAAGATTTCTCATAATCTGCCCTTTCTTGCCTAATCTCCTTGGTGACTTGGTTACGTACTAAGTTATATCTATCATAGTCTTCTGTGTCTCCTAATAATTTATATCCATCCCATGCATTTTTCTTCTCTGCTACGAGTCTCATTAATTCATCTGACCATTTAGGCCTAAACCTTGAACAGTATTTCATAGTTGGTATGAAAAGTCTAGTTTCGATTAGTTCCTTTAATGCTTCCAATTTAGAATCCAGACCTGTGTGCAGTACTGGGATGCACTGCATACAGTACTGGGAAATAGCTGGAATGATGCAGGCTCAACGATTAGAGTACAAGGAGATCAAGGCCTGCCTGACAGAAAAATGCCATCAGACTCAGAAACTTGCTCAGTGCAAAACTGAATGGAGGGAATATAGTTAAATCCATAAATATGCTAACATACTCCTTTTGGATCATAGAATGGACTAACATCTTGCTGGGGGAGATTGTGAGAAAGACCAAGAGATGCCCAAAACTTATCTGTGGAAAGACTGACTGTAGCTCGGAAAGAAGGAGGAATGAGCTTGAAAGACCTCAACGAGCAAAATAAGAAAGAGATAGAGAACATGAAGAATACTTCCAAAAAAACACAGTGCTAATCTACCAGGCCATTGGAGATAGACAAGTGGCACACCCCACTCATCCTAAGTGAGGAGGCTTGTTTGTTTGTTTGGTTTTTAGGAGCATTAGCAACTAAGGCCATATTGCTCCGGGATATGCGGTGGTCATTCCCTGACCTTTCCGCATTCTCCGTATTTGGTGGTGACGGGCTCGAACCCCGATCTAATCAAGAAGCGTGTGCTACGCACTGCTGCTCCTTCCCACCTGGCTATGAAGGCGCCTGGTGAGGAGGCCCCTCCTACTCAGACAGAGCAAATTAAACTAGAAAGTTGGGCAAAGAAGACACTACAATGACCCACATAGATTAAGTGATTTCCAATGTATGGCACACAAATGGGATGCTCTTCCCTGAGACAAGGATTCATGCTTGCCATCCAAGACCGTGTAATCAACACCTGGAACTATAGAAAATATATTGCCAGGTAACCTGGAGTGACACACTTTGACGATGCTACCTGGCTTCAGAAATGATCCAGCATATCACTGCAGGATGCAAGTGGATCACCTAGATGGAGTACATTTGTAGACATTATGAGGTCGCCAGGATAATACATTTTCATTCATTCATTTATTGAGTAAAGTGGCCTCTACCCAAAAAAAAAATCTGGAAAATCTGCCATAGAAATAGTATAGTATAGTACAATATACATAGTACATAGAAATAGTATAGTACTGTTTACAATACAAATTTCACGTTCACATTACAAATCAACTGTTCTGTGCAATGGTCATCCCCTCAGCTGTAGCACAACAACCTGGCAAGTAGCTACAGTAGAAACCGATGAAGAGGCACTGTCCACAGATGAGCACAAGCATCACATCCTAGAGATTGATCATCGCCAGTATTCTCCAAAAGATGAAGAGTTCAGTGAACAGCCATCTATGAGTAGCCAGAGAGCTCAACAGAAGTTACTCATATTAACCAGCAAAACCAAGCTGGAAGAAGGTGTTATTGCAGGATCAAATCCAAGAAAAACAACTAAGGCTTCTTGCCAACTGCGTTGGCAGGAGCACAAGTGGACACCCAGACCTCATTTCAAGCTCCTTTCTGGTGTTTCCGTGCACAAGTATTACCATATCATCTGCATAAGCTATTGTGTGTAAGTGGTCAAATTCTCTCTTGAGCCAACCTTCCAAAACCAAGTTCCACATTAAAGGACTAAAGACAGATCCCTGTGGACAACCTCGAGTCACACAATACGTAATTGATCCAAAATTCGACTTAACTGTTACTGTGCGATCCCTAAAGTAATCTTTAATTATAGAGAAAATATTAAAAGAACATTTAGCCATGCGCAACATCATCAATACACTGTTTCAACTAATGGAATCGAAGGCACTGGCAAAGTCTACAAAACTTCCCAAGGTATATTTATAATTTGATTCCTGAACATTGAGAACTAAAGGGCAAAGCACGTCCTCAGTACCTACACCAGGAGTGAAACCATATTGTTCACTTTGGGTATCTCCTAGCTTATCAAGAACACTATCCATATAAACTAAATATGGCCGAATGTCAGAGTTGTATTTAAAATATATTGAAACAAATACAAATGCATGAACACTAGACTGAATGTTAACACAAACCACATGACTGCTACATAAGGATTCAATTATGGTTAATACTAAATCAGAATTAAAAACAATTATTGCAGCTTTCACTTCTGGACAAGGATTATATATGACTCTACAAGAAAGGGGATAACCAACTATCTTATCATTCACATAATAAGGTTCTTGGATGCAAGCAACATCGATATTTTTTTGTTGACATACAATTTTTATTTCATCCGCAACAGATTGAGAATGCTGCGCATTCAGCTGCATTATTTTCAACCCTTTAAACAAACTTATATTGTGAGTGTACTGATTTCAGTTGCAGTAATTTGGACTATTGGCTATAGTTACGAAAGAAATCAGCTGTACTCAGTTTAATTAGTTTAAGTACTTTTTGATATTCTGGACACTTTTTGTCATGAACAGAATGGTCCCCCATACAGTTCGAACATGCAGCCTCTTTGTTAATGTCTTTGCAATTTTTATATGTATGGCCTTTCCCAGAACAATGGCTGCATATAGAATCTCGTTGTCTACATGTTTTGGTAGTATGCTCAAAACCCCGACAATTGTAACATACAGTAACGAGATAGAAATCATTTAACCTGTATGACATCAGTCCAACTTACAAGAGCTGCTGTTGCATTAGAAACATTCTAATTCTTTGTGAAACCTCCAAAATCCAGTTATTCCTGGAATCACTCCTGTTTCTACTTGAAGCGAACAGTGATCTCAGCAGCCATCTCCTCTTTCGTTAATCCCAAATGCAAAAGATTTTTCTCATACATGTCATGTAGAAGATCATCCTTCTGAACTTCCTTACTAACATCATACACAGTTAACTTCATTCGGAAAATTTTTTTGGAAATCCAAGCTGTGGCAATTGTTCGCACTTTTTTATATCTTCTATGTCTTTTTTTAGTTTGCATCTCTAAAAGAATGTCACAATCAAATACTGTTCTTACCTTCTGTATCCTGACCCCTCTCAACGAGTTTTTCATTTCCTTATCCACAGCAATTCGGACATCTTTACTACTTTTAAGTACAGAGTTGTCATTAGCTTGAATTAATAAAACATGCTCATCATCATATGATCTAGCCACTTCATTGTCTGAGGAACTCACTTTCAAGCCCACGCAACAGGTTATGTCACTCTTAGCTACATCACTATAAAATTTCAGATTTTGTCAGTTATCCGTATTTTGTCTATAATTCTGAGCGGATTCATGTATACATTGTATCCATTCCTTAAATTTCTCATTCTGAATTCCAAGATACAAAACCGTGGCTTCAAGAAGATCCCATATAGACAGTATCCCTCTCATTGAACTCCAATCGATACCACTCTCCTTGGTAAAAAGGAAATCTTCCAAATCTTTGCATGATTTAAAGGTTATTTCTGTAAAGCTATGAGTATTATCTCCTCCGAAATCACCATCGAATTTCGTTCCTAATTTCTTTTGAACATGATGACAAGATACTCGCTTCAGTGTCATTCTCTGTCTCAATTTTAGCTGAAGAATTTTCATTTTTCTCAGCCAAATTCATATCACTCTGAACATTTTTCTTAACTTAATGTAATTTCTTATTCCAATCAATTTTAGACGTATTGATCTTGACTTTCCTCTTATTATTTCGTCTTAAAATGGGAGGCATGCTGCACGATGAACACAGTGATCCAACTGAACTTTCTTCCCCACCATAGCATAACTGCCTTTAATGACGTGTTTTGATGGAATATTCAGGAGATCTACGTGGTGTCAAAAGTGCAATATCCTTATCATCCCTGTTATCCTCACTAGCCATTTCTGTTAACATGATAGCTTTACCCAAGAGAACTTCCTCCCATTCCAACATCTCATCTACACCTCCAGGGATAGAGGCCTCAGAAGATTCTTTGCTTTGACTCAGTGACAATTTACCTAGAGACATACTTGGATCCTGAAATTCTAGCTTATGCAAAGAATTCCAATTCTTCCTTAATCTACATTTGAAATTTGCAGACTTAGTGGTCTCTGTAGCAACAGTGAGATCAGACTCGTTAGGACCACTTTCAAGATTCATAGAACCTGCAACCTCTTTCAATTCAATGCTACAAATTTTTTCACATGTGAGATCAACCCTGTGTGTATCTGATTCCATTTGATAAACAGTTTTTTTTTTATTTTTTTTTTTTTATTATGAGAGACTAATTACCATATGGGGGCACTACCAACCTTCTTCTGTTGTTAATAATGGCTGTATAGGTCTTTACTATTTAAATCTAAAATTTTTTAAATTATATGTCTTTTTTCCGCTAAGAAGATATTTTATTTCAAACTTAGATGAAACTAATCAGCCAGATATACCCTTCCACCTATTTGAAGTCCCCTTCATCCATACCTTGCAGATTTTAAAAAGTAGCTCTTCAATTTTGAACCAGTGCTATGCTAAAGCATAGGCATCTGGAACTGATAATTAGAACAGAGAATGCTCTAACTGCCAAAAGAAACTTATCGTAAAGTGGTTGAGTGGCAGAAGACAGAGAGTGGTAATCAATGGACACTGCTCAACGTGGACTAATGTTATTAGTGGAGTTCCTCAGGGTTCAGGTTAGGGTCCGTTGTTGTTTTCTGTATTTATAAATGATATTGATGATGGTATATCAAGCTCAATGTCCAAGTTTGCATACAATACAAAGGTTGGCAGGGTTGTTAAGGACACTACTGATGCTATGCTGCTGCAAAAGGATCTGGAAAGGTTGAGCAGATGGGCTGAGAGGTGACAAATGAAGTTTAACATTGACAAATGTAAAGTACTACATATGGGAAACAGTAACCCCAGAGCAAAGTATCAAATCTGTGGTACTACACTGACAGTGGTAGAGAATGAAAAGGACCTGGGGGTATTTGTACAGGCAGATATGAAGTTCTCTGAGCAGTGCAGACGATCTGCAAGAGTAGCTCATGGTGTCTTGTCAATGATATACAGCAATTTTTCTAGCAGGGATAAGGAGGTGATTATTCCCTTGTATAAGGCAATGGTCAGGCCACACCTTGAGTACTGTATACAGGTCTGGAGGCCTCATTTCAAGAAGGATGTAGAGCTGCTGGAACGATTACAGAGAAGGGCAACAAAATTAGTGAATGGAACAAAGGGTTGCTCTTACAAAGAAAGGCTTAAATTTTGCAAATTAGAGAGTCTGGAGACTATGCACCGGCGAGGTGATCTGATAGAGGTGTATAAGGCCTTGAATGGTTTGAGCATGCTCAATGCCGATGGGATTCTTCCTCTTGCTCAGTAATCACCTGAGAGGGCATAAATTCAAATTGAGGAAAGGCAGGTGTCAGATAGATGTGCGGAAATTTGCCTTTAGCCAGCGGGTAGTTGGTTGGTGGAACAGACTTCCATCACTTGTTGTTGAAGTTGATAGCCTAAACAAATTTAAGGCTCAGCTGGACAGGTATTTCGAACGAACGGAGGGGTGGTGTGTGTTTTTTTTTTTTTTTTTTTGGCTGATGCTGAATAAGCTTGCTTTCTTGCATCATATGCCTCTTGAGCCTTAAATTTGTTTAGGCTATCAACTTCAACAACAAATGATGGAAGTCTGTTCCACCAACCAACTACCCGCTGGCTAAAGGCAAATTTCCGCACATCTATCTGACATCTGTCTTTCCTCAATTTGAATTTATGCCCTCTCAGGTGATTATTCTGAGTAAGAGGAAGAATCCCATTGGCATTGAGCATGCTCAAACCATTCAAGGCCTTATACACCTCTATCAGATCACCTCGCTGGTGCCTAGTCTCCAGACATTGTAATTTGCAAAACTTAAGCCTTTCTTCATAAGAGCAACCCTTTGTTCCATTCACTAATCTTGTTGTCCTTCTCTGTGCTCGTTCCAGCATCTCTACATCCTTCTTGAAATGAGGCCTCCAGACCTGTATACAGTACTCAAGGTGTGGCCTGACCATTGCCTTATACAAGGGAATAATCACCTCCTTATCCCTGCTAGAAAAATTTCTGTATATCATTGACAGGACACCATGAGCTACTCTTGCAGCTCATCTGCACTGCTCAGAGAATTTCATATCTGCCTGCACAATTACCCCCAGGTCCTTTTCATTCTCCACCACTGTCAGTGTAGTACGACAGAGTTGATATGGTGCTCTGGGGTTGCTGTTTCCCATATGTAGTACTTCACATTTGTCAATGTTAAACTTCATTTGCCACCTCTCAGCCATCTGCTCAACCTTTTCAGATCCTGTTGCAGCAGCATAGCATCAATAGTGTCCTTAACAACCCTGCCAACCTTTGTATCGTCTGCAAACTTGGACATTAAGGCTGATATACCATCATCAACATCATTTATGAATACAGAAAACAATAGACCCAACACTGAACCCTGAGGAACTCCACTAATAACATCAGTCCACGTTAAGCAGTGTCCATTGATTACACTCTCTGTCTTCTCCCCCTCAATTATCCCTTTATCCATAGCAGCAATTTGCCTCCAATGCCACACTGCTCCAATTTGTGCAGCAGTCTTCCATGTGCAACAGTATCAAAAGCCTTTCTAAGATCCAAATATATGATATCAAAGTTATTCCCTGCATCCAGTTCGTTTGTGACTACATCATAGTATCCAATCAAATTGGTCAGGCAAGACCTTCCCTTAACAAAACTATGCTGTGTCTGAGCTATAACTGAATTCCTGTCTAGATGATCCTGCAGTGCTTCTTTAACCAGTGCCTCCATTAATTTTCCTGGAACAGAAGTTAAATTAACAGGTCTATAATTACTTGTGTCAGCCTTTGATCCTCCTTTGTGAATTGCGGTTACATTTGCACATCTCTAGTCTATGGGTACCTCCCCTGAGTCCAAAGAAGCTCTCATAATTATGGCTAGGGGTTTGCTTACTTTCTTTGCTGCCTCCTTTAATATAACTGGATAGATCCCATCCACTCCTAGTGCCTTTTTTATGTTTATCCTCAACAATTTCTCCTCCACTTTCCTCTCAGTTATTACAAAATCATCTAGCTCACTGCCAATGTATACTTTACCTACGTCTTCCCCTTCCTGAATAACTCATCATGTGTGAATGTAGATGCAAAATACTTGTTTAGATTGTTAGCCACCTGAGCAGGATCCTCAACTGTTGAACCATCAATATCCGGTGGACCAATCTGATTCATCCCTTTCCTTCTTGACTTTAAATAGGTAAAGAACTCTTTTCTGTTTTTCTTTGCATTCTTTGCCAAGGATTTCTCATAGTCTGCCTTTGCCTGCCTAATCTCCTTTGTGACTTGATTACTGACCAACTTATATCTATCATAGGCTTTCATGTCACCCATTAATTTGTATGTATGCCATGCATTTTTCTTCTCTGCCATATGTCTCATTAGTTCATCTGACAACAATTTAGGCCTGAACCTTGAACAATATTTCTTAGTTGGTATGTAAAGCCAAGATGCTACCAGGCTTTACATACCAACTTTACATACTTTACATACTTGAATGCTTCCGATTTTGAGTTTGCTGTTGGTAACATCATCAGTTGGTCCCACTGTATAGAATTTAAATACTGTCTCAGACCATCGTAGTTGCCTTTATGAAGACAAAAACCCTTCACTTTACCCCTGATGGTAGTTACCTCTTTGAGTAAATCTCACTTCAGCACACTGTGATCACTGCCACCTAGTGGTTCCTTTATCTGCAGATTCTTAATGCATGAAGAATCACTACTGATAATCAGATCAAGAGTATTGCTCCCTCTTGTTGCTGATGTAGAAAACAATCATCCAATAACATGCTGATGTAGCAAACAATCATCCAATAACATGCTGATGTAGAAAACAATCATCCAATAAATCCACAAAAGCCTTGCTAGTGTGTGAGTGACCAGCCCACAAATTCCAGTCAATATCTGGGAAATTAAAATCCCCCATTATAAGACTCTCTGATTTACTGGCCCACTCTATTTCCCTGTATAGTATCTTATTATACTCATAAGAGTCATTAGGCCTATAGCACACCGCTACTCTCAATTTTGATTTCCCTATGCTTATGTCACACCAAACTGACTCGACACTGCCCTGTCCATCGATGTCGACTGGCTTCACGTCTTTGGATTTTATGTGTTTCTTAACTAATAGCATAACCCCTCCTCCCCTCCTGTCCTGTCTATCCTTTCTATACACATTGTATTTCCCAAATTCCAGTTCTGCATTTCGTATATCTGTGTGACACCACGTCTCTGATATCCCGACAATATCTGCCTTTAATGTTTTGAGCAATACCTCAAATTCATTAAATTTATTTACCAAACTCCTAGCATTTGTGTACATGCACCTGTTCTTATTCTTAGCTGCCCTAACACAACCCATGTGTTTATCTGTTCCACAATGACTCCCAGCAGTCTCTGAAATATCCCACCCTTGTTTTCCAGGCTTCTGCTCATTCCAATAGAAGCGGTGCAAGAATCACTTTTGCCTCTGCCAGTGGCTACTGTTAATCTATTAGTCCTTGTATCCCCCCGAACTAGCAGTTTTCCGACCCACCTAACCCTCGACAGCATCAGCAAATATTCTTGCACATATTCAAGCACACAGAGCTTAAGACAGATCAAAGAGATGTTGCATATGAAACAAGTAATGACCATCCCAATCATTGTGTTAACCACCAGTATGGTGCCAAAGACCCTCCATAAGAGACTAGCTGCAATAGGTCTCCCAGAGAACACCTACAAGGAACTCCAGAAAATCACAATCCTGAACTTGTAGGACAGGAGTTCCTTGACCAACAGTAATCACCCTGTGTACTTTGTACCAGTAACCATCATGGAGTGGAAACCCCCCCCATCAGGGAGAAATAATAATAGTAATAATAATAATAATAATAATAATAATAACAGGAGACCTATAATCAGAGGATCACAGAATACCATGTCACCCACAAGCAGAAGTCCTGGAAGATCTGTCAGCCCAAAGAAAAGTAGATATTTGATGAAAATCAGAGGGCCTTCTATAGGAAAATCGGACAGTAAGAGAGTTCCCTTCCCCAACCAGAAGGTACTCAAGGAGGGTTCTGGGGAAGCCTGTGGAGCAGCAAAGTTAGCCATAACAGTTGTGCATCCTAGATAGATCTAGAAAGGAAGAAAACCAAGAATGTACAAGAGATGACAGAATAGGAGATTTGGGAGGAAGAAAGTACAACATTCGATCAGGAAGTTCAACAACTGGTGAACCCAACTCCTGATACAAGAAATTCAGCTGCACACACACACACACATGCACACGCATGCACAGTAGAGTAGTTCACCCAGATAATAAGGCACCCTAACGCAATCCCAGATTCTCTGACTCAAAGAATCACCTACCTGAAGACTAAGAACAAAGGCACCACAAACCCAGCAAAGTATAGACCAATTACCTGTCTCCCAACAATGTACAAGATACCTGACCTGCTGCACAACTAAGAAGATATCAAACCATTTGAAGAGTCACAGCATGATGGCTGAGCAGCAGAAGGGATGTAGGCAGATGAGCAACGGATACAAGGAGCAATTAACCATTGATGCGGCAGTTATGGAGCAAGGCTACAAGAAGCACTACAATCTGTACACATCCTACATTGACTACCTCAAGGCCTTTGACTCTGTTCCTGAAACCGACTGATTGAGACACTGAAGCCTACAAGAAGCATTGCAATCTGTACACATCCTACATTGACTACCGCAAGGCCTTTGACTCTGTGCCCCCATAGCTGACTGATTGAGTCACTGAAGATTTACAGTCAATCTGACCTGACACATTTCCTAGATCCAGTCATGACAAAATGATATCAAGAATATCACCATCAAGGTCAAGAACATCACGACCAGACTGATACTCATCAGAAGTGGTATTTTCCAGGGAAATGCCTTGAGTCCACTATGGTTCTGTCTAGCACTCAACCCACCACCCACCATGCTCAATAACACCAAGTACAGGTATACCATAAAAGAAGGGAGGAATAACCTGTACATCCCCTCTCACCTGATGTACATGGAAGACATCAAACTCTTTGTGCAACTGACAATCAACTCCAATAGTTACCTTGATCACCAAAGAGTTCAGCACTGACATCAGGATGCAAATTGGCCTAGACAAATGCAAGGCCCATGGATTGCATATAGGACATCTAGTCAGATGAAACTACCAGCTGAAGACCGGTGAAGAGATTGAAGCCATGACAGAGGAAGAGACATACAAATATATGGGTATGATGCAGGTCCACCAGTTAGAACACAAGGAGATCAAAGGCCACTTGACTTAGAAATAGCATCAGAGACTGAGAAGCTTGATGAATGGCAGGAACATTGTCACAGCCATAAACACCTACATAGTCCCAGTACTAACGTACTCCTTTGGGATCATAGATTGGACCAACACTGAGCTGGAGGAGATTATGAGATTGGCCAGGATAATGATGACCAAGAGCCACCAACACCACCCGAGGTCAGCTATCGAGAGATTGGCCATAGTCCATAAAGAAGAAGAGAGGGCACTGACTGACCTTATTGAACAAGAGAAGGTGATTAAGATTACTTCTGAGAAAACGCATCACCAATCTATCAAGCCATAAGAAAGATAGATAAATGGCACACAATAATTAGCCTCAACAAGAAGATCACACTGACACAGACAGTAGAAACAAAGGCAGAAAGATTGGTGAAGAAGATACTCCATGGCAGACACTACAATGACCTCCATCAAGACTACATACATAAGATGGCTTCCAATGCTTTGCTCATGAATGGAAGGCTATTCCCCGTGACAGAAGGATTCGTGTTTGCCATCTAAGACCAGGTAATCAACACTAGAAATTACAGGAAATACATCTCTAAGGATCCAGGAATGATATTGCCAACAGCAAATTCAAAATGGGAAGCATTCAAAGAACTTATCGTGGAAGCTACTAGGCTTTACATACCAACTAAGAAATATTGTTCAAGGTTTAGGCCTAAATGGTTGTCAGATGAACTAATGAGGCATATGGCAGAGAAGAAAAATGCATGGGATACATACAAATTAACACGTGACACGGACGCCTATGATAGATACAAGTTGATCTGTAACCAAGTTACAAAGGAGGTTAGGCAGGCGAAGGCAGATTACGAGAGATCCTTGGCAAGGGATGCGAAGAAAAACAGCAAAGAGTTCTTTACTTATGTAAACTCTAGAAGGAAGGGGATGAATCAGATTGGTCCACTTGAGATCGATGGGTCAACTGTTGATGACCCTGCTCGGGTAGCTAACAAACTAAATGAATATTTTGCATCGACATTCACACATGAGGAGTTATTCAGCGAGGGGAATGCCAGAGGTGTATTCAACTCTAGCAGTAAGCTAGAGAATCTTGTAATAACTGAGAGCAAAGTGGAGGAGAAATTGTTGAAGATAAACACAAGAAAGGCACCTGGGGTGGATGGGATCTATCCAGTTATATTAAAGGAGGCAGCAAAGGAGGTAAGCAAACCCTTAGCCATAATTATGAGAGCTTCCTTGGACTCAGGGGAGGTACCCATTGACTGGAGATGTGCAAATGTGACCCCAATTCACAAAGGGGGATCAAAGGCTGACACAAGTAATTATAGACCTGTGAGTTTAACTTCTGTTCCCGGAAAATTAATGGAGGCACTGGTGAAAGAAGCACTGCAGGATCATCTAGACAAGACTTCAGTTATAGCTAGGACACAGCATGGTTTTGTTAAGGGGAAGTCTTGCCTGACCAATTTGATTGGATACTATGATGCAGTCACAAAAGAACTGGATGCAGGGAATAACTTTGATATTATATACTTGGATCTTAGAAAGGCTTTTGATACTGTTGCACATGGAAGACTGCTGCACAAATTGGAGCAGTGTGGCATTGGAGGCAAGTTGCTGCTATGGATAAAGGGGTGGTTGAGGGGGAGAAGACAGAGAGTGGTAATCAATGGACACTGCTCATCGTGGACTAATGTTATTAGTGGAGTCCCTCAGGGTTCAGTATTGGGGCCTTTATTGTTTTCTGTATTTATAAATGATATTGATGATGGTATATCAGGCTTAATGTCCAAGTTTGCAGACGATACGAAGGTTGGCAGAGTTGTCAAGGACACTACTGACACTATGCTGCTGCAACAGGATTTGGAAAGGTTGAGCAGATGGGCTTCGAGGTGGCAAATGAAGTTTAACATTGACAAATGTAAAGTACTACATATGGGAAACAGCAACCCCAGAGCAACGTATCAACTCTGTGGTACTACACTGACAGTGGTAGAGAATGAAAGGGACCTGGGGGTGGTGGTGCAGGCAGATATGAAGTTCTCTGAGCAGTGCAGACGAGCTGCAAGAGTAGCTCATGGTGTATTGTCAATGATATATAGGAATTTTTCTAGCAGGGATAAGGAGGTGATTATTCCCTTGTATAAGGCAATGGTCAGGCCACACCTAGAGTACTGTATACAGGCCTGGAGGCCTCATTTCAGGAAGGATGTAGAGCTGCTGGAACGAGTACAGAGAAGGGCAACTAGATTGGTGAATGGGACAAAGGGGTTCTCTTACGAAGAAAGGCTTAAGTTTTGCAAATTACAGTGTCTGGAAACTAGGCACCAGCGGGGTGATCTGATAGAGGTGTACAAAGCCTTGAATGGTTTGAGCATGCTCAATGCTGATGGGATTCTTCCTCTAGCTCAGAAAAATCACCTGAGAGGGCATAAATTCAAATTGAGGAAAGACAGATGTAGGATAGATGTGCGGAAATTTGCCTTTAGCCAGTGGGTGGTTGGTGGGTGGAACAGACTTCCATCCCTTGTCGTGGAAGTTGATAGCTTAAATAAGTTTAAGGCTCAGCTGGACAGGTATTTCGAACGAACAGAGGGGTGAAGTGGAAGTGGTTATTTTTATTTATTTATGTTACTTTTTTTTTTTTTTTTTTTTGGCTGATGCTGCATAAGCTTGCTTTCTTGCATCAAATGCCTCTACTAATGCTAATGCTAATGCTAACAGATGACACATGTCGATGCCACCTGCCCCAGAAACAATCCAGCACATCACTGCAGGATGCAGGGTGATTGCCCAGATGGAGTACACTCAGAGAAGCAACCAGATGGCTAGGATGATATATCAGAAGCTAGCAAAAAAATACCAGCTGATCAAAGAAAGTTTACCATATTACAAGTATGAGCTTCTGGCCATAATACTGACGTCTGCTCACAGCACAGACATAATCCTCATTGACAAGAAGGAAATGGCTACCTACCTGATAGAGGATAAAGGTTTTGTAATGCAGTCAAAGCTCTTTATAGCAATCTTCTTTTTAACATCCCAACACATTATAACATCCTATGTGGTTGGTCCTGGCCAATTTCTCATTAACCTAATGCTCTCTGAATTAAACTAATCTCATTGAATGGATTTAAAAGTTCAGATGGATGGTTCCAGAAATTTATTATGAATCATCATAGCCTGCCTTACAACAAATTGTGTGGGGAAAGTGCAACTTTGGACATTGATGCTACAAAGAAACTGAAGGAAAATCATTTAAAAAATGTTTTGCTGAGCTGCGACCACAATGACATCTTCAGTACTGATGAAACTGGACCCTTTTTTTTTTTTTTTTTAAATTGCATTTTAGCATTAGCATTATTAGAGGCATATGATGCAAGAAAGCAAGCTTATACAACATCAGCCAAAGAAAAAAAAAATTTCCCATTTCACCCATCCATTCATTCCAAATGTTTGTCTAGTTCTGCTTTAAATATATTTAAGCTGTGAACTTCCATGACAGATGGAAGTTTGTTCCAGCAATTAACCACCCACTGGCTAAAGGCAAATTTTTACACATCTATTCTACAACTGTCTCCCTCAATTCGAATTTATGTCCCCTCAGGCGATTAATCTGAGCACAAGGAAGAATCCCATTGGCATTGAGCTTACTGAGATAATTCAAGGTCTTATATGCTTCAATCAGATCCCCTCACAGGTGCCTAGTCTCCAGACACTGCAATTTACAGAGCTTAAGCCTTTCTTCGTTCCATTCACCAATCAAGTTGCCTTTCTCTGTACTCATTCTAGCAGCTCTACATCCTTTCTAAAATGAGGTTTCCAGTCCTGTATACAGTACACAAGATGTTGGCTGACCATTGCTTTTACAAGGAGATAATCACCTCCTTATCCCTGCTATAAAAATTCTTGTATATCATTGACAAGACACCACGAGCTACTCTTGCAGACTGTCTGCACTGCTCAGAAAACTTCATATCTGACTGCATAATTACCCCTGAGTCTTTTTCATTCTCTACGATCCTGAGTGCAATACCACATGATTGATATGTCACTCTGGGTTTACTGCTACCGATATGCAGTACTTTATTTATGTCAATGTTAAAATTCAGTTGCCACCGTTCAGCCCATCTGCTCAACTTTTCTAGATCCTGTTGCAGTAGTGTACTGTCATTACTGTCATTAACAACCCTGCCAACCTTTGCATCATCTGCAATGTTGGACATTAACACTGTTATACCTTCATCAATATCTCTGATAAATACAGAAAACTCTGGGTTTACCGCTCCCATATGCAGTAATTTACTTATGTCAATGTTAAAATTCAGTCGCCACCGCTCAGCCCATAGAAGATTGCATAGAAGATGCGATCATTGAATGATTTGGGATATGATTTGGTAACATCATATCCCAAATCATGGAAGAGGAACTCATTGCAGACATAATGGAATCTTCTGAAACTTGTCGTGATGAAGATGGTTGAACAAGAAGTTTCAGTGAAAGATGCTCATCAAGGATTGTATGTCGATTTTTTGAAGCACAGCCTAACTGTGAAAGTGAAATAATTACTGTCGCGATCTTCACAATTCTGTTTTAAAACATGCTCTACCATTGAAACATTGTGTTTTGATGGATTATTTTGAAGTATGAAACAATTCTCTTGTTATTCTTGAGTATAGTGAAATTTACAATTTAATTATAACCTTGCTGCACTCTACAATCAGTGCAAAATTTACAATCATAATTTTCTTGTTTAATACTGCTGTGTTCTGAGAGGTTAAAATGGAGAATTCATCTTTTTTTCACTATACTTGATCACTTCTCTGTCTCATTTTTCTCTATTGTTCTCTGTACTTTTTTTTTTTTTTTTTTTTTTTTTTTTTGCAATGTCAGTCTTCTTTTCAAAGAAAAATAGTAAAACTACATTATAATTAGAATTTCTTATTTTTTTACTAACAAATGTGGCTCATATACCTAGACTATTGGCAACTTTTTTGCCCATAATCTAAATATTTTAGTCCAAACATTGCCCTCTTCTGTCAAAAACAAATTGATGGATGAAATTGACCAGTAATACAGCACAATATTCACATCGACATCTAAGTGTAATATAATAGTACTTTAGTACAAAGACGTGGTTAAAAAAAAATAGTACAGTTCTACCAACATTATGCCTTTGAGGTGATTTGTTTGCTGATATGATCCAGTGAAGTGTTACATATTATAGAGAATGAAAAAAGCAATGGTTAGGCTACATCTTGAGTGCTACATACAGGCCTGGAATTCTCATTTTAGGAAGAGAAGAGCACTGAAATTAGTGAGGGAAGAAAAGAAGTGAAGAGAAGAGCTTCTGTTGGAAGAGAAGAGCATTTAAATTAGTGAGGGGAATGAAAGAAAGACTTCACTTCTCAACATTGCAGCATCCGAAATTAGGCACCTCTGAGGAAATCTGATTGAGGTGTTTATGGCTTTGAATGGAATGGATAGGCTAAATGTTGGTGGCATCCTTATTCTTGCTCACATAACACACTTGAGTGGATGTAAATTTAAATTAACAAAGGATGTTTGCAAGATAGATGTGCAGAAATTTACTTTCAGTCAATGGGTAGTTGATTGTTAGAACAAATTTCCATTTATTATTGTGGAAATGGGTAGTTTGAATAAATTTAAGGAGGAATTAGACAAATATGAAGGGATGTGGTAAGTGTTTTTATTTATTTTTATTTTTTTACTTTGTGGCTTATGCTATATAAGTTTGCATCCTTTCTTCATTTTCCACCACTAATACTAATTTCAAATATTTAATACACTAATAGCAGAAGCTGTGTTAACTTTATGAATAAATTTAATAAATTGTATTGCAAATTCTTAAGACCAAAACATGTTTCCTTATAGTCAAGTCTGCTGGTTCCAGGCAGAATTTATGGTAAACAAGTTTCCATATGAGTTTTTGTAAGCGTTAAGTTTGAAGCATTAAATAATTTTTAATTTTAACCTAAATGTAATCATATTTGGAGAGCCAATTTGTTGTTATCCAGTAGTGCTATTTGGTGAACAAGTTTTTTAAACCCAATTGAAATGGATAAAATTTCAAAAAAAAAAAAAAAAACCCACATTATCATGTTTCCAGTACTACTTCTCAGTATCATCAAAAATAGAGAAATGGATATTTTGCAGTATCAGCTGTCAATTTCAGTGTTTAAATCTACCAAACACTATTATGAAGGAAGAAAGATGATGCACATTAGTCCTTGGTTGGGGAACTGATAACTGCACAAGGAATTACTGCAAGTGATTAAACTTAAATTATTTTGTTACCAGTTCCCAAGCATTATTTATATCTGTATAAGTGTATTATCTGTGGTGCACAAGGAAAGTTGAAATGTAACCAATTATCCCAAGTCATGCTTGGCATTTTAACAATTCTTCATAACAGTACTGAATGGAGAATATTCAGTTAGGTGGGGGGAAAAAAACAAGTTCTGATCTTCTCTTTCTAGTGAAGCTTTGGAAGGGCAGCTAAGTTTGAAGCTGTGCCATTGTTATTAACAAAAATTCAACAATATTTCTGAATATGGCAAAGTTTGCAACAGTGCCTTTCTCAAAGCAATAAAAATTATTTGATATCTGACAGATAAACGAAATAAGTCTGCAGAAAGAAAAAATCTAAGTGGGTTAATGCTTGAAAGCATACTTACTTTATTACAAAATATGTATGTTGTGGTTGAAATTTAATATGCAGTGCAGCGTAGACTTCCTTCCTTCGTTTTCCAAAAAAATATCCCATTTTGCTTCCTTTTTTGTTTTTTGAAGGATTGTAGTAGTCTTTGCAATGAAGTGATATCGCTGTGTGTATGAAGCAGTGATGTATTAGTTCTCAAATGCAAAAATATTGTGTCCATTAATATTCACTGATGCATGAGGAATGTTTATGGAGATGTTACAGTCAATAGTTGGGCTGTTTAGATCTGTCAGTTATGTTGGTAGTGGCTTGAAGGACACACTTAAGTGAGACCATCCTCACACTGCAGTGATGTCAAAAATTAGGAGAGTGTGAATAAAGTTACTTGTGAAGACCAATACATAAATGCCCGAGAAATGTGTGAAAAAGTGGGAATACTTTAATGTATTGAAAACAATTCTGGACAGTCTGGGATATAGGGAAGAATTGTAATAGGTGGGTTCCGATCACAAGGAACAAAGAATGTTGAATTGTGCCTATCTTCTGGAGTGGTGTGCAAAGTATGGATGATGATTTACTTAGCACTGTCTTCACCAGAAAAGACCTGGGTTTACCGCTATGAATTGGAGTCATAGAAGCACTCTATGGAATGATGATATAAAGATTCACTATTAAAAGAAGAAAATCAAGGCTGAGCCTTGATTTTCCACTAGAAAAGTTGCTTGTTCTTTTTTTTTTTTTTTTTTTTTTGTGAGAAGAGAGTGCTTATGCTTGTGGATTTCATGGAATGAGGACACATAATCAATTCTGCACTCAGGAAGCTATCTGAAAAGTGAGGCTACAGAAGAAAAGAAAATTGCCCTTTCAGTGCAACACTGCCAGACCCTGTAACAATATCTTGATAGACTGTTGCAGAATTCAGGTGGATTTTTCTGCCACATCCCCCCCCCCCCCGCAATGCAGTCTCGTCCTTGTACCTTCAGACTGTCACCTGTTTGGCTGTATGAAGAATAATCTTTGTGGAGAATACTTTATTGGTGATGATGCTGTGGTTATGGCTGTCAAGAAGTGGGTCTTTGAGGCCAAGAGCAACTTTTATGAGGGGTGGGGGGGAGATGCTGGCCCTGGGTCAGTGGTGATAAAAATGTATACATATATCAATTAGCAAGCCTGCAGTGGTATCCAAGAAAAAAATTTGGTAATATTTGTTTCAGAGTGACCCTTGTACTATAGGTATAATAACTTTAATACCATAGTATTATAGTACTTATATAGGTCGGAGGTTGAGAAGATACCTACTGACATTGGACCTTAGTTTTTCAATTGTAATTTTTGAGAATTACGAACAGAAGGGATAAATGAAGAAGAAAAAAATTAGTAATGTGAATTTGGAATTCAACAGTGAATGGATGCTGTTGAACTTCTATTGCTTACATGTCTTAGAACTGGTTGGGAGAGGAGGGGGTGGGAGTGATGGAATTGCAATTGCCAGATTTGAAGAACAGTATCTGTGGAAATATCTGTGTATCAGAAACTGCATGGGAAAAAAAGGTGTGCAACAGAAATAGTTGTATGATAGAGTGTTTGTAAAAATTGGGTCATTATTTAATCTGACTGACCTCTTTAGATAGAGTTTAAGAGCTTATAAGAGGTCTTGGAATACCACCCCAGATGTAGAAACAGTATTTCATGATAGAGTTGAGTTGAGATTTGTACAGAGTTGGTAGCCATTTAGAGGAAAAGTAATTCCAAGGGTGAAAAAAGAAAAAAACTAGTAGTTTTTTTTTAATGCAGTGAAACAGGATTTGTGATTTGCTTATGCTAAGTAAGGTTAGAAGTCAGGATTATGCCCAATGAAGATATGCAGTTTCATCTAGAAAGCACAGTTATCAGAGCAGCATAGATTTTATATTTTCAAAAAATAAGGCAGGACTAATTTTTACAAAGATTGAAGTTAACAGTGTTTTCTTTGCCCCATTGGAGAATTATCTAGATGTCAAAAGGAAAATGCTGGTGAATACATTTGTGCAGAGCAGGGTTTTGAAAACTGGAAGGCAGAATGTAATGTGCTATCATTAGTAAAACTAAGAATAGGGTTTCCAGTCAGTGGACGAGGGTTATTAACGTACAGGAGAATGAGTAGGAGAAAGAACAGAAACTTGGAGAACACCAGCATTAGTTGAGAAATTAGAAAACAGAGAGAGAGAGCCATTTAGCATCACAGGCAGTGAGCAGTCAGTGATAAAACCTAATTGCAAAAAACAGGAGGCATACCATAAGATGGAAGCTTGTTTAAAAGACCTTTATACCAAATCAGAAGGCTCAGAAAATGTTAAGATGGGCAATATTTGCATATTAATCAAATCATTGTTTAACTATCAGTTATGTATATCGATAGTCTTAAATTTTAATAAGTAATTTGGAAACTATAACGAGCATAAGTGAATCACTATTTGTTAAAAAGGCATCAGTCAAGAGATTGATGTTTTTGGGAAATAAAAAAAAAACTTTTTTTAGTAATACAAATTCTTATTAAAAATAATTTTATTTAATTTTATTATTATTATTATTTTACTCTTTGTTGTTGATTTTTTTTTGGCTGGTGCAGCATAAGCCTTAGGCTTCCTTGCACTGTATGGCCATTACTAATACTAATAATGTTTTCATATTTATCATTTACCACTAAAAAATTAAACATTACTAATTACAGTTTTTAATTGAATTCTGAAAGTTGTGGACTGATACCCTCTTAACAAATAGCAGGTTTTGGCACTTTTTTTTTTTTTTTTTTTTATTATATGCATAAAATACATTGCTTTTAATTTTTCCTGATAGGTAAAGAAGGGAAACAAGCTGAATACATTTAACATATAAAAATTTATTTTAAAATAAATCCTTAAATGCAACAATACAAAATGTGAAATAATAAAAAAAGGAAAGAATTATTTATTCATCATCTCTCTTTCTCTTTCACTCTCTCTGTCTGAGTAGATGGCCAGTTGAACAACTCTTGATGAAAGTTTTTATGCTCTTTAAGTATATAACTAATCATTTTAACCAAGTCTTTAATTTTTGCCTCTTTTATGGGCACATTTCCTAATGAATATAAAGAATTGTTTGGTAAATCTACAACTTCTTTTCCATTTTTCTTGAAGAATGTATGAGTTGTGAATCCATTTATGAAACTTGAAGCTGTGACTTACTTTTTTTTATTGGTGTGGTATATAAAATGAAACAATGAACTTATTCCAAATCTTAATTTTTCATAATTTTTCTTATGCTCTGTTTCTTCTGAAACTAATGTCTTTTTATAATGTTTATTCCACCAATTTTTAAAATCCAAAATATCTTCTGTTTTCAATCTCTGAACAACAAATTTTCCAGGCTTACCTTTTCATAACTAGTTCTGAAATTTCATATAGGCCGTATAATTGGCTGTTTCCTTAATATTTTTTTTATTGTTCCAAAATTCCTGTTGCACAGTAAGAAGGCGTATCCTCTGATGGGGAAAATAATGTTGAATCTTCTCAAAATAACTTAACTTAAGCATGAGTAGATACCATGAAAGTGTTTGATTTTTGTTTTGGCTTAAAGGGTTGTCTTTAAAAAATGGCAAAGATCAGTAAAATTTGATCGCACCTGTTTCACAGGAACTTGACATGAGTTCCTGTGATTTTAGTGTGCATAATTTTATTTATTTCATATTCATCAGAATATCTCCTTTTTCTCTTTGCAATGTCTGTTGCATTAACACTACTAGAATCACTTTCAAACACTAAATTTAAGTAATTATAAACAAAAGTAATCAATTTATTTACTACATGATGAGCAGAAAGCATTCAAAACAACAGGTTGGGAAGAATGATGGCTGCCACACATGTGTTGTCTTGAATACCTACAAGATTAGTTGTTAAAAGGGAATCAGTTACTGATTCATACCCCTTTAATAAAAACCAAGAATTTTAATGATTGATTTTTCATATAAAATAGATTTGATTGATTCTCTTTTAGCATCAGCTGATAGAGCTACTTCATATTTAAGGAAAACTTCATATTTAAATAAAATCAAAAATGGCCTGAAAAATCAATGATGCCCTTTTAAGTCATTCAAGTAAATCTGAATCTAGCATAAAACATTTTTTTTTGTTTTTGTTGTTTTTTTATGCATAATATAATGTACATGTCTTTTTGTGCCTCTGCATTTTTGGATAGATCAAAAGGTGTCCATCCGGAAGACTCAGGATATGAGGATAGCCCAGAATTTGATCACTGCATTACACCAATCATATTGGCAGCACAGCTTGGGCATTATTGTATTATAAGAATGTTGCTACAGTATGATCATATAGTTCCACATCCACATATGCCCAACTGTAAGTGATCATGAAAATTTATTTAGAAAAAACATCTACCGGGTGGTTATAAAATAAGTTTCCCTATTCAGGAGACCCTAGTGTCAAAACGGTTAGAGTTAGTGCTGTGAAAATTGGTGGGTATGTCATTTAGGGTATGGGGAAGCGATATGTAGAAGAAAAAAAATTAGTTGAAGAAGAAGTTGACCATTAGGGGAAAAACAGAGCTGCATATATGTAAAAGTTGTCATTTACTTCAAGATACGCAAATGACATCCTGTTAGATAAAAGCAGAAAGGGCAATGCCACAGTCGATAACCATTATCGCTCTTACAAAAAAGGAACGTGCTCTTTTATAAAACTGTTCTACCAGAATAATAGTAACACTAATGCAGAAACTTAAAGGTTTGCATAAAGGACCTTTGATGTCAGTGGGACTTCGAAAACTAATAAAGAAATTTGAAGCAACCAACTGGGGAGTTAAGTGTAATTCCAGGCAGGGGACAACCATGTATCAGAACGGAGGTAGTGGATGAAGTGGCGGTTGCAATGGCCTCCAGGTCAGAATGTGAAACTCTACCAGTCAGTAGTGCCAGAGGTGTGTCAAGAGACCTGAACCTTCCGTAGTCTACTAAAAGTAAAGTGCTTCAAATAATTTTATGCTGGTCCCTGTACAAGATTCACATAGTGCAAGAACTAAAGTCTTGTGATCAGCAACAACGAATAGACTGTGCTCTACGATTTCTGGCTCATATGGAACTTGACAATACATGTGCTCGAATTATCTTGTGGTCTGATGAGGCACATTTCACTCTTCATGGGGCTATAAATGCATAAAACTGCTGAATATGGAACTCGTCCATCTCATGAAAGACCACTATAAAGTCCATACGTTACAGTATAGTGTGGATTCACAGCAGAGTTTAAAGTCGGACCATTTTTTTTGAAGAGTCTACACTTCGTGGCCCCTATAAGGTGTACGGTAACTAGTGCACAGTACTGTGCTCTTCTAAGAGATCACATTATTCCCGCTCTGCAAGAAAGGCAATGCTTGGAGACCGTAGTATTCATGCAAGATAGTGCCCCCCATGTTGGTTGACAAGTGAAAGAACTACTTCATTCAACATTTGGAAATGATCACATCATTTCTAGAGACTTTCCGCAGTTCTGGCCAGTCTGATCACAGATCTCAATCTCTGTGATTTCTAGCTATGGGGGATACCTGAAAGACAGAGTTTACCATGGCGGCATTAAGACACTTGTCAATTTGAAAGCAAGCATTAAACGGCATGTAGCCAACATCCCCGACGAGATGCTACGCGAAACTGTGTTGCACATGAAAATTTATTTAGAAAAAACATCTACCGGGTGGCAGTCCTCCATTTTCAGAATGTCATCTCAAGTGAAAGGAAAGCACATAGAACAATATCTGTAGATTTCTAAGTTCTGATATTAAAATGCGTTAAGTATTCCATCTCATGTTTACAGTGCCAATTTCTCCCCTTGTGGCAGACATTTGAACTAATTTTTTTCTTCTACAAATCTCTTCCCCATACCCTAAATGACGTACCCGCCGATTTTCACAGCACTATCTTGAACCGTTTTTACACTAGGGTCTCCTGAATAGGGAAACTTATTTTATAACCATCTGGTACTTTTTAAAATATTTCACTCAAGAAAATTTTTTATTAGATGTTTTAATAGTAGATATTTATTTAACAGTATTTATTATTTTTAGTTTAGCAAAGTTCTTTTATGCTAAAGTTAAAAGTTGGATATTTTGTGCATCTGTATCTTTTTTTTTTTTTTGGCCTCCCCACATGTTATTTCACTGTTTACCTCACCCTCCCCTCCCCTTCTTCTTTCCACCCCCCCTCCCAAATGGTGACCCCCACAATTATAGTTAAGAATAATCTTTAAGAATACATTTTTTTATGGTTCCATCAGTGTTTTTTTAATTTTCAGTTTTCAACATTTTTCCATGTCCTTGTTTGGCTGTAATGCTATTTAAAATTAGTTATGATATGCAAATGTTACAATGTTACTGTAGGAAGCATATTATGCTATTAAGAAATAATAAAATCACTGTTATCTTTGTAAAATTATGCATTAGAAGAGCAGTTATAATCTTATTTTTTGTAAAGAACAATATTTTAAAATCCATTTCGAAATTTAAATTATTATATAACTGCTAACTTTTTCCTCTAAATAATCATAACTTGATGGTCAGAACATGCTGATCTCTGATATGAGCTACATGAGAAAAATAAATATTTATAATTGGAATAAGTATTCCAAGAATTAATCATAGAAGCTACTAGGCTTTTCATACCAACTAAAAAATAATTTTCAAGGTATAGGCCTAAATGGATGCCAGATGAACTGATGAAATTTTTGCACTGTCCACGCATGTCAACTGGATAAACTTCCTTAGATTTTATGTGTTTCTTAACTAAGAGCATAAACCCTCCTCCTTTCCTATCCTGTCTATCCTTTCTGTACACATTGTACTACTTCTGTGTTGCCTGATAATTTATGTGTGTGGGATGCATATAAATTATCAGGCAACACAGAAGTCTATGGTAGATATAAACTAGTTTGCAATCAAGTCACAAAGGAGATCAGGCAAGCAAAGACATATTACAAGAAATCTTTGGTGAAGGATGCAAAGAAAAACAGCAAAGACTACTTTTTTATTATGTAAACACTAGAAGGAAGGAAATGAATGAAATTGGTCCACTCAATATCAATGGTTTGACTGTTGAAGATCCTGCTCAGGTTACTGACAAACCAAATGAGTATTTTACATTACATTCACGAATCAGGAGTTGTTTAGGGAGGGGGATGCCAGAAGTTTATCAAACTGATGATTTTGTAATAACTGAGCGGAAAGTTGAAGAGAAATTGTTGAAGTTAAACATAAGAAAGGCAACTGGGGTAGGTGGGATCATTCCAATTATATTAAGGGAGGCAGCAAAGGAAGTAAGAAAACACTTTATAATTATGAGAGCATCCTTGGATTCAGGGAGGTCACCATAGACTGGAGATGTGCAAATGTATTCCCAATTCACAAAGGGAGGGAGATCAAAGGGTGATACTAGTAATTAGAGACCTGTTAGTTTAACTTCTGTTCATAATTGCATTGATAAATGCAAAGTACTGCATATGGATAGCAGTAACCTCAGAGTAATGTACCAACTGCGTATTACTACATTCAGGGTAGTGGAAAATGAAAAAGTCCTGTGAGTAATTGTGCAGCCAGATATGACGTTCTCTGAGCAATGTAAAGCTCAGAGAACTATAGGCTGCCAGGATATCTCGTGGGATTTTGTCATTGATATTCAGGAATTTTTCTAGCAGGGATAAGGAGGTGATTATCCCATTGTAAAAGGCAATGATCAGGCCACATCTTGAGTACTTCTTACAGGTCTGGAGTCCTCATTTTAGGAAGGATATGAAGTTGCTGGAATGAGTACAAAAAAGGGCAATGAGATTGGCAAGGGGAACAAGGTTTTAAGGAAGGCTTCAATTCTGCAAATTGAAGCAACTGGAGATAGGCACATCTGAGGTGATATCTATGCTGATGGAATTCTCCCTCTTGCTTAGACCACACACTTGAGGGGGCACAAATTTAAATTGAGGAAGGATGTAATATAGTAATAGTAATCATGGCATGTGATGCAAGAAAGCAAGCATATGAACTTATGTAGCATCAATCGAAAAAAAAAATTTATACTTATCACAGTGTCCAGTATCTTGCTCACTTATTTATTGGATATTGCTCTTCTTGAATCTGTATTATTTGCAGTTAAAAGCATACAAGATGCAAGCTAAAAGTTTCCAGACCAGTTCAGTAATAAACAGTAGGCTTGCTGTAGTCACTGGTAGGTGTTGTTCCATTCAAATGTAATAGTAATAGAGACATGTGATGCAAGAAAGCAAGCATATGAGCTTATGTAGCATCAGCCAAAAAAAAAAAAAAAAAAAAAAATTCACACAACCATTCTCTCTAATAGTTTTCCCAGTTCCCCTTGAATTTATTTAAGCTATTAACTTCCACGTTAGATGAAAGTTTGTTCTTGCAATTAACTACTCGCTGGCTAAAGGAAAATTTCCACACATCTATTCTACAGCTATCTTTCTTCAATTTGAATTTATGGCCCCTTAGGTTCTTAATCTGAGCAAGTGGAAGAATCCCATCAGAATTCAGCATGCTCAACCCATTCAAGGCCTTATACATCTCGATCAGATCACCTCGCAGGTGCCTAGTCTCCAGCCTCTACAATTTGCAGAACTTAAGCCTCTCGTGGTAAGAGAATCCCTTCATTCCCCTCACCAATCTTGTTGCCCTTCTCTGTACACACTCAAGCAAATCTACATCCTTCCTAAAATGAAGCCTCCAGGCCTGTATGCAGTACTGAAGATGTGGCTTGACCATTGCCTTATACAAGGGGATAATCAACTCCTTTTCCCTGCTAGAAAAATTCCTGTATATCATTGACCTGCTCTGGTAGCCTGTCTGCATTGCTCAGAAAACTTCATATCTGACCGCACAATTACTCCCAGGTCTTTTTCATTTTCTACCATCCTAAGTGTAGTAGCACACAGTTGGTACATTCCTCTGGGGTTACTTCTACCCATATGCAGTACTTTGCATTTGTCAAGGTTAAACTTCAGTTGCCACTTCTCAGCCCATCTATCCAAATTTTCTAGATCCTGTTGCAGTAGCACACTGCAATTACTGTCATTAACAAACTTGCCAACCTTTGTATCATCTGCACACTTCGACATTAAGCCTGATATACCTTCATCAGTATCATTGATAAATATACAAAACAACAGTGGATTCAACACTAAACCCTGTGGGACTCCACTAATAACATTATTAGTCCATGAAGAGCAGCGCCCATTGATTACCACCCCTGTCTTCTCCCACTCAACCATCCTTTTATCCATTGCAGCAACTTACCCTTAATATCATTCTGCTCCAATTTGTACAGTAGTCTTCCATGTGAAACAGTGTCAAAAGCAGAATAGATGTGCAGAAGTTTGCCTTCAGCTAGCAGTTGGTTTATTGCCTGAACAAACTCCTATCTGGTTTTGTGGAAGTTGATAGTTTAAATAAATTCAAGGAAGAACTAGAAATCTATTAGAAGGAATGAATAAGTGAAATGGGACGTATAAATTTTTTTTTTTGTTTGTTTGCTGATGTATGAGCTTGCCTTGTTGTCTTTCTTCCATCATTTGCTACTACTAATCCTAACAGGTATGGAGACTGTGCCTGAAAAAAAAGAACCATGCCTCTTTAAAAGGTCCAAAGAGGTACAATACACCTGGTGAGATCAACAAAAGGGTGCCAGCTCCGTGTAGTAAGGCTTTGAATATGTGGTTTACAGAGCTTGGAAACTACGTACCATAGAGAGAATCCATTTGAGTTCCATAAAGCTCTTAGAGGGGATAATAAAATAAACCGAAGTGAAATATTCAGTTATTAATGATAGAACTATGGGTCGTTAATTCAGATTATGGAGAAGAGGTATGGATTGGATTGTAGGAAGTTTTCTTTTAATCAATAAGTTGCATGTTATTAGTGTAAGTCAAACTTCATGGATGTTTTAAATATTGACAGCTTGGGGAAAATTAGTACCTGTGTTATGAGTGCGAATAAGTAGTTTTTTGGGGTTTCATCAAAAGTCTGAGTTCCATGCAGCATTTAGTTAGTGCTAATCATTGCAATAGGAATAGAGCTATAAGGCATCTCAGCATGGATTTAGTAAGGTCATGCTTGATCAATGTAATTAGCTACTCTGAAATTGTCACAACAGAACTGACAGCAAAAACTGATTTTGATAACGTATGCTTAGATTTTGTACTGTTCCACATGAATGATATTTTATAAATTGGAGTAATGTGATATTATGGGCAAGTTTATGCTGCTTACAGGTTGGTTGATCAAGTGTTATGAGACAGGGAGTAACAAATGGCCACTGCTCATCACCTAATGTTATGAGTGCATTCTCACAGGTTCAGTGTTGTGCATCTTACTGTTTTTAATATGGTTTACTTATATGTGTGCAGTTGTATCAAATTTAATGTTTATTTTCTGTTGATACAAAGGTAGGCAGTAAAAGATTCTATTGATACATGTAATTTGGAGTCTGTTATCTTCCAATGGTGAACCGATCCAAATATTCTTGAAGTATTAATGACATTAATCAGGGGATGTACTTCAACCCAATAAACTAGACAGATGTGCTGATAAAAAAATTCAATTAAGGTTTAACAATGCTTAATGTATGGTACTGTATTTGGGTAGCAGTAATCCCAGAATAATATCATTTGTCACTGCTAATACCATTAGGCACCTCCGTAGCCAGGTGGGAAGGAGCAGCAGTGCATACCACGCGCTTCTTGATTCGACCAGGGTTCGAGCCCGTCACCACCAAATACGGAGGATGCGGAAAGGTCAGGGAATGACCACTGCATATCCCGGAGCAATATGGCCTTAGTTGCTAATGCTCCTGAAAACCAAATAACAAACAAGCTAATACCATTTGGGTAACACCAGACTCAAAATAGTTGATAATGAAAGAGACATAATCATTTTACAGCCAAACATCAAGTTCTTTGAACAGTGTAGACAGCACTACAACTAGGGTTGCCTTAAGCATGTAAGAAATAGTGGTGCAAAAACAAAAGATTTAAAAATCACACACATATATATGGTATAAACTTTTGTTATACACTTAAGGGGACTGGCCCCAGAGAGAGCACTATAAGTGGGATAGCATTATTAGCAGGACCAACTTTTTTTTAGGAACTGTTTTTTTTGTTTTTTTTTCCTTTAAATTGAGGGGAAAGATGGTTATAGGATAAATGTGCAAAAATTTTCCTTCAGCCAGTCAGGGTAGGTGATTGTCAAAACGAACTTCCATCTGGTGAATCGCAAGTGGGTAGTTTGAATAAATTCAAGGTAGAGCTAGTCAAATTATTAGATTGGATGGACAGATGAGTTGGGGTTTTTTTTTAACTAATGCCATATGAGCATGCTTTCTTGCATCATTTGCCACTGCTAATAGGAATACTAAATACTGTTATCACTGAATCTTTCTGGAAGACTACCAAAATAAGTTTGGATAAAGTTTCAGCCTTTTTAATTTTTAAGAAATGAAAGAAGGACAACTTTTATTCTCTGTCATAAATTCTGAATAACCACTTCTTTTTCTTCATAATGTTCCTTGCTAGGAGCATTTAATCATTCTCATCTATTTTCCCTCCTAATCACATCTGTTCTGCAAGCAATTTCAGGGAAATAGATTTCTAACTATTGTTTAAAACAAGTCTTTTGCAAAATCCTGACCTGATAATGCTGACAATAACAGCATTATCATGTTAGAATTTTGCACAAAGTGAATGATATGCAAAATTTTTTCAAGCTAAATATGTTCCTTATCAAAAACTGTCTTTTGATACAGAGACCTCTTTATGGCATTTTTTGCATTACCAAACATATCCAGATTTCTTTTTTCCAACGGTGCAATTGAAAGTACTCATTACATTGAAAATAAAACCATTCATTTCTTAGTAGATTTTCATCCAGGAAAAATTACAACCTAGTTCTTTTATGGCAGCACACCAGAAATATAAATATGCACAGATTGGAAGTTAATAACACACAAAACCAAAGATGTACAAAATAGAAGTTAATGAAACATAAAACAAAGATAAGGCAGATATTCCTACTGTTCAAATTTAATAGAACTTAGTAAATTGTTCTTAACTTAATAATTGATTACAAGACTTGAGGTTTAGATTAAATTGTAGGAAGTTTTCTTTTAGCCAGCGAGTCGTCGATTGCTGGAACAAGTTGTCCTTGCAGATTGTTGGGACTTACAGTTTGAATAAATTCAAAGGTCAACTGGATAATTACCTGTGGGAGGAGGGAAGAATATAATTTGTGTTTTCTTATCTACTTTTTTTTTTTTTTTTTTGCCAGTTCAGCAAAAGTCTGTGGCTTCCTTGCAGATGCCATATGGCAAATAATATTACTATATATATATATATATATATATATATATATATATATATATATATATATAAAAAATGGAAAATTAGCTAGTTAATACAAAAAAAAAGGCATGTATGCCCTAAGCTATAGACAAAAGAGAAGCCTCTAAAAATAATGATAACATAAAAAATATTACTGAAATTATTATAGCTGTTATCATATAAAGGTACATTGAATGGTGCATTAGCATTAGTAGAGGCATATGATTATCAAGGGCTACTAGCACCATTTAATACATCAAAATAATAATCAGCAAAATCTGTTTCTAATTGCTAACTTCCAGTACTAGTAGTAGGACCTAATAATATACCAATGACTGAGTTAGAAAGATATAATAAAAAAAGTAATGATTTATCAAAATTTAGGAGCATATGTGTAGAATACTGACAGTGGTAGAGAATGAAAAGGACCTGGGGTAATTGTGCAGGCAGATATGAAGTTTTATGCAGATATGCAAAAGTAGCTCATGGTGTCTTGTCAATAATATACAGGAATTTTTCTAGCAGGGATAAGGAGGCGATTATCCCCTTGTATAAGGCAATGGTCAGGCCACACCTTGAGTAATGTATACAGGTCTGGAGGCCTCATTTTATGAAGGATGTAGAGCTGCTGGAACGAGTACAGAGAAGTACAGCAAGATTAGTGAAAGGAACAAAGGGTTGCTGTTATGGAGAAAAACTGAAGTTTTGCAAATTACAGTGTCTGGAGACTAGGCCCCTGTGAAGTGATCTGATTGAGGTGTATAAAGCCTTGAATGGTTTAGCATGCTCAATGCTGATGGAATTCTTCCTCTTGCTCAGAATAATTGCCTGAGAGGGCAGAAATTCAAATTGAGGAAAGACAGTTGTAGGATAGATGTGCAGAAGTTTGCCTTTAGCCAGCGGGTGGTTGGTTGTTGGAACAAACTTCCATCTGTCATTGTAGAAGTTGATAGCTTAAATAGATTCAAGGCAGAACTACACAAACATTTGCTATTAGTGGATTCAAGGCAGAACTAGACAAACATTTGCCATTAGTAGATGGGTGAAATGAGAAGGTTTTTTTTTTTTTTTTTTTTTTTGCTGATGCTGTATAAGCTTGCTTTCTTGCATCATGTGCCTATGCTAATGAATAACAGTTAGCTAATAGAGTAAAGGCATATAAATGAAGAATGATGATAAGTAAAATTTAAATTTAAAATGAAATGAAATTAAATTTAAATTTAAACATATACTGTATATATATATATAATGTGTGGTTTGTAGAATAAATAAAGTGTCTGTGAAAATGGAAATGAAAAGTACACAGGGTGCCTGAACTAAGAGAAGTTAAAGGGATAGTAGAAAGTGGAAGTGGTAGAAAGTTAAACAGGTGAAATAATTTGAAAAACCTAGTGCAAAAATGAACTGGGACTGAAAAAAAAAAAAGAAGGAATATATAAATAAATAAATAACACTATATTCAGATATGGGAGGACAATTTTAGCAAGAGGTCGAATCAGGTGATGGCAAATATGCATAATCTGAATATAATAGATGAAAATATGATACATAGCCAGGAAATTCATCAGGGGACTACTCCTAATCATGTATCAGGCACTGTGTTTCCAAACTTGTCTGTAGTATTAGAAAAAGGGGGGGGGGGCAAATATACGGCCTTTTATTTTAATACTAGTAGACAAGGTAATCCCATGTAATTTGTAATTTTGTATTTATTTTAATTTACATTTTTTACACTGCATTGGACTGGGGCCTGTCATCAATTCTCTGTTGTTCATTGTACCTATCAATTGCCTTGTAAACAAATCTTCAGCTTATTCCAAGTGGTTTCAGAAGTTTTAAAATTTTGGGTGCATCATGTCCTGTCTTATGAAGACCTATGACAGTAGTCCTGTTTTCCTTATCTCCCCATTCCATTTTCACTGATTTCCTTTACTAGTTGATGATACCTATTAAAGAAAACCATACATTAGTACTACACATGATGCAAAACCCACAGCTCTGTGATATCATTTTCTATTTTTATGGGAGTCTTACTTTTGTGACAGTATTTAAGGCAATACTGTGGAGATGTGTACTGATGCCTGAACTCTACACATATGCAAGAACTCTACACATATGCAAGTATATCCATATATCAATAATGAGTCAGTAATATGTCCCTAGTACAGGGTGTTCCAAAGACCTGGACAAAGTCATAAATTCATTACAAAAAAAAAAAAAAAAAACAAGTTTATTAAAAAACTATTTACAGCAATTGATAGAACAACTCAAAAAATTTTTTTAATCATATTAATAAATTTTCACATGAGACCCCCTTTGTAACACGAACAATGTTTAGTTGATACTTGATCTCCATTCAAGTGTGCCAGCATGCTGAGCACAGCAGTTGCTTTCACAGCTTTGATTCTCATTCGCAGTTCCACAACGTTGTGTGCCTTTGTTCTGTACACCATATCTTTTGCATAGCCCCACAGCAAAAAACGTCTGTTGGGGTAATGTCCAGTAAATGTGCTGGCATGGTATGGGGACCATCACAAGCAATATAACAACCTGGAAAGTGCCTATCACGCAAATTGCACACTTTCATAGTCCAATGAGGCAATACTGTCTTGCTGGAAAAAAAAAAAGACATGTTCTTCCAGCTGTGGAAGTTGTAAATCTCAAGTATATCCAAAGTGGCGCCTCCATAGCCAGGTGGGAAGGAGCAGCAGTGCGTAGCACACGCTTCTTGATTAGACCGGGGTTCAAGCCCGTCACCACCAAATACGGAAGATGCAGAAAGGTCAGGGAATGACCACTGCATATCCCAGAGCAATATGGCCTTAGTTGCTAATGTTCCTAAAAACCAACAACAACAACATATCCAAATAAGTGTTCACATTACAGTCTGTTCATGAAAAAAGAAGGGCCAAGTACATGATCATGAAGATGTCTGTGCCAAGTGTTCACCTTTTTGCTGCTCCATACAATGTGCAGGTTTTCCGCACCCCAAATTTGAACATTATGGCTATTCACTATTCATGAAATGTGGACTCATCAGGAAATACAACCTGCTTAAGAAAATTTTTGTCACTGTCCATATGGTGAAGCATATTCAGTGAAAATTCAAAATGCTTTGGTTTATCTTCAGGTTTCAAGGCTTGCGTAAGCTGTGCTTTGCATGCATAAAAATGTTTATGAAAGACTCAACTTCCAAGGATTTGGAACAAATTACAAAAAAAAAAAAAAAAAAACAACAAACACTGTATTATTGGGTTCACGTTATGATATTTTCATGATGTTTGTTTGCTGTTTGGTTTTTTTTTTTTAGGAGCATTAGCAACTAAAGCCATATTGTTCCGGGATATGCGGTGGTCATTCCCTGACCTTTCCGCATCCTCTGTATTTGGTGGTGATGGGCTCAAACCCCGGTCTAATCAAGAAGCGTGTGCTACGCACTGCTGCTCCTTCCCACCTGGCTATGGAGGTGCCTTATTTTCATGATACTTCCATTTATTCCTTCAGGATGCAAAATACGTTTCCATGATTTTTTTAAGTTTGCACCAGCCAGCAAAACTTACGTTTAAGTCGAATTTCTGTAAGTCGAGTATTATGTAAATCAGGGAGTTCCTGTATATGATATTAAAATAATTTTTTGCATCCAGTTCCTTTGTAACCACATCATAGTATCCAATGAAATTTGTCAGACAAGACTTTCCCTTAACAAACCCATGCGGTGTCTGAATTATTGCTGCAGTCGTGTCTAGATGATGCTGCAATGCATCTTTAACCAGTGATTCCATTATTTTACCCGGAACAGAAGTTAAACTAACTGATCTGTAATTACTCGTGTCACCCTTCGATCTCCCTTTGTGAATTGGGGATACATTTGCACATCTCCAGTCCGTGGGGATACCCCTGAGTCCAAGGATGCTCTCATAATTATGTCTAAGGGGTTGCTTAGTTCCTTTGCCACCTCCTTTAATATAACTTGATAAATTCCATCCACCACATGAGCCTTTCTTATGTTTAACTTCAACAATTTCTCCCCCACGTTGCTCTAAGTTATTACAAAATCATTAAGCACCCTGTTACAGTTGATAAACGTCTAGCATTTTCCTCCCTTAATAACTCCTCCTGTGTGAATGTAGATGTAAAATACTCATTCAGTTTGTTAGCTTTCTGAACAGGATCATCAACAGTTGAACCATCAATATCAAGTGGACCAATCTGATTCCCTTCCTTTTAGAGTTTATATAAGTAAAGAAGTCCTTGCTGTTTTTCTTAGCAACCTTTGCCAAAGATTTCTCGTAATCTGCTTGTTATTTGGTTTTTAAGAGCATTAGCAACTAAGGCCATATTGCTCGGGGATATGCGGTGGTCATTCCCTGACCTTTCTGCATCCTCGTATTTGGTGGTGATGGGCTCAAACACCGGTCTAATCAAGAAGCGTGTGCTACGCACTGCTGCTCCTTCCCACCTGGCTACGGAGGCGCCTCGTAATCTGCCTTCGCTTGCCTAATCTCCTTTGTGATTTGATTACAGACTAGGCTTCTGTGTTGCCTGATAATTTATATGCATCCCATGTATGTTTCTTCTCTGCCACGAGTCTCATTAGTTCATTTGACAACCATTCAGGCCTAAACCTCGAACAATATTTCTTAATCGGTATGAAAAGCCTAGTAGCTTCCGCAATTAATTCCTTGAATGCTTCCCACTTAGAATTTGCTGTTGGTAACACCATCAGTTGGTACCACTGTACAGAATTTAAAAACTGTTTGAGATCACTGTAGTCACATTTATGGAAGCGAAAATCCTTCTCTTTATCCCTGATGGTAATTATATCTTTAAGTATATCCCACATCAGTACACTGTGATCAGTGCCACCTAGTGGTTCCTTTATCTGCAAATTCTTAATACATGAACCGATATCCAGATCAAGAGTATTACCCTCTCTGGTTGCTTCTCGAACATGCTGCTGCAGAAAACATTCATTCAATAAACCCAAAAAGTCTAGCTAGTGTGCGAGTGACCAATCCACAAGTTCCATTCAATATCTGGGAAGTTAAAATCCCCCATTATAAGACATTCTGCTTTATTAGCCCTCTCCATTTATCTGTACAATTGTTCGTTGTACTCATTAGAGTCATTAAGCCTATAACGCACTCCTACTCTTATTTTTGCTTTCCCAGTGCTTATGTCACACCAAACAGACTCAACATTGCATTGTCCCCAACATCAATTTGATGCACTTCCTTAGATTTTATGTGTTTTTTAATTAACAGCATAACCCGTCCTCCTGTCTATCCTTTCTGTACACGTTGTACTTCCCAAATTTCAATCCTGCATTCCTAATATCTGTGTGACACCATGTCTCTGATATCCCAACGATATCCGCATTTGATGTCATGGCCAGCACTTCAAATTCATAAAATTTATTTACAATACTTCTAGCATTGGTGTACATGCTAGTATACATGCACCTTGTTAGTTACTCTAACACAGCCTATGTATTTGTTTCATGATGACTACCATCAGTCCCTGAAACCTCTCACTCCAGGCCACTGTTCATTCTAATAAATAAAAATAAATAAATAAATTTTCTGTTTATACTCCAGCACGACAACCAAGTCAGTAGAGTTTACAATAAATTGTCAATACAAATATTTATCGTATTTAGTAGTCACGGGCTTGAACCTCGGTCCACTCAAGGAACGCATGCTATGCATTCTCACTCCTGACCACTGGGCTACGTCATAGAAGTAGTGCAAGAATCACCTTCACTTCTGGCTACTTTTAACCTTTTAGTCTGTGAATCCACCCAAGCTAGCAGTTTTCCAATCCACCTAATGCTGCCTCAATAGCATCAGGAAACACTCTTGCACCCATTCTATTTAAGTGTATCCTATCCCTGTGGAAGCAGTCTCTCCTGTCAACAAGCACAGACCACGCTGAAAAAAATTCTATTCCACGTGCCTTGCACAATCCCTCCAGGGCCGAGTAGATTGACAAGGCTTGCATCATATACTCCCTCCTGTTGTGTCTGGGCAGAATTGCAGACACTTTCAAATTTAACCCTCACTCACGACTTTTTTTTTTCAACATTGACCTGTACTTGTTAAGAAGTAAATCTTCAGATCTCCTACTTTTAATGTCATTGGTGCCAACGAGTGCAACAATATCATGCTTTGTGCTCTTAAAAGATGAAGTAGTCCCCTTTAGAGTTAATTAAAGCTTTTAATGGTAGAGCCCTGTGTTTCTGCCATTGCTAGAACTCTTGTTTTGGAATCATTTTCAGTACTGCCTGAAATTCTGTCTAATTTTGTAAAGCTCCATGCTGCAGTTTTATCTTTGTGAACAAGGAGTTGCAGGTAGGGGACCAGGTTAGGGGTTTATGAAGGGTTGGGAACCACTCTAAATACAATGCAATCATAGTAAGGTTCTGATGACTTGGTATGCAGCATTGATGGCATAATGAATCCAGGGACTCTGAGTGAAAAGAATTAATGAGGTACCCTGAGATAATTAGGTAACCTCCTCAGGAAAACCGAATAGCTATTATTTCACACATCTGTAACTTCCAATTTCTTCTCAGTTATTTCAAAATACTGGACATAAAAATACTGGACACAAGGAAATTTGACTTAGAAAACATCTACAATGGAATGGGATAGATAGTAAGAAATACTAATCTAAACCAGTGTTTCTCAATCTTTTTGCTCTTGTGGCACATTTTCCAAATAAGAAAAATTTCGCGGCACACCTACGTAGTCACAGAAGAAGAAGAAACTTCTAAATTAAATAAATAGAACGAAAAATAATATTAACAATTTTTTTATTTATACTTATATTTATATCTGTGTTATGCAAACAATTCTTACAACCAAAATAAAATATTCGGACAATGATGTTAAAATAAAAACGACGCTAGTTTTTTTTTAAGATTTCGCGGCACACTTAGAAAATTTTGCGGCACACCCTTTGAGAAACACTGATCTAAACTATAATGGAGATAAACTAAAAGTTTATCAAAATAATGGTGTACAACTTATAATTTAAATTTACTTGCACAGCTTGTATTATTCTTTTTCAGAGAAAACATCTTTGACAGCCAGGCAATTGAGAGAGAGATATTAAAAAAAAAAAAAAAAAAGTTTACTTCGTACAGCTTCATTGCTGCATGAAGATAAAAATTAATATAGATTAATCTATATTAATAAAGATGCTAAGCCTAAAATAATAATAATAATAATAATGAAGAATAATAAAGATTGTCATGCCGCCTGCAATAGTGGGTGCAAAATTTATTAAAACTCACGAAATAATGTAACTAAAATTAGTTACATTTGTGTGCTGAGGCTGTTATTTTTTATTTTTTTCACAAAAGCTCAAGGTATGAAGTTTAGATGTTGGTTTTAACTAATGATTTTAAACACAAGTTTGCTTGTTTTTAACAAGCAAACTTAAAACTCGAATTTATATTATAAAAGAATCACACCTAACAACTGTTTTTGTCATAGCCCCACCCTTTATGATGCATACATGAAAAAAAAAATTTCCAGTGTACTCCTGTTTATATGGCACCTCCATAGCCAGGTGGGAAGGAGCAGCAGTGCGTAGCACACGCTTCTTGATTAAACCGGGGTTCGAACCTGTGACCACCAAATACGGAGGATGCGGAAAGGTCAGGGAATGACCACCGCATGACCCGGAGCAATATGGCCTTAGTTGCTAATGCTCCTTAAAAAAAAAAAAAAAAAACCAAAAAACTCCTGTTTATGAGTACACTGGAACTTGCAATTTGTCATCTTTTATCTTTTTTTTCCAATTTTTGTTGCTTGATTTCTCTGGGAATAATTAATTTAGCACACAAAAATTAATCACTTGAAATTTTAAAAGCTTTAATTTTCTCAGAATTGAATAGTGGACCATCAAATCTTATATTGGTGTGAGTTTGGTATCAGAAAGATGCTGCTTTAGGAGCTACACAAAAGTTTTTGAATAGGGCCAAAGTTCTGTACAAAATTTCTAAAAATCAGTGTTATCATGAATGAGTTTAATATCTGCTCTTTCACTGTGTACAACATTAAAGAGCAAAAAATAACAATTTAAATAGCTGAAGATTATTTTCTTGTTAATTTTGACTCTGTACTTTACAGCTATCTATTTTCATTTTTTCTCTTGGTGTGGTGTGGTATATATATGTGAAGGCAGCTAAAGCCATGAGGCACCAGTATATTGCCTGTAACAGTTTGCATGAAAAACTCAAGTTTAAGGGGAAAAAACAGGCAGCTCTCATATGAGACCAACTAACTCAATCATATTGTTAAAAACAGCCAGTGAAGCTCTACCTTACTCCACACAGCATGGATGGATGGTAATTTTATATAGTAAAATAACTGCTAGGAGAAATGTAAAATAAATGCTATACAAAAAAAAAAAAAAAAAAAAATTGGGCTACTGGAAGGCCTCATAAGAATTTTTTTAAAATGAATTTACAAAATATATGATAATCTGACACTGCCATGATCTGCGGATACTGGATTAACAGACTGTTAACTGTGCTAATAGCAAGTTAGAATAAAATTTTCACTCACCATAAAAATACCTTTCTCTGCATTTCCTCTGTTGATTAGTTCATTTCATATTATAGAATAAGGAATGGATGTCCAATCCTGATAGGCATTCTTGTGCCTTAGTCATTCAGAGACAGGTCTTAATTAGTTTAATTCTTGAAAAGTTCTTTTCAGCAGATGAAGCAATGACAGAATAGCTATAATTATTTTTAATAGAATAAAAATATTTGGATACACTTCACTAAGGTTTTCTTGAACGATAAATTGAATCATCTTTAACATCAGACATATTTTATGAAACAACTTACTAAATACTTGCAAACCTTCAAACAGTCTGTAATAATCAGCATCACAATTACTGCCAAAATATGACATTTTTTAAATCTTGGCAATCTAGTTCATTAATCTAGTAACATTTTAAGAGGTTTCCATCAACATTGTTACTTCAAAAAGAAAACCATATTTATAAACAAATCCACTTAGTGATTTAAACATGTCTAAGTTGGCTTTAATTTCATTAATCATTATGTTGAAATATTTGATTTTGAAATGATCTGAATTTTTTTTTATAGATTTTTCAGCCTTCATAATGAAACATTTATTTTATGACTCGTTCTCTTCTCTGTGAACTTCAAAAGGATATTATATTTACTGTTTTCTGCAGACTGGAAAGTTCCTTTTAATGCAAATTGAAATCCATTTGAATAATACCAAGCAAGCCAAGCACAAAACTGGTAAAGTTGAAACAATGTTTTGTAAATGAGCTTCAAATTTTTGTTAGAGTTGCGTTATCTTATTAACACAAGATGAAACTTTGTACCACATGATACAATAAAAGCATGAGAGTTGTTATTTCATTTAAAACTAATTTACTTTATTAAGCCACTTTTAGTTGTTGAATAACCACATGAAGAGTTATGAAGATTTTGGATAATTACACCATATTTATCGTCTAATGGAAACAGATTTGACACTATCCAGTCTGCATTCCCAGTGTGTTTTGGAAAGAGGTTTCAGTGATCGATGATACTTTTAATTTTTGGTTAAAAATCATCTGCCTTTTCAAAGACCTAGAGAAAAAGAGTGTATATTCTTTGTATTAAGCCAAAAAAAAACTGTTTGCCACTGTTGATTTGGCAGCATCACCACACAGCAGATTCATTTGTGATAGTCAAAAAGCTCTGGAACTGATGGCTAACACTGGAGCATGGTGTCTATCAGACATAAGTGATATTGAATTTGGATATAGTGTATACAGGAAGGATAGACAGGAAAGGAGTGGTGGGGGATTATGCTCTTAGTTAAGAAGCACTTAAAATCTAAGGCAGTGCATCCAGTTGACATTGTTAACCAGTGCAATGTTGTGTCAGTTTGGTGTGACATAGGAACTGGGAAAACAGAAATGAGAGTAGAAGTATGCTATAGGCCTAATGACTGTGATGATTATACCAAACAGCTATACAGAGAAATAGTGGGCCAATAAATCAGAATGTCTTATAATTGGAGATTTTAACTTTCCAGATTTTGACTGGAATTTATGGGTTGGTCACTCACACACACACACACACACACACACACACACACACACACACACACACACACACACACACACACACACACACACACACTAGCATGACTTTTTCAGATTTCTTTGGAGCATGTTAGAGCAGCAACAAGAGGAAACAATACTCTTGCTCTGTTTATTAGCAGCTATTCTTCATACATTAAGAATCTGAAGGAAAAACCTAGTAAGGCTTTCGTGGATTTATTGGATGATTGTTTTCTACAGCAGCATGTTTGGAACGCAACTAGAGGGAGTAATACTCTTGATCTCAAGAGTAATACTCTTGATATCAGCAGTGATTCTTCGTGTGTTAAGAATCTGCAGATAAAGGAACCACTAGGTGGCAGTGATCACAGTGTGCTGATGTGGGATTTACTCAAAGAGGTAACTACCATTAGGGCTGAAGGGAAGGGTGTTTGCTTTCATAAAGGTGACTGTGGTGGTCTCAGACAGTTTTTAAATTCTGTGCAGTGGGACTAACTGATGATGTTAACAACAACAAATTCTAAATGGGAAGCAGTCAGGGAAGTAATCATAGAAGCTACTAAACTTTTGATGAACTAGGTTTTACACTCACTACTGCTACTAAGAGCCGCCTCCGTAGCCAGGTGGGAAGGAGAAGCAGCAGTGCATAGCACATGCTTCTTGATTAGACCGGGGTTCGACCCCGTCACCACCAAATACGGAGGATGCGGAAAGGTCAGGGAATGACCACCGCATATCCCGGAGCAATATGGCCTTAGTTGCTAATGCTTCTAAATAACAAACAAACAAACAAACTGCTACTATCGTTATACTTTACTATAGGGACCAACATAGTATTATTACTAAATCTTTTTAAGATTTAGTAATAATACTGTCTGTTTTAAGGCTAAACTTGGTAAGTTGAAGTTCTGCTCCTGTGTACCAAGGCAACCTAAAAAGAAAAATAAAAACCTGAAATAAAATACGGAAGGCAAAACAAAGCAACGCCCACTGCCATGAGTGCGTACACATGACCCACAGCCCAAGGAGGTGTAAAAACACCCAATAAAGAATGAGCACCACTTTTTGTAAATAAATAAAAAAATTAAAGAACTAGGAACCCACAAGCACTATCTCTTTAGGGGGATGTCAGTGCGTGTGAACTCCAAAAAGCAGCCAGTGACTGAAATATGATCCTTTTTGGTATTCACAAGTGCTGATGTCCTCTTGAAGAGGTAGTGCTTGTGGTTTCCCAGTTCTGTTTTTTCATTCATTTACAAAAAAAGTGGTGCTCATTCTTTGATTGGTGCACATCTTTTTGGTCTGGGGTGGTCCTGTATTTGCACTGCTGGAGGTGAATGTTACTTTGTTCTGTCTTTATCTTTTTTTTTTTTTTTTTTTTTTTTCAGTTTATTTCTTTTATTTAGGTTGGCTTGTACATAGGAATAGAATTGCACTTTGCTAGGTTTAGTCTTAAAAAGACAGCAGATATTTGCTATAATTTGTAATGTGATTTAGTGTTTCCTTTTTTTATAAGTCATAGTAAGTACTAGAGGGAGTAATACATGCTTCAGTCATATTTCTCATTCTCCTAAATGCTTTTGTTATATTTCTTATTCTCCTAAATGCTTCAGTCATATTTCTCATTCTTCAAAATGCTTCAAGAATGCTGATAATTAGTTATATTTATTTCAATGTGAGGCCTTGAAAAATGTATAACACGCATGTTTTTCTTTTCCTAGGCTTATGTGTAGATTGTAAAATGGTTATTGATGAAGAAGGACGATCAACATCAAGTAACCGCCTTCATTATTATAAGGCATTATCCAATCCAGCTTACATATGTCAAACCTCAGATGATCCCCTGCTGACTGCCTTTTTATTAGATAGTGAACTGAGTGCTTGTGGTGAATTGGATAAAGAATTTTTAGTAATTATAATTTTTTGTTATTCTACCTTTCTTTTATGAATTTGTTCATTTCTATACAGATGTTTAGAGCCAAAAAAAAAAAAAGCTTCATGCCTGAATAAACAAGTCTGTGCCTATTATCTATATTGGAGCAACCATAGTGGTCTGATATAAATGGTTTTATATCAGGCCACTTGTTTGGAATGAGTTACATTCAGCTTCTGTCATTGGCATCATCAGTATAATTAATATTTTCTAGACCTTCTCAAACTAGTTTCAATTTTATATTTGTAAGCTCTAGTTCTTCTTCTTTCTCCTTCCAGTGAAAATATACCTCCCTCATTGATTTTACTGATCCATCAGGGATAAACTGTGATTTTAAATTCTTTCTTTATTATGATTTTTTTTTTGTTTTGTTTTGTTTCTGATTTCCCAGTTTCAAGAAAAATCATTATCAAATTTTTGTGGTTTGTTATAAAATGCCATTCTGTGTTACTTTTTTGGGAACAGAAACACTTCCACTGAACAGTAAACACAAACATTTTACTCAGTATTCAATCAGTGTCTCTTTCCAATTCCAAAATGCTTTTTCTTTAGAATGAACACAATTATGATTTGGTTAGACATAGAAAAGGCATTTTATGACATGACATACTTCAAGATCTTCACGAGTCTGGGCTGCGGTGGCACCTACCAATTTCAATCCAAAATTTTCTCAGACATCAGGCACTGGAGATGTGGAAATGTGACCCCAATTCACAAAGGATGATCAAAGGGTGACACAAGTAATTACAGACCTGTTAGTTTAACTTCTGTTCTGGAAAAATAATGGAATCACTGGTTCAAGTAGCGTAGTAGGATCATCTAGACAAGATTGCAGTAATAGTTAAGACACAGACAGCATGGGTTTGTTAAAGGGAGGTCTTGTCTGACCAATTTAATCGGATACTACACTGACCTGCCACTTTATTAGGTACACCTACCTACTAGCATGTTGAGCCTCTTTTAGCTTTCAAAACAGCCTGAATGGATTGAACAAGATGCTGAAAACGTTGTGCATGAATGGAGTACCATGCAGACATGAGTGTGTCACATAGTTCCTTGAGATATGACGGAGGTGTAGGCCTGCATCGAACAGCCCTTTCCAGCTCATCCCAAAGATGTTCAATAGGATTGTGATACAGGTGATGCAGCAAAGAAAAGTCATTGTCATGTTCCTAGAACCATTCCATAGTGATTTGGGCTTTGTGCACCGTCGCATTATCCTGTTGGAAGTAACCATCTGACTGAGGATAAACTGTCAACGTGAACGGATGTACTTGGTCAGCAACGATGTTTAGGTACGATGTGGCATTCAGATGTGGATCTATGGGTATCGATGGTCAAAATGTGTGCCAAGAAACATTCCCCACACCATAATCCATGGACCTGTCATGTTGTGAGACATGACAGGTTCATGGATTCGTGTTGTTTTTGCCAAATTCTGAGCCTTCTATCAACATGATGCACCAGGAACTTCAACTCATCAGACCAAGCAACTGTTTTTCAATCCTCGATAGTCCAGTACTGGGGTTGCTGTGCCCACAGGAGGCATGCTCTCTTGTTTTTTTTTTCAGGGATAACAAAGGTATGCGATGTTGTCGTCGGCTGTTGTAGCCCATTCACGACAAGGTGCAACTAGAGGTCCGTTGCGATATTTTGTTCTGCACACCAAGGTTGTATTCTGACGTGATGTGCAACATTTTGGCCCATCTGTTTGCTTGCACAATTCTAGCCATCCTCCTCTGACCTCTGTCATCAACAAGCGATTTTCTTCCACAGGAGTGCCATTGAGAGGATGTTTTCTGTTCGTTGCACCATTCTTGATACACCCTTGGAATTGTGGTGCATGAAAAGTTCAGGAGAACTGCTGTTTCAGAGATGCTTTGTCCAGCACGTCTTGCAACTACTACCATGCCACGTTCGAAGTCCGTTAGATCACTTCTTCTCCCCATTCTTGCTATGGTTTGTATGCTTAACTGATACTAGAAAGGTTGTTCTGCTGCATTTATATCCACAGCTGTGCTCATGTAACTTGCAACATTGTGGGACAAACCATTTGTGTGTGCAGCAGGGGATGTACCTACTACTATGATATGGTCACAAAGGAACTGAATGTCAAAAATAATTTTGATATCATATACCTGGATTTCAGGAATGCTTTTGATACTATTGCACATGGAAGACTGCTATACAAATTGGAGAGGTATGGTATGGTATTAAGGGTAAGTTGCTACAATGGATAAATGGATGGTTGATTGGGAGACGACAGAGATTGGTAATCAATGGACACTGCTCTTTGTGGACAAATATTATTAGTGGTGTTCTCCAGGGTTCGGTGCTGGGCCCATTGTTGTTTGTGTATTTGTCAATGATATTGATGAAGGTATATCAGGATTAATGTCCAAGTTTGCAGATGATACAAAGGTTGGTAGGGTTGGTAACAACAGTAAGACAGTATGCTACTCCAACTAGATCTAGACAATTTGGGCAAATGGGCTGAGAGTGGCAACTGAAGTTTAACATTGACAAATGCAAAGTACTGCATATGGGTAGCAATAACCAAAGAGAAATGTACCAACTGTGTGTACAGTCAAATATGAAGTTTTCTGAGCAGTGCAGATGGGCTACTGGGGCAGGTCATGGAGTCTTGTCAATGATATATAGGAATTTTGCTAGTAGGGATGGTGAGGTGATTATCCTGTTGTACAAGGCAGTGGTCAGGCCACACTGAGAGTACTGTGTACAGGTCTGGAGGCCTCATTTTAAGAAGGATGTAGAGTTGCTATAACTAGTACAAAGAAGGGCAACAAGATTGGTGCTCTTACCAAGAAAGGCTTAAGTTCTGCAAATTGCAGTACCTAGAGAGTAGCCACCAGCAAGGTGATCTGATTGAGGTGTATAAGGCTGTATAATGGGTTGAGCAAGCTGAATGCTGATGGGATTCTTCCTCTTGCTCAGATTAAGAACCTGAGGGGGCATAGATTCAAATTGAGGAAAGACAGTTGTAGAATAGATGTGCGGAAATTTGCTGATGTAGACAGGCATTTGGAATGAATGGAGGTGTGAAATGCGAGGGTTTTTTTTTTGTTTTTTTTTTAGCTGATGCTGTGTAAGTTTGCTTTCTTGGATCATATGCCTCTATTAATGCTAATGCTAAATTCATCATCAAACAGGCATACTCAGATCAATCAGTGAAGTCTGGTGAAGTTATGCAAATAAAACTGGATCTCAAGCTGCAGTGGAAATTAAGTTTTTAAATGAATCAGCATGAAGAAGTCATTTTAGAAAGAATGTATCAGATACACTCACCTCACATATTTGTGTCTGCTTTGAAAAGATGAACCATGGGATGCCCACACTGCTGTTGTCAACTTACTGTGAAATATTTGCTTATAGAACGTCCACATCATCAAATGGTGCTATATATAGCTTTCCATCTCCCTGTACATCAACAGAATTCTCTATCATAAATTCTAGGTGAAAAGTCTAATATTGAGAAACTGTTTGCCTTTCTGAAATTAGTAGGGTATGACAGCTGCATATAGTATATACTTTATGACCAAGACATGTTGATATGCATAATACCAGCAGTTAGATGCAAAATGGCCAAAGTTGCCATTGCACCAAAAACCCTCAATTAAACACCAACAATAAACTCTTCCCAATTGCTGTCAAACAAATAGTTTCTTGAATGCTGACGTAATTTCTTCTTTATTTTTAAATCCAACAAAAAGTTATGTTATGTTATGTTATTTGGTTTTTAGGAGCATTAGCAACTAAGGCCATATTGCTCCGGGATATGCGGTGGTCATTCCCTGACCTTTCCGCATCCTCCGTATTTGGTGGTGACCGGCTCGAACCCCAGTCTAATCAAGAAGCGTGTGCTACGCACTGCTGCTCCTTCCCACCTGGCTACAGAGGCGCCTCCAACAAAAAGTGATTCATTAAAGATAACGTTGCCTTTTCTGTGTACACTTCAAGACAGATGGAATTGACTTGGCAGTAGTCACACAACTGTTTGTCACAAATACAGCTGTGTGGAACCTGACAGGTACCCAACTTTGGTTTTTGTTTCTAAAGTTTTTGGGGTTTTTAAATTTTGCTTGCAGCGTACCAGTGATTCTTCTTTTCTAATGGTTTATACTTTGAATTACTTAACAAGTACAGGTCACTGTTGAAAAAAAGCCATGAATTAGGTTTGAATTTGAAAGTGTCTGCAATTCTGCCCATCATATAGGAGGGAGTATATGATGAGAGTCTTGTCAATCAATTCGGCCCTGGAAAGATTGTGCAAGGCTCAAGGGGTAGAATTTTTTTCAGCCTGGTCTGTACTTGTTAACAGGAGAGACTGCTTCTACAGGGATGGGATATACTTAAATAGAAAAGGTGCAAGAATATTTGCTGATGCTACCGAGGCAGTGTTAGGTGGGTCGGAAAACTGCTAGCTTGGGGGGATACAAGGACTAATAGATTAACAGTAGCCACTGCCAGAGGTAAATGTGATTCTTGCACTGCTTCTATTGGAATGAGCAGCAGCTTGGAAAATAAGATGCAGGATATTTCAGAGACTGCTGGGAGTCATTGTGGTACAAGTAAACATATGGGTTGTGTTAGGGTAGCTAAGAATAGGAACAGGTGCACGTATACTTGCATGTACACCAATGCTACGAGTTTGGTAAATAAATTTGATGAATTTGAGGTATTGCTCAAAACATCAAAGGCAGATATTGTTGGGATATCAGAGACGTGGCGTCACACAGATATAAGGAATGCAGAACTGAATTTGGGGAGTACGATGTGTACAGAAAGGATAAACAGGATAGGAAGGGAGGAGTGGTTATGCTATTAGTTAAGAAACACATAAAATCCAAGGAAGTGAAGCCAGTCGACATCACTGGACAGTGCAGTGTCGAGACAGATTGGTGTGACATAAGCATTGGGAGATCAAAATTAAGAGTTTGTTATTTGTTATTTGGTTTTTAGGAACATTAGCAACTAAGGCCATATTGATCTGGGGATATGCGGTGGTCATTCCCTGACCTTTCCGCATCCTCTGTATTTGGTGGTCACGGGCTCGAACCCCAGTCTAATCAAGAAGATTGTGCTACGCACTGCCGCTCCTGCTCACCTGGCTACGGAGGCACCGAAATTGAGAGTAGGAGTGTGCTATAGGCCTAATGACTCTGATGAATATAATAAGAAACTGTACAGGGAAATAGAGTGGGCCAGTAAATCAGAGAGTCTTATAATGGGGGATTTTAATTTCCCAGATACTGACTGGAATTTCTGGGTTGGTCACTCACACACTAGCAAGGCTTTTGTGGATTTATTGGATGATTGTTTTCTACATCAGTATGTTTAGGAGGCAACTAGAAGGAGTAATACTCTTGATCTGATTATCAGTAGTGATTTTTCATGCATTAAGAAACTGGAGATAAAGGAACCACTATAGGTGGCAGTGATCACAGTGTGCTGAAGTGGGATTTACTCAAAGAGGTAACTACCATCGGGGTGAAGGGAAGGGTTTTTGCTTTCCTAAAAGCGATTTTGATGGACTGAGACAGTATTTAAATTCTATACAGTGGGACCAACTGATGATGTTACCACCAGCAAATTCAAAATGGGAAGCATTCAAAGAACTTATCTTGGAAGCTATTAGGCTTTACATACCAACTAAGAAATATTGTTCAAGGTTTAGGCCTAAATGGATGTCAGATGAACTAATGAGACATATGGCAGAGAAGAAAAATGCATGGGATACATATAAATTAACATGTGACACAGAAGCCTATGATAGATATAAGCTGATCTGTAACCACATTAGGCAGATTACGAGAAATCTTTGGCAAAGGATGCAAGAAAAACAGCAAAGAGTTCTTTACTTATGTAAACTCTAGAAGGAAGAAGATGAATCAGATTGGTCCACTTGATATCGATGGTTCAACTGTTGATGATCGTGCTCAGGTAGCTAACAAACTAAATGAATATTTTGCATCGACATTCACACATGAGGAGTTATTCAGGGAGGGGAATGCCAGAGGTGTATTGGCAGTAAGCTAGATAATCTTGTAATAACTGAGAGTAAAGTGGAGGAGAAATTGTTGAAGATAAAAACAAAAAAGGCACCTGGGGTAGATCTATGCAGTTATATTAAAGGAAGCAGCAACGGAAGTAAGCAAACCCTTAGCCATAATTATGAGAGCTTCCTTGGACCCAGCAGAGGTACCCATAGACTGGAGATGTGCAAATGTGACCCCAATTCACAAAGGAGGATCAAAGGCTGACACAAGTAATTATAGACCTGTGAGTTTATCTTCTGTTCCAGGAAAATTAATGGAGGCACTGGTTAAAGAAGCACTGCAGGATCATCTAGACAAGACTTCAGTTATAGCTCGGACACAGCATGGTTTTGTTAGAGGAAAGTCTTGCCCGACCAATTTGATTGGATACTATGATGCAGTCACAAAAGAACTGGATGCAGGGAATAAATTTGATATTATATATTTGGACCTTAGAAAGGCTTTTGATACTGTTGCACATGGAAGACTGCTGCACAAATTGGAGCAGTGTGGCATTGGAGGCAAATTGCTGCTATGGATAAAGGGATGGTTGAGAGGGAGAAGACAGAGAGTGGTAATCAATGGACACTGCTCATTGTGGACTAATGTTATTAGTGGGGTCTCTCAGGGTTCAGTGTTGGGTCCATTATTGTTTTCTGTATTCATAAATGATATTTATGATGGTATATCAAGCTTAATGTCCAAGTTTGCAGAGGATACAAAGGTTGGCAGGGTTGTTAAGGATGCTACTGACGCTATGCTGCTGCAACAGGATCTGGAAAGGTTGAGCAGATGGGCTGAGAGGTGGCAAATGAAGTTTAACATTGACAAATGTAAAGTACTACATATGGGAAACAGCAACCCCACAGCAACGTATCAACTCTGTGGTACTACACTGACAGTGGTAGAGAATGAAAAGGACCTGGGAGTAATTGTGCAGACAGATATGTTCTCTGAGAAGTGCAGATGGGCTGCAAGGGTAGCTCATGGTGTCTTGTCAATGATATACAGGAATTTTTCTAGCAAGGATAAGGAGGTGATTATTCCCTTGTATAAGGCAATGGTCAGGCCAAACCTTGAGTACTGTATACAGGTCTGGAGGACTCATTTCAAGAAGGATGTAGAGCTGCTGGAATGAGTACAGAGAAGTGCAACAAGATTAGTGAATGGAACAAAGGGTTGCATTTACGAAGAAAGGCTTAAGTTTTGCAAATTACAGTGTCTGGAGACTAGGCGAAATTTGCCTTTAGCCAGCGGGTAGTTGGTTGGTGGAACCAACTTCCATCCCTTATTGTGGAAGTTGATAGCCCAAATAAATTTAACGCTCAGCTGGACAGATATTTTGAACGAATGGAGGGGTGAAATGGAAGTGTTTTTTTTTTTTTTTTTCTGGCTGATGCTGCATAAGCCTGCTTTCTTGCATCATATGCCTCTACTAATGCTAATGCTACATATTGTTTTTTTTTAATTTTTAATAAAACATTTTAATCTTTAAAAAATGTTGTGCATTTTATTTAAAATGAATACTTCTGAAAATGAAAAAGCAAAGTTGCAGTCATAAAATATAAACATGAAGCTAATAGTCACTTCTATTTTCCAGTTCAGAGAACGATTAAGAGCATAAAATTCAAAACTTACATTTGCCCACATAATGTGTTTTGTCAAAAAAAAATAAAGGAATAAACAGATAATTTATAATAATAACCAAAGCAAGAGAAACCATTTTACATCAATAATAATGAGTCATAACACCCATTTTATACAATAATTAAACATAAAACAAAGAGGAACTACTTTTCATTGCAGATTGTAAGATCTGAAAATCTTACAAAAATAAAATATTTTTTTTGACTTCTGAAGTTAGTTTTCCTTTTTGGATTCTTGCCGTTGGGAGAAATGTTAATAGCGTCAGTTCAATAAACAAGAATTATCCAGTAAGGATTGTAAAACTTAAAAGGTAGGAAGAACGAAAAACAGAAAAATTAGCTTTACATCCGTCAAAAACAGAAAACTGACGGAAAATACTATAGCAAGCCCAGCAGGTGGTACGGCGCAACAAGTTTATGAGGGGTCACGCACCGGAAACGCATATGGCTAAACGCACACACACAAGCCTCTAAAAATAGACGCGATGGTCTCCAGTGACACATTTGTGGTTTGTCTGTAGTGCTTTTGAGACAAGCTGTGATGACCCAGAAGGAGTTGTTTTGATACATTCGGCCTACATGAAAGAGCTCAACGGATGTCAACAGGTAGGAAATAAAAAAGGAGAGGGGTATTGTGAATCACGTGCCACAGGGCTGGCTGACCTGCCAACAAATGAAAGGATAAAAATGAAGATAGGAAGGAGGAGATTGGCAGAACCACTGTAGGAAGGCGTGACAAACTCGGAAAAATTGTGGATGGAGACGGACAGATGAGAGTGAGGGAGTGTCAGTGAGTTGGGCAGTAAGATGAGAGTGAGTCAGTGAGTTGGGCAGTAAGATGAGAGTGGGTCAGTGTCAGTGAGTGGGGCAGTAAGATGAGAGTTGGAGAAGAAAAGAAAGGAATGAGTTTTTTTAGATAGAGTAGCCGGTGGAGAAAAGTGGCTAAGTTTAATGTGTAGTCAGTATGAGGGGTAGATAAGCTTTAAGTGAACAGTTAAGTCAGTGATCTAATAAGTAGTGAGAGAAGTAGTCGAGTAAGTGGAAAGATGAAGTTGAGGTGCAGAAGTCAGTCAAAAGTAGACTGAGTTTTGAAGTGAGAGATGAACACGTGCCATAGAAAAGAGGGAAAAATTTTCAAGATCCTTAAAGTAGATGAGAAGGAGTCAACTCCATTATGAAGGAACGAGATTGCCTGATATTCTGAGAGCAAGTACGCTGGAGCTGATGAAATCCGAAGCCGGACAAAAAGAGTACAGCCATTCTGATCAGATGAAATTAATGCGTCCATAAAGAAATAAAAAGGTACCCAGGAAGGAATCCAGTATCTTATATCGAACGCCCCCAGTGATTGTGAGATGCGACCCAGATAGAAAGGATCCCCTACTCGCTTAGAGAAGGATGTACCGTGAAGTCTGCCAAGTTATGTAAGTAAGTGATTAGTTTGCTTAAGTACTCTCAACATCACACCGACTATAGGCACTCGATAACCAATTTATCAGAACTTTTGATTGAACACATATGTATAAGTATAATAATATCTCAAAGGGAAGAGAAACTAGAAAATAAAAATAGCAAACCTCGAACGGAAGTAGCAAACCGCGGTAGAATCAAAGAACAGTGGAAAGAAGGACTTGCGAATCAAAGTGGAGAAAGGGCAATTAAACTGAAAGAATCAAACAGACTCCAGCAATTATATTTAGTGGGAGGATTAATTGATGAGTACATGGGATGGGAATAGTTTTAGTGAAGCCCAAAATATATATTTAATTAATGTACATAATTGTAAATATTTGGCATCAGAAGGTAGTATAAAATAAGTGGTTGTATATTAGAGAGATGTAAATAGATGTAGGTGGTTAAATTCCAGGGAAGGTGATGGAGTATAGAAAAAAAAAAAAAAAAAAATGAAAAAAAAAAATTCCACACAGGTATAATTTTTTTTGGGGGAGGAGCGGCAATTGTAAGATCTGAAAATCTTACAAAAATAAAATATTTTTTTTGACTTCTGAAGTTAGTTTTCCTTTTTGGATTCTTGCCGTTGGGAGAAATGTTAATAGCGTCAGTTCAATAAACAAGAATTATCCAGTAAGGATTGTAAAACTTAAAAGGTAGGAAGAACGAAAAACAGAAAAATTAGCTTTACATCCGTCAAAAACAGAAAACTGACGGAAAATACTATAGCAAGCCCAGCAGGTGGTACGGCGCAACAAGTTTATGAGGGGTCACGCACCGGAAACGCATATGGCTAAACGCACACACACAAGCCTCTAAAAATAGACGCGATGGTCTCCAGTGACACATTTGTGGTTTGTCTGTAGTGCTTTTGAGACAAGCTGTGATGACCCAGAAGGAGTTGTTTTGATACATTCGGCCTACATGAAAGAGCTCAACGGATGTCAACAGGTAGGAAATAAAAAAGGAGAGGGGTATTAATAGCGTCAGATGAAATTAATGCGTCCATAAAGAAATAAAAAGGTACCCAGGAAGGAATCCAGTATCTTATATCGAACGCCCCCAGTGATTGTGAGATGCGACCCAGATAGAAAGGATCCCCTACTCGCTTAGAGAAGGATGTACCGTGAAGTCTGCCAAGTTATGTAAGTAAGTGATTAGTTTGCTTAAGTACTCTCAACATCACACCGACTATAGGCACTCGATAACCAATTTATCAGAACTTTTGATTGAACACATATGTATAAGTAGTACTTTATTGTAATGAATAAGTTAGTGAATGTTATGAACTGAAGGACATTACCCAGGGCAAGTCAATATATATAAATAAATTTTGGAAGGGAATAGATATAAAATTTTTGAAGTGATTGATACTTGTTAATATTTGGTTAAATAAGTGAATGACTAAGTATGAATTTTGGAAGGGGATAGACGGATGTCAGTAACCCCCAAATGTGCAAGTAGTTAATTGTAGAAATTTGATAGTATTGATTACCTAGATTAGAGAAGGTTGTAGGCTATAATCTGTTACAAACCAGAGTAATGATTTATACTGAAATTAAGAGTATCGGAGCTTTATCAATTTGGAGTAGGAATTGTTTTGTAATGAAAGGAGAATGTTAATAGATTCTTTTGAAAGTTAATTGAACTCAGGAGTAAGGAAGTAGAAACATTTTGTTAGTTTAAAAGAGGAGATAGTTGTTTATGATTTATGTAAAGGAAATAGCCCTCCTTGAGTTTGCTCAATAGGCAAATTACTTTGCTCATTTACATTCTGTTATAAGAAGATGAAATTAAATCTATTTGGTCATGAGTTTAATAAATTTCTTTTGTTTGATGTATCTATGTAAAAATGTCCAATAAACTGATTTTTCTTATACAGCATTTGTGTGTCTCTTTGTTGTTCTGTGTAAGGCCTATCCAAAAGGGAATTAAACACATCAAGGAGATTTTCCCCTAGAACTTGGAAATTTTCTGTAAAGTATAGTCAGATGCGCAAGTGGGGAGTTATTATAAAGGGGAGTTGTTAATAGGGGAATAATAAATAATATATAAAAATAAAATAACATTTTCATAAACACCCCCCCCCCCACAAGATGCAACAGAAAGTAGTTCCATAACACAACAGCCAATGTACCAATTTCAAACTATGTGTGAGCAACATGTTGTTTAAGAGATGCTGAAATTGAAACTACCATGTGAAGCAAATGGAAAAATAGTAACTATTTGCATGGTAACTTGCAGGTTCTTTGCATTTTTAATTCCAAGTTAACAATAATTTTTCACTTCTAAAACAGCTGGAATAAAAGTTTAATTATACCTAAGAAGGCAGAAAAGAATTCAGATTTTTAAACAAAATTTAACCATTAATGCACAAGTTACTTTTGAAGGGCATCTGTCATGCTCTGTGTAATTGGCAAAAGTTGTAAGTGAAGACAGGAGCAAAAAACAAAAAAAAATGGCATGCAAAAGCTTTACACCACCACCACCACCACTGCTAGAACACAGTTAAGAATTAGTTTAAATGAATTTATAGCCAGAAATGGCAGATTTGAAATGAAAATACATTTTCCCATTGCCCATATAAAATAGTTTTGAAAATTTATTGACAATGATTTCCAAAAAACAGAAAGCTGTGTTAGATGTTTCCATGGCAGACCTTTGCATCTCAGAATTTCCTCCAAACACACATTCTCAGAAAGGGGTAGTTGTAGGTCTGTGGGATGCCACGTGACTTTACTGAGGACACCATGTTGGACAGCCATCCTATAATAAATTTTGAAATGGAAACTTAGCCAATAGCGTATAGAAGACTCTACAGAGTGCTGCCTGTTTAGAGTTCTTATTATAAGTTATGGCATATATCTAAAAGACATTTAATTTTCTTTGTGTGTGTGTCTGCATGTACAGCTCATTCTAAAAGTAAATCCAAGTTATTTAGTAAAGCACTACTAAGTAACAATCATTGGTTTATTGTGTGAGGGCACTATTGGAGGATATTACATAACTGGAGAAAGTGAAAGTTTTGCATTTCAGTTTGTCACAATCCATGTTTGAAGTGGCACTCATCATTACTGGGAGAATAAACGTCATGCTGTATATCAAGCAATGTGTTTTTATAGTGGAATCACACTTAAAACATTTTCCATACCAAACCCACAGTATGCAGCATCTGGAGACTAGGCACCTGCGAGGTGATCTGATTGAGGTGTATAAGGCCTTGAATGGTTTGAGCAGGCTCAATGCTGACGGGATACTTCTGCTTGCTCAGACTAAGAATCTGAGGGGGCATAGATTCAAATTGAGGAAAGAGTTGTAGTGATTGCTGGAACAGACTTCGATCTGTTGTTGTGGAAGTTGATAGCTTAAATAAATTTAAGGCAGAACTAGACAAACATTTGGAGTGACTGGATGGGTGAAATGTGAAGGGTTTTTTTTTTTTTTTTTTTGGGCTGATGCTGTATAAGCTTGCTTTCTTGCATCATATACCTCAACTAATGCTAATGCTTCAGTTTCAGGATTGGGGAAAACACAAGACTAATAGATACAGCCAAAATAGTCACTGGCAGAGGTGAAAGCAATTTTTGCACTGCTTCTGTTGGAACCTGCAGCAGCCTGGAAAGCAAAGTGTCAGGGATTTCAAGCCCTGCTGTGGGTCATCATAGAACAAGTGAATACATGGGCTGTGTTGGGTAACTAAGAGTAAGAACAGGTGCATGTATACTTGCATGTACTTTAAATAAATTTTATGAATTTGAAATATATTTCAAGTCATCAAATGCAGAAACTGTAGGGATATTGGAGACATGGTGTCATTCAGACATAAGGAATGAGAATTTATATATTGGAAGTACATTGTGTACAGAAAGGATATAGTGTCTGGTGTTATAGGTCTTGTGGCCCTGGGGGTTCTCCAACCCCCGCAGTGAGCTTTTGTGATGCAAAACAGACTGTAAAGGCCAGAAAAGTGTATGTATGTTACTGTATAGTGTAGTGTAGTGTAGTGTTAAGGTATATTGGTCCATTGTTCATCTGGCCTCTTTGCCATTGGGCCCTTGGAAGACCAGGGTTTCACCATTGTGTCCTTTACCACATGAAGGTGAGCCAGGCAGTAGGATCACGTAAGTCTCTGGTGGGACAAACCCTACAATGCGTAGGCTTGCCAGGGAGGGCCCAAAGAATAAAAAAGGAAAAAATTACTTTATTGGGAATGAGCACAGGGGATGACAGTTTGAGTCTTGGATAAATAGGGAGAAAGGTAAAGATGATAGGAGGTAGATGATAGGAAAGCTTCTGCCAGGAAACAGAAGAATAGGGGATAGAGGGACACCCCTGCAGAGGCCACCTGCCCTCAACAGGAGGGGACTGTTTAGAGTAGTAATAGCATTTAGGGTGGTAGGGCCCACCAAGAAGAAAGAGTGGGAGAGGGAGAGGGAGAGGCAGCATGCTTGGGTGAAAGAATGGGAAAATAAAAGTCATAGGGCGCAGAGGGATAGGGAAGATTTTCTAGATGGGTTATCCTCACCATAGTCAAGTTGGGGGGTATCTCTCAGACACAAGGGACAACACCTACACTCCAGACAGTCACACACCTGTCATGCCTACATGTACACAGCATGCTTTTTTTTTATTAGGTATATACATAAACAGACACACAGATGCAGTTGCATGTTTTCACTTACCAAATTCCCAGACAGTGCACCTGGATATGGAGACCACACCACCATTTTATTTCTTTCTTTCTTTTTTTTTTTTTTTATTAACAAAGCATGTTTGTTGTTTGTTTGTTATCTGGTTTTTAGGAGGATTAGCAAGTAAGGCCATATTGCTCCGGGGATATGCGGTGGTCATTCTTTGACCTTTCCGCATCCTCCGTATTTGGTGGGCACGGGCTCAAACCCCAGTCTAATCTAGAAGCGTGTTCTACGCACTGCTGCTCCTGCCCACCTGGCTACGGAGGCACCAACAAAGCATGTACAACTCACTTGGTTATCACATAGCTTACACACATAAATAACTCATTCGCTCTACAAGTACATGACTTAGTCTGCATTTGAAATATGGGAATTTTTATTTCTTTTTCTTTTTTATATATATATATATGTTTGGATATAAACATGTTTGTATTAGCAATGATAAATGATGCAAGAAAGCAAGCTTATACAGCATCAGCCAAAAAAAAAAAAAGAAAAAAAAAAAGACACCTCCCATTTCACCTATTCATTTTTCCAATAGTTTTTCTAGTTCTTCTTTGAATTTTTTAAATCTGTCAACTTCCCAGAACAACAGATGGAAGTTTGTTCTAGCAATCAATCACCTAGGCAAACTTCCACACATCTATAATGCAACCATCTTCCTCAATTTGACTTTGTGCTTTTGCATTGTGGTCTGAGCAAGAAGAAGAATCCCATCAGCATCGAGCTTGCTAAATCCATTCAAAGCCTTAAACACCTCAATTAGATCACTTCGCAGGTGTCTAGGCTCCAGATGCTATGGTATAATGCCGACCGGGCTAGCCGAGTGGGTAAAGTACCTGCCCGGCAACCCAAAGGTCGTGGGTTCGATTCCCGCCTCGGGCTTGGATCAAAGTACTGCAAAAACCTTGGGAGGTGCAATATGGCCACAGAAGCCGATGCGCCAACAACTACCAAATCAAAAAAAAAATCTATGGTATAATCACCTCCTTTTCCCTGCTAGCAAAATTCATGTATATTGTTGACAAAAGCCCATAAGCTGCCCTGGCAGTCTGTCTGCATTGCTCAGAGAACTTCATATCTGACTGCACAATTACCCCCACGTTGTTTTCATTTTCTACCACCCTAAGTGTAGTAACACACAGTTGGTACATTCCTCTGGGGTTACTTCCACCCATATGCAGTACTTTACATTTGTCGAGGTTAAACTTCAGTTGCCACTTTTTTAACCCATCTCCCCAAATTATCTAGATCTTATTGCAGTAGCACACTGCCATTACTGTCATTAACAACCCTGCCAACCTTTGTATCATCTGCAAACTTCAACACTAAGCCTGATATACCTTCATCAATATCATTGATAAATATAGAAGACAGTGGGCCCAACACCGAACACTGGGGGTACTGCACTAATAACATTAGTCCATGAAGAGCAGTGTCCATTGATTATATTCAAGAATACATGTTTAACTGGACTTTCCCATTCATTCAGCACGCTTTTACATTCATTTACACTCATTACAGCACTTTGAATATAGACTACACACTAGTTATTATTATATATATATTTTTTTTTGATGAGGCTAAGGATACATAAATACAACAGCCATACTTTGAGTCTTTCCAGAGTGAGGGACTTCGCTCAGACATAAGTGATGCTGAATTTGAATACGGGGAAAACAATGTATACGGGAAGGATAGAGAGGACAGAAAGGGTAGAGAGGTTATGTTCTTAGTTAAGAAGCATATTTAAACTAAGGAAGTTCATACACTCGACATGAGTCACCAGTGCAATGTGGAGTTAGTTTGGTGTGATATAATCACTGGGAAAACAAAATTGAGAGTAGGAGTGTGTCATATGAGTAATGACTGTAAGGAGTATACCAAATAGCTATACAGAGAAATAGAGTGGGCCAGTAAATCAGAATGACTTATAATTGGGGGATTTTAATTTTCCATATGTGGACTGGAATTTGTGGCCTGGTTACTCACACTAACAAGACTTTTGTAGATTTCTTGAATGACTGTTTTCTACAGAACCATAGTAGAGAAGGCAACAAGCTATAGGTCTCAGTTAGAAAAAGACTAACTGAGTGGTAGTGATTATAGTGTACTAATGTGGAATTTAATTAAAGACATAACTACTGCCAAGGGTAAAGGAAAGGCTTTTGCTTTCTTAAGGGTGACTACACTGGTCTCATGCAGTTTTTAAATCCTGTGCAATGTGACAAACTGATGATTTCACCAACAACAAATTCTAAATGGGAAGCATTCAGGGATGCATATAAATCATCAGGTGATACTGAAGCCTATGGTAGATATTAATTAGGCTGTAATCAAGTCACAAAGGAAGTTAGGCAAGCAAAGGCAGATTACGAGAAATCTTTGGCAAAGGATGCAAAGAAAAATAGTAAAGACTTCTATGCTTATATTAACAGTAGAAGGAAAGGGTCGAATCACATTAGGCCACTTCGTGTAAATCAGTTAACTGTTGATAAACCTGCTCAGGTTGCTGACAAATTGAATAGGTATTTTGCACCTACATTCACACATGAAGGAGGAGATGCCAGAAATTTATCGAACTCTAATGAAGAGCTCAATGACTTTGTGATAACAGAAAGGAAAGTGGAGGAGAAATTTTTGAGGATGAATATAAAAAAGGCATAAGAGACAGATGGAATCGATGTGACTGTATTAAGGGAGGCAGCAAAGGATTTAAGAAAAACGTTAGTCATAATTATGAGAATATCTTTGGATTCGGGGAAAGTCCCTATGGATTGGAGATGTCCAAATGTGTCCCTAATTCATAACGGGGGATCAAAAGGTGTCATGAGTAATTACACATCTATTAGCTTAACATCTCTTCCAGGAAAAATAATGGAGTCGCTGGTTAAAGAAGTAATGCAGGATCATCTGGACAGGAAAAGAATTATTATTATTTATTATTATTATTATAAAAAAATTCTCGAGTTACCCTGAGAGAGAGAGAGAGAAGTAGAAAGGAATCACCAAGAAAGAGAAGAATGATGAAGAATGACATCCAGCTCAGGACCCTGGGTTTGCCAAGCCCATACTCACCAGATGTGAGCCCCCGGGGTTAATATATATATACTGCAGTTACAGCATGGATTTGTTAAGGAACAGTCTTATCTAACCAGTTTGATAGGTTACTATGATGCAATGCCCTTTTGATACTGTTGCACATAAAAGAGCACTGTGGCATTAAGGGTAAACTACAGCAATGTGGCATTAAGGGTAAGTTACCGCTATGGATAAAGCGATGATTAAGTGGAAGAAGACAGAGAGCGGTTATCAATGAGCACTGCTCTTCATGGACTAATGTTATCAGTGGAGTTCCACAGGGTTCAGTGCTAAGCCCATTGTTGTTTTCAATATTTGTTAATAATATTGATGAAGGATATATCAGCCTTAATGCTAAAATTTTCAGGTGATACAAAGGTTGGCAGGAAAGTTAATGACAGTAATCAGAGTGGGCTAATGCAACATGAACTAGGAAAATTGGTTTGGTGGGCTGAGAAATGGCAGTCGAAGTTTAACATCGACAAATGCAAGGTATTGTATATGGGTAGCAATAATCCTTGAGTAACTTTTCAACTGTGTCGTATTACACTCAGGGTAGTGGAAAATTAAAAAAGCCTGTCTGATAATTGTGCAGTCAGATATAAAGTACAGATATGCTGCCAGGCCAGCTCATGGAATTTTGCCAATGATATACTGAAACTTTGCTAGCAGGAGGTGATTATCCCTTTTCACAAAGCCATGATTATGCTCCAACTTGAGTATTGTATAGAGGTTTGGAGGCCTCACTTTAGGAAAGATGTAGATCTGCTGGAACAGGGTATAGAAAAGGGCAACCAGATTGTTGAAGAGAACAAAATGGTGTTCTTACCTAGAAAGGCTTCAGCTTTTCAGATTGCAGCATCTGGAGACTAGGCACCTGCGTGGGGATCTGGCTGAGGTGTTTAAGGCCTTGAATGGATTGTGCAAGCTGAATGTGAATGGCATTCTTCCTCTTCTGTGAATACACACACACACACACACACACACACATGAAGGGACATAAATTTAAGTTGAGGCAGAATGGTTGCAGGATAGCTGTGTGGAATTTTGCTTTCACCAAGTGACTGTTAGAATAGGCTTCCATCTGTTGTTTTGGAAGGGGATGGTTTGAATAAATTCATGGAAGAACTAGACAATTTGTTGGAGGCTATGGATGGGTGAAGTGTGAAATGTTTTGTTGTTGTTTTTTTTCTGACGTTATGAAAAGCTTGCTTTCTTGAATCATTTTAGTATTAGTAGAAGAATTCAAGAAAGCAAGCTTATACAGCATCAGCAAAAAAAAAAAAAAAAAAAAAACACCCCTTTCCATTTCACCCATCCATTCACTCCAAAAAAATATTTGTCTAGTTTGCCTTAAATTTATTTAAGCTGTCAATATCTATAACAACAGACGGAAGTTTGTTCCAGCAATCAACCGCCCGCTAGATAAAGACAAATTCCAGCACATCTATTCTACAACTGTCTTTCCTCAATTTGAATTCATGTCCCCTCAGGTGATTAATTTGGGCACGAGGAAGAATCCCATCAGAATTGAGCTTGCTCAAACTGTTCAAGGCCTTATACACTTCAATCTAAGTACTTCTGTTAGTTAAAATTTTAAACATGGTATTCCATGGATCTTGAGATCCTTGCTCCTCAACAAAATTTTTCCAACCACTTATTATTATTATTATTATTATTATTATTGGTATTAGTCATATGGTGCAATAAAGCCTGAGGCTCATGAAGCCCCAGTCAAAAAAAAATTTCTGAGTTACCCTGAGAAACAGAGAGAAAACAAGAGTCAGAAGTATAAGGGGAATCACCAAGAAAGAGAAGAATGATGATATCCAGCTCAGGACCCTGGGTGAGCCAAGCCCATACTCACCAGATATCTTAGCATTACTGACAGCACCAACATATAACTTCCTGTGCTACCTGTACAAATTGCCATAGTGGTTTTCAAGTTCTAAATCACCTAACCTGCTGTATCTTTGATACTTTCTTCTTAAACTTATAGTCTCTTTATGCATCCGAGTAATTCTTCATTCCACCAGAAAATAGGTCTTGTTACAAAACACTTTATCTTCATGGACACTTGACATGATTATATCAATATATCAGTCAAAGTCTTTACATATTCACACGAGTTCAATTTAAGCCAGTCAACACCAGATATTAAATCTAAGTATTTTTCATTAAATTTACTCCATATAGCATTTTTAACAAGAAATCTACTTATATCATGCACATCTCAAATTCCATCTTGTGCACTTATCTTGAAGGAGATACTGTGATGGTTGCTGGTCGTATATCCCTCTAGCACTTTCCAATTCCTAATATTATTCTTAACTGCATCAGAGATTTCGTCATATATAGTTCAGTCTATATATGACTGCCCATGCACAGTCGAATAAGTGGGCAGATGTCCTTCTTCATTAATCACTTCCATTGCAGAAGCAGCAAGAAAATCCTCCAGTAACATTCCTCTGTCATCAGATACCTCGCTGCTCCACAATGTAGATTTAGCATTAGAGTCTAAAGCAAGCACCATCTCACAAGAGCTAAATGCTTGCTGCAGCCTCTCAAGGTATTCCACATAAGGATCCATTTCTTCAGAATATTGACAATATATTGTCACGAGATATACTCTGCCAAAGCTGCCAATTATTTCGCAACATATAATGTTCTTGCTACAAAAGGTTGCTACCTTTGTAACAACTAAATCTTGCAAGCATACAATAATGGCAGCCATTGGTTTATCTCCTTCTTATATTATCTTATATCCTCGTGAATATCCTCCAACTTGTTCACAGACTACATAAGGCTCCTGGGCAACTGCTACATTATCTCACTCCATTAAATAATTTAGTTGGGATGCTACATTTTTTGCTTATTGAGCATTCAATTGCAAAAATCCCAGCTCACTAGCCATAATTATTTTTTGTTATAAATCTCCAACATTTTCGTATATTCAGGACATATCAACTGATGCACGAGCAGCCTCAACGTTATTCCTCATACAATTACAGCATACTGGTTGCAGATTATGATTTGGGCATTCTTTATAGGAATGTCCTTCTTTGGCACAGTGGACACACAGCCTTTCCCTCTTACAAAATTTTTCTACATGTCCAAATGATAAACATTTGTAACATTGAGTTACAGGATACATTTCTCTAAATCTACATGCTGACCAGCCTGTAAACAACCTTGACTTATTCTTTATCTTCAACCAATACTGGAGCCAACTGTATGATCTAGTTCTCTGTCTGTGATTTCTTGGGCTTATTTACTGATAATATTTCAATACTGTCCATACACTTCTTCTCTGTCACACTAATGTCTTAAATTCTTCAACCAGCATTGTTTTAGAAAGTCACCTTTTGTTATCCTTTTCTCTACATCAAATATCGCCACTTTAGGCATAATAGGCTTGGGCACAGTATATCTTAAACCCATACTCTGTATTTTCGAACATCCTTTTGGTTTTGCAATATCGTCGTCAGTCTCAGCCTCCACAATCACATCATGTTCTCTTATAGGCCTAATATTTCTTACGTGCACTGAAGACAACATAGGTCTCACTTCCTTAAGGATATCAGCCTTTATCTCCTCACTAGATTTATATTGATCAGTTGTTGCCTTTATTATCATCACTTTTGGAACTATTACACCGGATTTAAGTTCTTTTTGAGTTACTGCTGCATAAGTTTCTTGACACACTTTTTTTCTGACTTTGTCTTCAAATTTTATTTTAACATTATGTTCTCCACTTGTACATCTTTCGCTTTGGCTTCCAACTTGTCCCAAAAATGAAGGATGATTTGCATAGCTGCAGTTGGAACCTTATTGTTAATGTCCCATAAAAAACTAGTTAAACGACTTTTTGCTTCTCTTATATATTCAAAACCTTCAACTTTATCCATAACACAATCATCTTTTCCAATTCTTTTTTTTTTCTTGTCTTGAACATTTGAATCAGAATGCATTTCTTTGGCTGGCACCTTAACTTTTTTCTTTTTAGAACCTTTCTCCTGTGTGCCTTGAGGAGGACTTGAAAGTGACAACGACATGCCCTTAACAGGAGTTCTTGGTCTACCAGAAAATACTTCTAATCCAGTCCGTTCTTGGACCTAACTTAGAATTTCCATATTTATTTCTTCGCATTCATCCTCTGTTACTTCATTGGTAGCCGCCATCAATTCTTCATCACATAGAAAGTCAACCTCACTAGAAGAAGACATATTTGTATAAATAAAATTAGTATATATACAATTAAAAACCAAGGATCAATAATGTTGATAACTGGTTAAATATAAACAATATATACAAAATGTTAGGGAGCAAGGAGCTCTCAATCTTAAGCTCAGTCTTAAATGGAACAATTAAAATAACCATGAAATCTATCACTGGTTAGTAAAATCCTCTGCCACCCAAGTTAAATGGGCTGGCGGTCCCAGTGGCTAATGCTACAAGAGCACGGAATTGAAAGGGCTAACAATCACCTCACCCCAATTTGATCCATTTAGCCGAACAGGAATCTCCTGACTGCCCGCCCTAGACTACATGGAAGTAGGGTCAGTTACTTTCAGGCTATATAACTCTGTACGATAAGAGAAAAATATAAATCTGGCTAGCAACTTGTCTCACTTAAGCTCACACCACACTTATTGCACAAACAATCAACCCTAGGGCCATATATATATGTAATGCACTTATTGTCTTCATCATCTCTTAGCATTAGCATTAGTAGGGCATATGATGCAAGAAAGCAAGCTTATATAGCATCACCAAAAAAAAAAAAAAAAAAAAAAAACACCTTTCCCATTTCACCCATTAATTCACTCCAAATGTTTGTCTAGTTTTGCCTTGAACTTATTTAAGTTGCTGACCTCCACTACAACACTTGTAATAATTCGACTTCTAGTGAATGGATTTCCATGAAATTTTATATTTTGGCCCTTTAAAAAGATTTGTCAAGTCATCCAAAATTTCATTAAAATCAATGCAATAGAACTCTGAAAATTATTATTTCTTTCTTCATTCATCCCATATAATAACTCAACTTCCAGCAGATCAATTTGCAATTGTGAAATGTTATATTTTTCTCTTTTAGTATGATTTGCTCAGCTTTCCCAAATTTCATTAAAATCAGCCCAATAGAAATCTGACAATTATTATTTCTTTGTTCACCCATCTGCATTTAATTCACCTGTTTGTTCACCTGTCTCCAAGTGGATGGATTTTCATGAAATTGTATATTTCACTCTTAGAATTATTTGTTGGGCCTTCAAAACTTTCATTAAAATCATACTAATGTAATTTGGAAATTATTATTACTTTTGTTCATACCTGTCACATAAGCTAACCATATATAGTAGCTGATGTGCTAAATGTCATATTTGTTGCAATTGGTTTGAGGAATGAATGAGCAATATGATGGATGTGGAGAAATGAAGTGTGCTAAGTTCGCACATAAAAGGCATTGCTTTTAGTTTGTGTGATTTTTTTTTTTCTGTTATAAATCATGATTATTATTTGCTAATGTGCCTGAAATATAACTATAAATATTCAAAGTTATATTTTTATATTGTATAAAAAATAAATAAAAAAAATTGATATTACAAACTAAAATA